>NC_133415.1:27583839-27887142 GCF_049350105.2 Macaca mulatta | reverse complement strand
GTTTCACCTTTGTCACCCAGGCTGGAGTGCAATGGTGCGATCTTGGCTCACTGTACAACCTCCACCTCCTGGATTCAAGCAATTCTCCTGCCTCAGCCTCCTGAGTAGCTGGGATTACAGGTGCCCACCACCAAACTGAGCTAATATTTTGTATTTTTAGTAGAGATGGGGCTTCACCATGTTGGCCAGGCTGGTCTCGAATTCCTGACCTCAGGTGATCCACCCCCCTCAGCCTCCCAAAGTACTAGGATTATAGGCGTGAGCCACCACTCCTGGCTGTACCAGGGTTTTCTATTGAGTTTATTGCTAAGGATGACTTCCAATAGCAACCCCCCTGCACTTTTCTCAGGACTGGAAAGCTCAGGCAGCCCAGGGTGAATAAAAGCCTGAGTAGTGCAGTCAGCACAGAGGGGCAGGGTGGCCACAAGATGGGCAGCAGCAGGGATGAGCATTGTGAGGCCTTGGGTGGGGCTGTGGGGCTGGACATTGTGAGTCACTAGCCTGGCCTGGCTGTTTCCTGGTAACCAGGTGACATAGGAAGCTTTGTGGGTTATAGACATCAGCCAGGGCCAGCAGCCCTCAGTCGGAAGCGGGTAGTAGTAGTAGTAGGAGGAGCTCCGACTGTGCTGTGTTCCAGCAGTTTTTGTGCCTCTCGGCACTTGTGTTCATTTATTTTTCAGAGAAGATAGTAGGTCCCCGACCTCGTAGACCAGGCAGTTTGGGAGGTCGTGACTGAGGCCCCAGATCTGCCTGGAGTCAGGCTGCTTCTACAAGGGCTGTGCCAGCCTCAGTACTGTGGCTCCTCGGGCAGCACCGTTTCAGTTTCATCAAAGGCTCCGGCAGGAGTGGAGTGTGGGTGCCCGATGGGGTGTATACTGACCTGTTGCATTGACTCCAGCTGTGGCTGGTGCAGGGGGGAGAAGGAAACCTGTTATGAATCTGATACTTATGAGGCTGTGGCTGCTGCAACATCAGAATCCACTACTGTAGAGCCTGGCAAGCTGGATGTGGGAGCCACCGAGGGCCACGACCTGCAGCACATCAGCAACCAAAAGATGCTCACAGGTAAAAAAGCCATGGGTGCCATTTACTCTCTGGCACACTGTGGCCACCCTCACCCCCTTCCCATACCGTTATCCCCAGAGACATCCCAGCTTCCAGCTCCCTCCTGCCCATAGCCAGTTCTCCCAGACCTGGGACATGGGGGCAAAGGCTGACTCTGCCTCTTGTCTTTGTCGTTGAGGCTTTTTGATCTAGAAAAGGGAGAGCCCTTTTCTCAATGAAAATTCAAATACCCCAATCCCCATCCCATTCTCTAGCCGACCTATCCAGCCAGTTTGGTACCTAAATGAAGGAACCAGGTGAGGGTCAGATTGTTTCTTTTCTTCCATCCCTTAAGGTAGCTTATTTTTATTTTATTTATTTATTTAATTAATTTATTTAGATGGAGTCTCGCTCTGTTGCCCAAGCAGTAGTGCAGTGGTGCGATCTCAGCTCACTGCAACCTCTGCCTCCTGGGATCAAGCGATTCTCCTGCCTCAGCCTCCACAGTAGGGACGACAGGCGCCCGCCACCACGCCCGGCTAATTGTTTATATTTTTAGTAGAGACGGGGTTTCACCATGTTAGCCAGGGCAGTCTCTATCTCCTAGCCTCGTGATCCACCTGCCTCAGCCTCCCAAAGTGCTGGGATTACAGGCACGAGCCACCGCACCCAGCCCCTAATTTAATTTTTTTTTTTTTTTTAAGTTCTGAGATACATGTGCAGGATGTACAGTTTTGTTACATGGGTAAAAGTGTGCCATGGTGGTTTGCTGCACCTGTCAGTCCATCACCTAGGTATGAAGCCCTGCGTGCGTTAGCTGTTTATCCAGATGCTCTCCCTTCCCCTGGCTCCTGACAGGCCCCAGTGTGTGTTGTTCTCCTCTCTAACACTATTCGTAGTCTAAGACCACTCCCTTGCTGATGACAAATCTAAGTGATGGGTCGCGGGGGACTCTCTTGCCTGTTTTTGTCTGGAGAGCCTGCCTGGCTTCTGGCTCCTGATAAGAGTGAGGACCTGGAGTGCAGTGTGAGGAACAGATGGCTCAGTGAAGAACTGTGATCATCCACTGGAGACCCTGGAAACAGCCGTATCATTTAGATGGTGTGGGTTTGTGTGCAGGAGGGTTGGGAGGTAGCTAGGGGTGAATCCATGCGTAGTGAGTGTGAGTGTGTTTGTAAATGTGTGTTTTCCCCAAAAAATGTGGCCCCCATGCCCAGCACAGTACAAGTGTCACTTTTCTTGAATTCCTGGCCTATGTGGTCCTCTCACCTCAGCCTCCAGAGTCATGTCTTCTAATAAAAAGGAAGAAAAACTTCAGCACCACCATACACTTTACATAAATGACCTCTTTCCTCCCTCACCACAGCTGTACCTGAAGGTCAGTTTAATATCCCTACTCCTTAGCTGGAGAGAGTGCAGAAAGGAGTGAACCCAGATTCTGACCTCCTGAATGGAGGAGGCAAAAGTGAACCCAGAAATGGGTCCCAGTGTTGATGGTCTGTATTACTCAACTGTGTCATCACTCAGGCTTGGTGACAGGACCCCACACCAGGGAGCTCCAGCACCTATGTGTGCCCCTGGAACTGTGTGACCTATAAGCTGCCAAACTTTGCCCATCATCAAATGGGGCCCCAGTGGTCACAAAACCCAGGGTAGCAAAAGGTACACGGAACAACAGACGTTTGCATGGACATTACTGTGAAATACACATAGAAAGCCCACAGGCTTCTGGTCAGTTCACAGATTCTGAGAAGTGTAAGGGTTCACATAGAACAGTGCAGGTCAACATCTGTCAGTGCTGGGCTCATTCCTCAGCACTTGGTCAAAGCAGGGAAGGATCAGGAAGATACTGCATTGTATTTAATAACAGGACTACCTCAAGCCTTAGAAATGCTCCAATCCATGGCCGGGTGCGGTGGCTCATGCCTGTAATCCCAGCACTTTGGGAGGTCGAGATGGGTGGATTACCTGAGGTTAGGAGTTCGAGACCAGCCTGAGCAACCTGGTGAAACCTTGTCTCTACTTAAAATACAAAAATTAGCTGGGTGTGGTGGCAGGTTCCTGTAATCCCAGCTACTTGGGAGGCTGAGAGGAGAATCTCTTGAACCCAAGAGGCGGAAGTTGCAGTGAGCCGAGATCGAGCCATTGCACTCCTGCCTGAATGACTGAGTGAGACTCCATCTCAAAAAGAAGAATAAAAGAGAAGAGCAGAGGAGAAATAGCTAACAAGGTTAGTACTCATATCTCTGAGAACCCTTCTGAGTAGGAGTGAGCAGGATCTGGCCTTCCTGTCTGCCGAGAGCATGGTGTGGACGTCATCCTGAATGCCTCAAGAATGGAGTTTCATTGCTTTCTCTTGTCTCCTCCATCTCTGTGTGACGATGGCAGTGACACCAGCAGAAATTGGTGAGGAGGCAGAACAGGAATCAGGTCCCCACTTCTCTGACACAGAGCAGACAGGACACAAGTCAGGACAGACACAGACAGGTCCCAGGCCTGATTTTTCTGGGCGTAGGACAGATGAGTTTTTCCTTTTCACCTCTCCTGGAAGTCACTTGAGGAATGGTCCTTGAGGAGACAGTATTGGCCAAGGGTTGTCTGGCCTAAAAATGTGTTTTTTTTTGTTTTTTTTTTTTTTTTGAGAGGGACCCTCACTGTGTTACCCAGGCTGGAGTGCAGTGGTACGATCTCAGCTCACTGTAACGTCCACCTCCCAAGTTCAAGTGATTCTCCTGCCTCAGCCTGTCGAGTAGCTGGAATTACAGGCATGCACCACCATGCCCAGCTAATTTTTGTATTTGCAGTAGAGATGGGGTTTCTCCATGTTGGCTAGGCTGGTCTCAAACTCCTGACATCAGGCGATCTGCCCACCTCGGCCTCCCAAAGTGCTGGGATTACCGGCGTGAGCCCCCATGCCTGGCTGACATGTGTTTCAACTGGACAGAGCCCCTTAGCACTAGTACCAGGGGAGGTGGGGAGGGACACGAGTTCCAGTGCACCAGGAGCCAGCAAAGGGATGGGGACTGATTCCAGAGTCCAGCTCATCCTTGCAACTCTTCTGTGGAATCCAGAACACATCAATTTCCACTTATTTTATAGAAAGTTTGGAATCTTCAGTGTCAAACTCTATCTGTGTTGTGTCTTCCCACAGGGTGGATAGAGGAACCCTGGCTACGGGTGTTTCCTGCCAGGGCAGTGACTGTGTCCTCCTCATTAGTCCTTACCCCAGAGCTCAGTCCTGGGGAGAACATGTTAGGCCCCATGGGCATTGTAGTGAACATCCCTGGGATGAGTTCTAGGTCAGCCCTGGGCTGGGATCTAGCGCACATGTGGAAATGTTCCCTTCTCAGCCTGTCCAGCCTGTTGAGCCCTACACCAACCCTGGAGCCTGCCCCAGCTTCTGAGTCAGGGTCCCTGGAGATGAGGTTGAGCTCCTGAGGACAGTGAGGTGCCCCTGCCCCTCGGCTCCTGCTGCTCTGATCCGGTCTAGACAGGGAGTGCAGGGCCACGGTCTTCCCCTGTGTGCACATGCGCCCCCTGCTGGAATCCCTCTGGACCTGGATGTTGTCCTCATTGTTGTCATATCCCCAGCCCCACACAGTGACTGGGCCTTGTGCACATGCCCAGGAAGTTACCATAAATGTATGGTGGGAGCACAGCTGTAAACCATTTCGCAAGGAAACACCAGGGGAGGGGGTCATGTCTTCCTCATGTCTGGATTTCCTGTGTCATTTATTGTGGTTGTCAGTCATATATGTGCCTCCTCATATTTCAATACATTTAAATATTTACAAGTAAAAGTTCAGGGCCTGGCATGGTGGCTCACACCTGTAATTCCAGCACTTTAGGAGGCCGGGGCGGGTGGATCACCTGAGGTCAGGAGTTAGAGACCAGGCTGGCCATGATGGTGAAACCCCATCTCTACTAAAAATGCAAAAATTAGCCATGTATGGTGTTGCATGTCTGTCATCCCAGCTACTCAGGAGACTGAGGCAGGAGAATCGCCTGAACCCGGGAGGCAGAGGTTGCAGTGAGCTGAGTTCATGCCATTGTACTCCAGCCTGGGCAGCAAGAGTGAACCTTTGTCTCAAAAAAAAAAAAAAAAAAAAAAAGAAGAACCTCATCGCGACAGCCACCGTGCAATGGCCCAACAGAATGCTCTTTCACATCTGCTGTGAGCCTGGCTGAGGGGCTGATTGTTGAACTCCTGTAACTCAAAGCGTGCACATCAAAGTGGGAATCTCAGGGCTGTGAGATTGGAGGTGAGACCTATAATGGGCCAGTGGAAGGAAAAAGTTGAAACATCGTTCCTTCAGTTCTTCTTTCTCAGTTAAAGGCTGGCAAGTGTGAGCGATGCCTTTCTAGAGACCTCTGACTCCCCAGAGCCCAGGGAGAGTCTGACAACACCGAGGGAGGGGCAGAGTGATCTCGCGTAACCCAGTGTGGCCTCACCTGGAGTAGGAGGGTGGGCGAGTTGCTCTCTGGAATAATTTCTTGTGGAGTTTTTGTCTCTAAAGATTGGCCAATGGACACCGTCCATGAGGGCAGCTGCAGTGAGGCAGATCTGTAGGTAGAGAATGATACTCTAGGAGGATCTCTGGGAGCAGTTGGGTGACACCTGTTTCTTTGGAACCTAGGAAAAGGGCGAGAAAGTCAGAACCAAAGGAGATATGTGTAGAAGTCTGACTTATTCCTTTTGTATTTTAATAAGATAGAGAGGAGACGATTAGTGTCCATGGGCTTTGTGTGCTGTAACCATTTTTTTTAACCATTTTGTAACCATTTTTTTCCTTGCTCTGATTTTAGTAATTACCTTTTCCAGAAGACCAGTTTTTCCTTTCTATGTTACAGCAAACATCAAAGCCTTGAGTTTTGATTGGTTAATATCTTCTGGGACTTGGGAATGCAAGAGTCTTATTAGGTCCAGGCACTGACTAAGATGCGAGGTATCTGGTGAGACTCCCTCATGCTCACTACTTGAACATATTTGTTTCTCTGAGATGGTCTCAGAATCTTCAGTCCCACGCTCCATATGCCGCATCCAGCAAAGCTCCCTGAGGGACTCACAGTCTCCAACCACCAGGGCACTGACATTAACTCTGTGTCCTTTCAGTTCCCCCTGAGGACAGCCTGAATTTAAAATCTCTACCACCAAGTGAGGAAGACAATCATGATGCCCAGGTAAGACCCCCTTTCTTTTCCTTCTGAGGAAATGTTGCTTTCCTGATGTGAGAAACAAACTCACCCATCCACACCCAAAGAATGGACTCAGAGGCCCGCAGAACAGAGAAAGCGAGACTTTTAATGATGGTCTTGCAAGATCGGGTGTCTGATGGGCAGACACACCCAGCACAGTTTCTTTGTTTTTTTGTTTTTTTTTTTTTTTTTTTTTTTTTTGAGACAGAGTTTTGCTCTTCCGCTCAGGCTGGAATTCAGTGGCATGATCCTGGCTCACCACAACCTCTACCTCTTGGGTTCAAGCAGTTCTCCTGCCTCAGCCTCCTGAGTGGCTGAGATTACAGGCGCTTGCCACCACACCCAGCTAATTTTTTTATAGTTTTAGTAGACATGGGGGTTTTACCATGTTGACCAGGCTGGTTTTGAACTCCTGACCTCAAGTGATCTGCCTGCCTCGGCCTCCCAAAGTGCTAGGATTACATGCGTGAGCTACCATGCCCGGTCCCACCCAGAAGAGTTTCAACAACCAATTTATCCCCTAGTGTGCAGGTCCCTCCCCTGGTTCCTCATAGGCTGAGTACTATGAGGTCACAATCTTCCCAGGTGTCACATATTGATTGACGTGTAGGGGCTTTAGGTATTTTTTTTTATGGTTGTCTTACTGCATTTTGTTGAAGCCCACAATGCATTGCCATCCTAGTCAGCTTAGGGGCTCTTCAAGTATTTGACTTATGACCTAAGTAGCCGGGCAGGCTGATAAGAACAAACAAAGTGAGCTATTTTGCAGGCTAGTGAACTTTCAACTTAGACTAAACTTATTTGTTAAAGTGAGGACAACTAAGCGGGGTGGAAGGGGGACCCAACAAGCAGGCATTGCCTATCCAACCAGGAGCCTAGGATTTCTTCTGTCCTTTGCTGACCTAAACAGGTTCAAGGCACTTTCTCTTAAAAATGAACCGCTGTGTGGCCGGCCACGGTGGCTCACGCTTGTAATCCCAGCATTTTGGGAAGCCGAGGCGGGCGGATCACGAGGTCAGGAGATCGAGACCATCCTGGCTAACACGGTGAAACCCTGTCTCTACTAAAAATACAAAAAATTAGCCGGGTGTGGTGGTGGGCGCCTGTAGTCCCAGCTACTCGGGAGGCTAAGGCAGGAGAATGGCGTGAACCCGGGAGGTGGAGCTTGCAGTGAACCGAGATCGTGCCACTGCACTCCAGCCTGGGCAACAAAGCGAGACTCCGTCTCAAAAAGAAAAAAAACAACAACAATGGACTGCTGTGGCCTGGTGCGGTGGCTCATGCCTGTAATCCCAGCACTTTGGGAGGCCAAGGTGGGCAGATCACAGGTCAGGAGATCGAGACCATCCTGTCCAACATGGTGAAACCCCATCTCTACTAAAAATACAAAAATTAGCTAGGTGTGGTGGCGCATGCCTGTAATCCCAGCTCCTCAGGAGGCTGAGGCAGGAGAATAGCTTGAACCTGGGAGGTGGAGGTTGCAGTGAGCTGAGATTGCACCACTGCACTCCAGCCTGGCGATAAAGCTAGACTCCATCTCAAAAAAAATAAAAATAAAAAATAAAAAGACCACTGTATGTATTATTTCCTTCACCTGATTTCTTTCCTTCTCAATTAATTTTGATGTAAGAATATGACGAGGCACATTATGTACAACATACACAATAGTCCTTCTTGGGGTGGAGTTCAGTGGGAACGTCTTCCCATCTAATACATGACACGCTAGGATGTTTTTAAATGACAGCATCCATCATCAACTGTAATGCAGAAGCATTTTCCTCCACACCAGTTTTCCTCTTTGAATTACGCATTGTACAAATTTACCAATCTAAATCAACTTCAAAGAAACTCCGTGGGAAAATCTCTTGTCTTTTCCACACATGTCCTCTATGCTAGAATGTTTTGTCTTTGACATGGACTCAACCACTGTTTCAAAAGTAGTTTTGTGAAGTCATCAGGAGACTAACAGATCTGTGTAAGGGGTGCAGCAGAATTGATCTAATCCTCATGGCATCTTCTTTTGTCTCGTTGCAGATTTTACCATCACCTGTGCAGGGTACGTACCTTGAACTAACTCACTTTCTGAGAAACAACCTTGCTGGCTTTAATATATAGAAACCTTAATCTGGGTTCCTGTTAAGAATATTGGGGATCTGGTGAGAGCAAATGATTTTGCAAGTGTATAGCTCTGACCAGAGGGGCTGTAGAAATGTATGTGAACCCAGAGGACCAACCAGGAGATTTTGTGTGAGCCAGTGTGTCTTCACCTGGAGTAGGAGAAGTGAGTGCAGCTCTCACTGACTTATCCTGATGTTAGTGGTTCTAAAGTGTGGATTCTGGAGAATCTCAGCAGGGAAGAGGATACCTTTCCAGGTAGGCAACAAGACATCAGATGGGATCTAATAAAACAGCATTTCCAGGAACATTCATGTTATACCCGCTGCTTGGGAGGCTGAGGGATGGTGTAGAAAGAGAAAAAGAAAAAGTAAATATAAGCCGAGTTTGTTATTTTCCGAGTTTAATGTCATCATGGTGAGAAGTACTATGTTTATGGGCTTTTGAGTATCCTGTCTTTTCGATCACCTCTTCTTGCTTTATTATTTAAAGATGATTTTTCTGAGAACATCTGCTCTTTTCTGTCTGTGCCACTGCAAAATATCAGAGCCTTTGGTTTGGGACACAGTTCTGTCACAGGCAGTTACTTAATCCTGGAGACAGAATTCTTCTGTGATGTGCCCAGATGCATAGGGGAAGTAGATCCTCACCTTATGAACTGTTAGGTTTCATGTCAGCACAGACACATGACATTCATTTGTCTGTCCTTGCCTTTTACCTCTGGTGTCAAGAGCTCTTCCTGGGTGTGGAGGATAGAATGAAAATTCACTCTGGGTTCACTGCAGAAGCTCCAATGTCTTGGAAATGGAGGGAGAAGCACAACCTTGAGCACACTGTCAGCATTCCATTTCTTCATTTGAATGAGAATATGCAGTTTTACCGTCATTTGTGGAAGAGGCTTTCCTTTCCCCATTGTGTATTCTTGGTACCTTTGTTGAAGATCAGCTGACTCTGTATGTGTGCATTTAATTCTGGGCTCTCAATTGTATATCTGTGATACTTATGTGTGCCCCCATGCTAGAAGCATGCTGTCTGAATTTCTCTGTTTTTTTTTGTAGATTTCAATCTCATGAATGTGCGTCCTCCAACACTATTCTTTTTCAATGTTACCATGGTTATTTGAGGCACACAAAAGTTCACTAAAGTCTTAGGATTATCTTTTCCATTTCTGCACAGATGGCTGTTGCCAGTTTGATAGCAGTTGTTGTGGGTCTGTAGATCATGTGTGTAGTATTGTGTGTTAGTCATGCTTAGTCTTCCTATCCATGAATACAGGATGCCTTTCCACTTATTTGCATGTTCTTTACTTTCTAGAATCTTTATGTTGACAGCTGATTAGTTAGATTTAAAATGACCGATATAAATTTGTGATTTCTTTTTTCTTTTTTTTTTTTTTTTTTGAGACAGAGTCTCACTCTGTCACCATACTGGGGTGCAGTGATGTGATTTCTCCTCACTGCCGCCTTCGCTTCCCGGATTCAAGTGATTCTCCTGCCTTATCCTCCCAAGTAGCTTGGAATACAGGCATGTACCACCACACCCAGCTAATTTTTATATTTTTGGGAGAGTCATGGTTTTACCATGTTGGCCAGGATGGTCACGATCTCTTGACCTCATGATCCGCCCACCTCGGCCTCCCAAAGTGCTGGGATTACAGGCATGAGCCACCGCGCCTGGCCAAATTTGTGATTTCTTATACCAATATTTTGTATTTCTGAATGAATAGGCATCAAATTAAAAAAAATTATGTAAAGTAGTTAACCAAAAAATCACCCTTGTCCTCACGGACATTTTTTCATGAATTTGTTCATTAGTATACATTTCCTCATTTCAGTAGATCATGTATATTTGAACCTGGAAACTTATCCTCATGTGAGCTTGGCCTGTATGAATGAAGCCTGACCTTTAGGGACTCTCCTCAGGGAGAGTGACATAGGAGCTGATGAAGCCCCTGATCACAGGAGCCCAGAAGGTTGTGTGCACACACCCTTATTCCAGAAGAAGACTTACAAAGAGGAAATCATGACTGTTTTTAATTGTAGTATTTTAGTATTACTTTTTAAATGATCTGTGTGAAAAAGAATGTGTGATTAATAGAATAGAGTAATTTGGGTAAAATTGAGTCCATTTCACCAATAAAACAGGCTTTTACTTCAGTAATAAATCCTTTGAAATAGATGTTAAGAAGTAGTACCAGCATAATTGGGTCCTAGTGTGCTTACACGGTCTTGAATACGTTAAGCAAATGCTGTTTATTTTGAAGAATTTCAAAACATTTGAGAGGGAGGAAGGCACTCTTCCGTTGACCCTTAGTGTGTGCTTTAGTTCCATTTTGGATTGACTGTTTTGTGTTACTGCATGATGCCTCTAGTACAAGGCCAAGGCCTCCATGTCTCATGTCTTTCCTGCTCCCCTTCTCTGCCATCCCTCTTCCACTCAGGGGAATAGCCCAGCATCAACGCAGTCCATGCTTGTTAATCAACCACCTCCATACACCACATCCAGCAAAGCTCCCTGAATGACTCACAGTCACAAACACCCAGGGCACTGATCTTTCCTCTGTGTCCTTCCAGGTTCTGAGGACAACCTGAGTTTATTAAGCCTACCACGAAGTGAAGATTATGATGGTGATCATGATGATGATGATGATGATGATGATGCCCAGGTAAGACCACCATTCTTTGTCTTCTAAGGAGGTGCTGGTTTTCTGATGTGAGAAACAAAGTCACCAGTCCAAACCCGAGGAATGGACTCAGGGAGCTTAAAAATAGCAGAAGTGAGATTTTCTTTCCTTTTTTTTTTTTTTTTTTTCTTTTTTTCTTTTTGAGACAGAGTCTCGCTCAGTTGGCCAGGCTGGAGTGCAGTGGTGCAATCTTGGCTCCCTGTAACCTCCATCTGCTGGGCTCAATGAATTCTCCTGCCTCAGCCTCCTGAGTAGCTGGGATTACAGGCATGTGTCCCCATGCCCAGCTAATTTTTGTATTCTTAGTAGAGACGGGGTTTCACCATGTTGACCAGGCTGGTCTCGAACTCCTGACCTCAGGTAATCCACTCACCTCAGCCTCCCAAAGTGCTGGGATTACAGGCATGAGCCACCCCACCTGGCTGAAAGTGAAACTTTTAATGACAGTGTTGCAAGATCCGGTGTCTGATGGGCAGACACACCCAGCACAGTTTCAATAAGCAATTTATCCCCTAGTGTGCAGGTCCCTCTCCTGGTTCCTCATAGGCTGAGTACTGTGGAGTCACAATCTTCCCAGGTGTTGCCTATTGATTTTGGGGAGGGGGTTTTAGGTATTTTTCTAGGGTTGTCTTACTACATTGTGTTGCAGCCCACAATGCATTACCATCCTAGTCAGCTCAGAGGCTCTTCAAGTATTTGACTTATGACCTAAGTAGCTGGGCAGGCTGATAAGAATAGACAAAATGAGCTATTTTTCAGGCTACTAAACTTTCATCTTAGACTAATCTTCTTTGGTTGAAGTGAGGGCAACTAAGAGGGGAAGAGGGGGGCCCAAGAAGCAGGCATTGCCCATCCAAGCAGGAGTCTGGCATATCCTACTTCTTCTGTCCTTTGCTGACCTAAACTGGTTCAAGGCACTTTGTGTTAAAAATGGAAACTGTATACATTATTTCCTTCACCTGATTTCTTTCCTTCTCAATTAATTTTGATATAAAAATATGACAAGGCACATTATGTACAACATACACAATTCTCTTTGTGAGGGTGGAGTTCGGTCTGAGTTTCTTTTCATCTCATACATGACACACTAGGGTGTTTTGAGGACAGCGTCCATCACCAGCTGTAATGCAGAGGCGTTTTCCTCCACACCAGTTTTTCTCCTTGGATGAGGCCTTGTGCATTTACCAACCTAAATCAACCTCAAAGAAATTCTGTGGGGAAAGCTCTTGTCTTTTCCACACGTGTCCTCTATGCTAGAATGTTTGGCCTTTGACCTTGACTCACCAGTGTTTCACAAGTAGTTTTGTGAAGTCATCAGGAGACTAACAGATCTGTGTAAGGGGTGCAGCAGAATTGATCTAATCCTCATGGCATCTTCTTTTGTTTCATTGCAGATTTCACCGTCATCTGTCCAGGGTACGTACCTTGAACTAACTCACTTTCTGAGAAACAACCTTGCTGGCTTTAATATATAGAAACCTTAATCTGGGTTCCTGTTAAAAATATTGAGGGTGTGGTGAGAGGAAATGATTTTGCAAGTGTATAACTGTGACCAGCGGGGCTGTAGAAATGTGTGTGAACTCAGAGGACCAACCAGGAGCTTTTGTGTGAGCCAGTGTGTCTTCACCTGGAGTAGAAGTGAGTGAACCTCTCACTGACTTATCCTGATGTTGGTGGTTCTAAAGAGTGGATTCTGGAGAATCTCAGCAGGGAAGAGGATGCCTTTCCAGGTAGGCAACAAGATTTCAGATGGGATCTAATAAAACAGCATTTCCAGGAACCTTCATGTTATACCTGCTGCTTGGGAGGCTGAGGGAGGGTGTAGAAAGAGAAAAAGAAAAAGTAAATATAAGCTGAGTTTGTTATTTACAGAGTTTAATGTCATCATGGTGAGAAGTACTATGTTTATGGGCTTTTGAGTATCCTGTCTTTTCGATCACCTCTTCTTGCTTTATTATTTAAAGATGATTTTTCTGAGAACACCTGCTCTTTTCTGCCTGTGCCACTGCAAAATATCAGAGCCTTTGGTTTGAGATGCAGTTCTGTCACAGGCAGTTACTTAATCCTGGATATAAAATTCTGCGGTGTGCCCAGACGCGTAGGAAAAATGGATCCTCACCTTTATGAACTGTTAGCTTTCATGGCAGCACATTCATTTGTCTGTCCTTGCTGTTTACCTCTGGTATGAAGACATCTCCCTGGGCATGGAGGACAGAATGAAAATTCACTCTGGGCTCATTGCAAAAGCTCCAGTGTCTTGGAAATGGAAGGAGTAGCACAGCCTTGAGCACACTGTCAGCATTCAATTTTTCCTTTGAATGAGCATGTGCAGTTTAACCATCATTTGCGGAAGAGGCTTTCCTTCCCCGTTGTGTATTCTTGGCACCTCTGTTGAAGATCAGCTGACTCTGTATGTGTGCATTTAATTCTGGGCTCTCGATTCTATATCTGTGATACTTATGGGTGCCCTCATGCTAGAAGCATGCTGTCTGAATTTCTCTGTTTTTTGTAGATTTCAGTCCATGAATGTGCTTCCTCTAACGCTATTCTTTTTCAATGTTACCATGGCTATTTGAGGCACATAAAAATCCATTAAAGTCTTAGGATTATCTTTTCCATTTCTGCACAGATGGCTGCTGCCAGTTTAATAGCAGTTGTTGTGAGTCTGCAGATCATTTGTGTAGTATTGTGTGTTAGTCATGCTTAGTCTTCCTATCCACGAATACGGCATGCCTTTCAAGTTATTTGTAAGTTCTTTACTTTCTAGAATCTTTATGTTGACAGCTGATTAGTTAGATTTAACATGACTGATATACATTTGTGATTTTTTTTTTTTTTTTTTTTTTTGAGTAGAGTCTCACTCTGTCACCATACTGGGTGCAATGATGTGATCTCCGCTCACTGCCACCTCTGCCTTCCGGGTTCAAGTGATTCTCTTGCCTTAGCCTCCCGAGTAACTGGGACTACAGGTGCATGCCACCACATCCAGCTAATTTTTGTATTTTTAGTAGAGATGTGGTTTCACCATGTTGACTGGGATGGTCTCGATCTCTTGACCTTGTGATCCACCCACCTCGGACTCCCAAAGTGCTGGAATTACAGGGATGAGCCACCATGCCTGGCCAAACTTGTGACATCTTATACCAATATTTTGTATGTCTGAATGAATAGGCCTCAAATGAAAAATATTATATAAGCTAGTTAACCAAAAATCACCCCCATACTCATGGACATTTGTTCATGGATGTGTTCATTTGTGTTGGTATACATTTCCTCATTTCAGTAGATCATGTATATTTGAACCTGGAAATTTATCCTAATGGCAGAAAGTATTGAGAGTCACGACTCTCAACTTCACTGGTGTAGGTTGCGCAGGCTGTGTGAGTTTGGCCTGTTAGAATGAAGCCTGATTTTTAGGGAATCTCCTCAGGGAGAGTGACACAGAGCTGCTGAAGCCCCTGATCACAGGGGCCCAAAAGGTTGTGTGCACACACCCTGGTTCCAGAAGAAGACTTACAAGGAGGAAATCATGACTATTTTTAATTGTAGCATTTTAATATTTCATTTTTTAAATGACCTCTATGAAAAAGAAATTGTGATCAGCCTGGTGCGGTGGCTCATGCCTGTAATCCCAGCACTTTGGGAGGCCGAAGTGGGCGAATCAGGAGGTCAGGAGATCCAGACCATCCTGGCTAATATGGTGAAACCCTGTCTCTACTAAAAATACAAAAAAATTAGCCGAGTGTGGCAGTGGGTGACTGTAGTCCCAGTTACTCGGGAGGCTGAGGCAGGAGAATGGTGTGAACACAGAAGGTGGAGCTTGCAGTGAGCCAAGATCATGCCACTGCACTCCAGCCTGGGGAACAGAGGGAGACTCTGTCTCAAAAAAAAAAAAAAAAAAAAAAAAAAAAAAAAAATATATATATATATATATATATATATATATGTGATCAGTAGAATAGAGTAATTTGGGTAAAATTGAATCCATTTCACTATTAATTAAGTAATTAATCCTTTAAAATAGATGTTAGATGTAGTATCAGCATAATTGGGTCCTAGTGTACTTACACGGTCTTGAATACGTTAAGAAAATGCTGTGTGTTTTGAAGAGTTTTAAAACATTTGAGAGGGAGGAAGGCACTCTTCCATTGACCCTTAGTGTGTGCTTTAGTTCCATTTTGGATTGACTGTTTTGTGTTACTGCATGATGCCTCTAGTACAAGGCCAAGGCCTCCATGTCTCATGTCTTTCCTGCTCCCCTTCTCTGCCATCCCTCTTCCACTCAGGGGAATAGCCCAGGATCAACTCAGTCCAGGCTTGTTAATCAACCACTTCCACATGGCACATCCAGCAGAGCTCCCTGAGTGACTCACAGTCACAAACACCCAGGGCACTGATCTTTCTTCTGTGTCCTTCCAGGTTCTTCTGAGAACAACCTGAGTTTAGTAAGCCTACCACGAAGTGAAATTAATGATTGGGATGATGATGATGACGATGATGACGATGATGATGATGATGGCCAGGTAAGACCACCTTTCTTTGTCTTCTAAGGAAATGTTGGTTTTCTGATGTGAGAAACAAACTCACCAGTCCAAACCCAAAGAATGGACTCAGGGAGCTGAAAAACAGCAAAAGTGAGATTTTCCCTTACCTCCCCTCCCCCTCCCTCCCCTCCCCCTCCCTCCCCTCCCCCTCCCTCCCCTCCCCTCTCCTTTCCTTTCTTTTTTTTTTTGAGACAGAGTCTCGCTCAGTTGCCCAGGCTGGAGTGCAGTGGTACAGTCTTGGCTCCATCTCCTGGGCTCAATGTATTCTCCTGCCTCAGCCTCCCGAGTAGCTGGGATTATAGGCATGTGTCCCATGCCCAGCTAATTTTTGTATTCTTAGTAGAGACAGTGTTTCAGCATGTTGGCCAGGCTAGTCTTGAACTCCTGACCTCAGGTAATCCACCCACCTCAGCCTCCCAAAGTGCTGGGATTACAGGCATGAGCCACCCCACCTGGCTGAAAGTGAGACTTTTCATGACAATGTTGCAAGATCCAGTGTCTGATGGGCAGACACACCCAGCACAGTTTCAATAAGCAATTTATCCCCTAGTGTGCAGGTCCCTCTCGTGGTTCCTCATAGGCTGAGTACTGTGGAGTCACAATCTTCCCAGGTGTTGCCTATTGATTTTGGGGGAGGAGTTTAGGTATTTTTCTAGGGTTGTCTTACTGCATTTTGTTGCAGCCCATAATGCATTGCCATCCTAGTCAGTTCAGGGGCTCTTCAAGTATTTGACTTATGACCTAAGTAGCTGGGCAGGCTGATAAGAACACAAAGTGAGCTATTTTGCAGGCTAGTAAACTTTCATCTTAGACTAAACTTCTTTGGTTGAAGTGAGGGCAACTAAGTGGGGAGGAGGGGGGCCCAAGAAGCAGGCATTGCCCATCCAAGCAGGAGTCTGGCATATCCTATTTCTTCTGTCCTTTGCTGACCTAGACCGGTTCAAAGCACTTTGTGTTAAAAATGGACCACTGTATACATTATTTCCTTCACCTGATTTCTTTCCTTCTCAATTAATTTTGACATAAAAATATGACAAGGCAGATTATATACAACATACACAATTCTCTTTTTTTTTTTTTTTTTTTTGAGACGGAATCTCGCTCTGTCGCCCAGGCTGGAGTGCAGTGGCCGGATCTCAGCTCACTGCAAGCTCCGCCTCCAGGGTTCACGCCATTCTCCTGCCTCAGCCTCCCGAGTAGCTGGGACTACAGGCGCCCGCCACCTCGCCCGGCTAGTTTTTTTTTTTTTGTATTTTTTTTTAGTAGAGACGGGGTTTCACCGTGTTAGCCAGGATGGTCTCGATCTCCCGACCTCGTGATCCGCCCGTCTCGGCCTCCCAAAGTGCTGGGATTACAGGCTTGAGCCACCGCGCCCAGCCTCATACACAATTCTCTTTGTGAGGGTGGAGTTCGGTCTGAGTTTCTTTTCATCTCATACATGACACACTGGGGTGTTTTGAGGACAGCGTCCGTCACCAGCTGTAATGCAGAGGCATTTTCCTCCACACCAGTTTTTCTCCTTGGATTAGGCCTTGTGCATTTACCAACCTAAATCAACCTCAAAGAAATTCTGTGGGGAAAGCTCTTGTCTTTTCCACACGTGTCCTCTATGCTAGAATGTTTGGCCTTTGACCTTGACTCACCACTGTTTCACAAGTAGTTTTGTGAAGTCATCAGGAGACTAACAGATCTGTGTAAGGGGTGCAGCAGAGTTGATCTAATCCTCATGGCATCTTCTTTTGTCTCATTGCAGATTTTACCATTGCCTGACCAGGGTACGTACCTTGAACTAACTCACTTTCTGAGAAACAACCTTGCTGGCTTTAATATATAGAAACCTTAATCTGGGTTCCTGTTAAAAATATTGAGGGTGTGGTGAGAGCAAATGATTTTGTAAGTGTATAACTATGACCAGTGGGGCTGTAGAAATGTGTGTGAACCCAGAGGACCAACCAGGAGCTTTTGTGTGAGCCAGTGTGTCTTCACCTGGAGTAGGAGAAGTGAGTGCAGCTCTCACTGACTTATCCTGATGTTGGTGGTTCTAAAGAGTGGATTCTGGAGAATCTCAGCAGGGAAGAGGATGCCTTTCCAGGTAGGCAACAAGACATCAGATGGGGTCTAATAAAACAGCATTTCCAGGAACCTTCATGTTATACCTGCTGCTTGGGAGGCTGAGGGATGGTGTAGAAATAGAAAAAGAAAAGGTAAATATAAGTGAAGTTTGTTCTTTTTAGAGTTTAATGTCATCATGGTGAGAAGTACTATGTTTATGGGCTTTTGAGTATCCTGTGTTTTCAATCACCTCTTCTTATTTATTATTTAAAGATGATCTTTCTAGAACACCTGCTCTTTTCTGCCTCTGCCACTGCAAAATCTCAAAGTCTTTTGTTTGGGATGCAATTCTGTCACAGGCAGTTACTTACTCCTGGAGACAGAATTCTTCTGTGATGTGCCCAGATGCATAGGAGAGATTAATCCTCACCTTATGAACTGTTAGGTTTCCTGGCAGCACACTCATTTGTCTGTTTTTCCTGCTTACTTCTGGTGTCAAGAGCTCTTCCTGGGTGTGGAGGACAGAATGAAAATTCACTCTGGGCTCCCTGCAAAAGCTCCAGTGTCTTGGAAATGGAGGGAGAAGTATAACATTGAGCACATTGTCAGCATTCTGTCTTTATTTGAATGAGAATATGCAGTTTTACCATCATTTGTTGAAGAGGCTGTCCTTTCCCCATTGTGTGTTTTTGACACCTTTGTTGAAGATCAGTTTACTGTATATGTGTGCATTCAATTCTGGGCTCTCTATACTTGTGAAACTTATGCGTGCTGGAACCATGCTGTCTGAATTTTTGTATTTTGTGTGTGTGTGGATTTTAATCTCATGAATGTGTATTCTCTAACACTGTTTTTTTGACATCATCATGGTTACTTGAAGCACATAAAATTCATTAAAATAGTAGGATTATCTTTTCCATTTCCGCACAGATAGCTGTTACCAGTTTGACAATAATTGTTGTGAGTGTGTAGATCATTGTGTAGTATTGTGTGTTAGTCAGGTTTGGTCTTCCTATCCATGAATACAGGATGCCTTTCCACTTATTTGTACCTTCTTTACTTCCTAGGATCTTCATGTTGACAGCTGATAAGTTAGATCTAACATGACTGACAGAAATTTTTGATTTTTTACACCAATATTTTGTATGTCTGAAAAAATAGGCATCAAATATATATATATATAGGTATATATACACACACAAATATGAGAGGGAGGAAGGCACTCTTCCATTGACCCTCAGTGTGCATTTTAGTTCCATTTTGGATTGACTGTTTTGTGTTGCTGCCTGATGCCTCTAGTACAAGGCCAAGGCCTCCATGTCTCATGTCTTTCCTGCTCCCCTTCTCTGCCATCCCTCTTCCACTCAGGGGTACAGCCCAGCATCAACTCAGTCCATACTTGTTAATCAACCACCTCCATACACCACATCCAGCAAAGCTCTCTGAGTGACTCACAGTCACTAACCACCGGTGCACTGACCTTTCCTCTGTGTCCTTCCAGCTCATCCTGAACACGACCTGTTTTTAAGATGCTCACCACAATACAAAGACGAAGATGATGATGATGATGACGTTGATTGTGATGTTGATTGTGATGATGATGATGATGATGTCCAGGTAAGACCCACTGTTTTTGTCTTCTACAGCAATGTTGCTTTCCTGATTGCTTTACTTCTCAATTAATTTTGATATGAAAATCTGGCAGTGCACATTATGTACACTGTACAATATTCTCTTTGTGGGGCTGGAATTCAGTAGGCGTGTCTTCCCAACTGATACATGGTCTGCTAGTGTGCTTTTCAATGACGGCATCCAGTATGCCTGGAATGCTGAGACATTTTCCACAATACCACTTTTCCTCCTTAGATTAAGCATTGTGCATTTGCATATAAAATTAAATTTAAAGGTAAATTCTGCTAATAAAGGTCTTGTTTTTCTATAGCTATCCTCTGTGCTAGGCTTTGGGGACTTTGACCTATGGCTCAATCACTGTACTGCATTCTGGTTTTTTATCGTTGTCCAGAGAATAACAGATCTGTGTGAAGCGCACAGCAGAATCTGATTCTCATGTTTTCTTTTATATAATTGCAGATAACAGATTGGAAAGAAAACGGTATGTACCATGAAATAACTCACTTCCTGAGGGAAAAACTTGCTAGCATCAGTGTATAGAAACCTGATTCTGGGTTCCTGCTGGGAAAGAGGCTTGGGGTTGTCATGAAAGTGATTTTGCCAGTATAGAACTCTGGCCCAAGAAGCTGTAGGAAGGTTTGCCAACCCAGAAGAAAGATGAGGGGATCATGTATGAAGCAGCGTGGGGTGGGAGACAAGCCCATCATTCAGCTTCAGCTAACGTAGGAGGAGTGGGTGAGTCACTCTGTCTAATGACTTATCCTGGTGTTTTTCTTTCTAAAGACTTGATGCTGGAGAGTCTAAGTGACGAGGAGACTCATCCAGGTAGGGAACTACGTGCCAGGAAAAACCCAATGGGAAAAGGTTCCCAGGAGCCTCCAGGTTATCCCTGCTGCTTGTGAGGAGGGGCTGAAGGAGGGGGTATGAAATCAGAAAGAAAATGGAAATATGTGTGAGGTCTGGCTTATTGTTTTCAGTTTCTTGGCATCATGGTAAGAACTGTCTCTATGGGCTATGGGGGTGCCACATTCATGAGAGATTCTCTTTGCAGTCCACCTGCTCTTTTCTGCCTGTGGAACATCAGAACCTTTGGTTTGGATTAGTCAGCACTCCTAGGGATTGTGCACAAGGGGTGTAGGCTTAAGCACTGGGTGTCATCTGTGATGAAGGGAATCTGGGGGACACAGCTCTCTCAAAGGCATTTCCTGGAACCTGGAGAAACAGTTCTTCTGCTGTGTGCCAAGGGGAAATCGAGAATCACCTCTGAGCTTTCAGGACTTGTTAGTGCATATTCATGTTTCTGTCCTCACTGTGAGCTCCTGGTTTAAAGGGATCTCCTGGGGTGGATGGCAGACTGAATATTCACGCTGGGCTCACTGGTAAAACTCCAGTCTCCTTTGAAGGGAGGAGGAATGTTTGACCTTAAGCATATTTCCAGCCTCCAGTTCCAACCCAGTCACAGATTCTGAGATGAGGTTTCTTTCTCCTCAGTTCTCTAATTTTTGGAGAAGCCAATAGTTCCTTCCCACAAAAGATAGTATCACACTATTTCCTATCTTCAAAACTTTGGCTTCAATTTTGTTCTCTAAGTTGATATTCATCACTTAAGTTCTAGACTTTTTCTTTTTTTATTTTTTTTTCTGAGACAAAGTCTCGCTCTCTCGCCCAGGCTGGAGTGTAGTGGTATGATCTCAGCTCACTGCAAGCCCTGCCTCCCGGGTTCGAGCCATTCTTCTGCCTCAGCCTCCCGAGTAGCTGGGACTACGGGCGCCCACCACCACGCTTGGCTAATTTTTTTGTGTTTTTGATAGAGACAGGGTTTCACCATGTTGGCCAGGCTGGTCGTGAACTCTTGACATCAGGTCATCCGCCCACCTCAGCCTCCCAAACTGCTGGAATTACAGGTGTGAGCCAGAGTGCTCAGCCAAAAAAATAATTTTTACATAAGCTAGTTAACCAAAAATCACCCCCGTACTCATGAACATTTTTTCATGAATTCATTCATTTCTATTGGTATACATTTCCTCATTTCAGTAGATAATGTGTATTTGAACCTGGAAGCTTATCCTCATGGCAGAAAGTGTTCAGAGTCACGTCTCTCAGCTTCACTGGTGTAGGTAGAGCAGGCTGTGTGAGCTTGGCCTGTTTGAAGGAAGCCTGATTTTTAGGGAATCTCCTCAGGGAGAGTCACACAGGAGGTGCTGGAGCGCCTGATCACAGGGGTCCAAAAGGGTGTGTAGAAGTGGTTCCAGAAGAAGACTTACAAAGAGGAAATCATGACTATTTTTAATTGCAGCATTTTAACATTGAATTTTTAAATGATCTCTATGAAAAAGAATGTGCGATTAATAGAATAGAGTAATTTGGGTAAAATTGAGTCCATTTCACCATAAAATTGGCTTTTAATCAAGTAATAAATCCTTTAAAACAGATGCTAAATGTGGTATCAGCATAATTAGATCCTAGTGTACTGAAGTGGTCTTGAATACGTTAAGAAAATGCTGTTTGTTTTGAAGAGTTTCAAAACATTTGAGAGGGAGAAAGGACTCTTCCACTGACCCTCAGTATGCATTTTAGATCCATTTGGGGTTGTATGTTTTGTGTTGCTGCCTGATGCCTCTAGTACGAGGCCGACGCCTTCATGTCTCGTGTCTTTCCTGCTCCCCTTCTCTGCCATCCCTCTCCCACTCAGGGGAATAGCCCAGCATCAACTCAGTTCACGCTTGTCAACCACCTCCATACACCACATCCAGCAAAGCTCCCTGAGTGACTCACAGTCACCAACCACCAGTGCACTGATCTTTCCTCTGTGTCCTTCCAGTTTGTCCTGAGGATGGCCTGTTTTTAAGAGGCTCACCACAACGCAAGGATGAAGAACAAAAAGATGATGATGATGATGATGATGATGTCCAGGTAAGACTCCCCTTTTTGGTCTTTTACAGCAGTGTTGTTTTCCTGATTCTTTACTTCTCAGTTAATTTTGATATGAAAATCTGGCAGTGCACTTTATGTACACTGTACACTATTCTCTTTGTGGGGCTGGAATTCAGTAGGCGTGTCTTCCCAACTGATACATGGTCTGCTAGGGTGGTTTTCAATGACAGCGTCCAGTATCAACTGGAATACTGAGGCATTTTCCACACCACTTTTCCTCCTTGGATTAAGCATTGTGCATTTGAATATAAAATTAAGGGTAAATTCTGTGAATTAAGGTATTATTTTTCTATAGCTATCCTCTGTGCTAGGCTTTGGGGACTTTGACCTATGGTTCAATCACTGTACTGCCTTCTGGTTTTTTATCGTTGTCCAGAGAATAACAGATCTGTGTGAAGCACACAGCAGAATCTGATTCTCATGATGTTTTCTCTTATATAATTGCAGATAACAGCTTGGAAAGACAGTGGTATGTACCATGAAATAACTCACTTCCCGGGGGAAAATCTTGCTAGCTTCAGTGTATAGAAACCAATTCTGGGTTCCTGCTGGGAAAGAGGCTTGGGGTTCTCATGAAAGTGCATCTGCCAGTATAGAACTCTGGCCCAAGAAGCTGTAGGGAGGTTTGTCAACCCAGAAGAAAGATGAGGGGATCATGTATGAAGCAGCGGGGGGTGGGAGAATAGCTCATCATTCAGCTTCAGCTAAAGTGGGAGGAGTGGGTGAGTCACTCTGTCTAATGACTTATCCTGGTGTTTTTCTTTCTAAAGACTTGATGCTGGAGAGTCTAAGTGAAGAGGAGATTCATCCAGGTAGGGAACTACGTGCCAGGAAAAACCCAATGGGAAAAGGTTCCCAGGAGCCTCCAGGTTATCCCTGCTGCTTGTGAGGAGGGGCTGAAGGAGGGGGTATGAAATCAGAAAGAAAATGGAAATATGTGTGAGGTCTGGCTTATTGTTTTCAGTTTTTTGGCATCATGGTAAGAACTGTCTCTATGGGCTATGGGGGTGCCACGTTCATGAGAGATTCTCTTTGCAGTCCACCTGCTCTTTTCTGCCTGTGGAACATGAGAGCCTTTGGTTTGGATTAGTCAGCACTCCTAGGGATTGTGCACAAGGGTGTAGGCTTAAGCACTGGGTGTCATCTGTGATGAAGGGACTCTGGGGGACACAGCTCTCTCACAGGCATTTCCTGGAACCTAGAGAAACAGTTCTTCTGCTGTGTGCCAAGGGGAAATCGAGAATCACCCTCTGAAGTTTCAGGACTTGTTAGTGCACTTTCATGTTTCTGTCCTTGCTGTGTGCTCCTGGTTTAAAGGGATCTCCCGGGGTGGATGGCGGGGTGAATATTGACTCTGGGCTCACTGGTAACACTCCAGTCTTCTTTGAAAGGAGGAAGAAAGTTTAACCTTGAGCACATTTCCAGCCTCCACTTTCAACCCAATCACAGATTCTGAGATGATGCTTCTTTCTCCCTGGTTCTCTAATTTTTGGGGAAGCCAAGAGTTCCTTCCCACAAAAGATAGTATCACACTATTTCCTCTCTTCAAACTTTGGCTTCAGTTTTGTTCTTTAAGTTGATATTCATCTCTTAAGGGCTAGATTTCTTTTCTTTTCTTTTCTTTTTTTTTTTTTGACGGAGTCTCACCCTGTCGCTAGACCAGAGTGCAGTGGCATGATTTCTGTTCACTGCAACCTCCCCCTCCCGCGTTCAAGCGATTCTCCTGCCTCAGCCTCCTGAGTAGCTAGGATTACAGGCGCCTACCAGCACATCCGGCTAAGTTTTGTATTTTTAGTAGAGACTGGGTTTCACTATGTTGACCAGGCTGGTCACGAACTCCTGACCTCAGGTGATTTGCCTGCCTCAGCCTCCCAAAATGCTGGGATTACAGGTGTGAGCCACCACGCCTGGCCAGGGTTATTTTTAATATGATTGTGTCTATCTCAAGTAATGGTGCTTTAAGTGTTTTTGTCAATGGTTTTGGAATAGCACCAGCACTCACTTCTGTGGAGCAGACTATTAGAAGGAGGCATATCTTTCATTGTCATAACTAATGCCAAACTTTTTCCAAAATGATGACACCAATTCATGCTCCTCTAACAGCATATGTGAATAGCCGTTTCTCCAAATCCTCATAGACTCTTAGTTTTATCTCTTTCTAAAAATTCCATCACTGTGGTTAGTCTTTCATTTGTATAACATATTACTTAAAACCTTTACCAAAAAGAAATGTTGTTCGACTCTAATGATGCAGCACAGTAGATTTGTTTACACCGCCTCACCACAGACACGTAAGTAACGCACTGCGCCGACATTCCAACAGTTACGACTTTACTAGGCAAAAGGAAATTTTCAGCTTTGCTATAATCTTACAAGACCACTGTCATACATGTGGTCTGTCATTGACCAAGATGTCATTCTGCCACATATGACTGTAGTTAATAAGCAGGTGCTTAAGTTATAAGAATGAACATAATAACAGATATAAATTGAGTATCAGATACTATATGGGCACTTCTCTATGTTGCCTCCTTCAAGTATCACAATCACTTTGAGACAGAATTAGTTTTGTTATAGTCATTATACAGTTGAGGAATGTGAGTCTCAGTTAAGTAAATTACTCATGAGACACACCAAGAGCGGGATCTCTTTAACACCAAAGGCTAATCTAGAAACTAACATGCTACACCGCCTGTAGTGGCAAAGTAGACTTACCATAAAATGAAATGTGCTTCCACAGCTGGGTGTGTGAGCTTAGTGAGGCTGGCGTTACCCATTGCTCCATGGCTCAGAAATTGGTCTTGCTGAAACTCGGATGGAGAAGCTCTTGGCTCAGGGAGTGAAAAGTTACTGACAGGTTGTATGAGTGCAATTGAAGGATTATGCTTCCATAGAGCATGTGGTTGTTCTCATGGAATGAGAACAGAGACAATCAAAGAGAATCACCTAGAGCGAGACTCTGTCTCAAAAAAAAAAAAATTGCCCATGTAATAGGTTAAACATTAGATACAGTCAATCAAACTGGGTCTTACCATATTAAAAAAAAATGTGTTTTTAGACAGTGATAGGAAAGAAGAAAAAAATTAAAATAGTTGATGTGGGGTCAGACACAGTGCTCATGCCTACAATCCCGGCACTTTGGGAGGCCCAGGTGGGCAGATCATGAGGTCAGGAGATCCAGACCAACCTGGCTCACATGGTGAAACCCCGTCTCTACTAAAAATACAAAAAATCAGCCAGGCATGGTGGCGGGCCCCTGTACTCCCAGCTACTTGGGAGGCGGAGGCAGGAGAATGGCGTGAACCCGGGAGGTGGAGCTTGCAGTGAGCCAAGATCATGCCACTGCACTCCAGCCTGGGTGACAGAGCAAGACTCTGTCTAAGAAAAAAAAAAAAGTTGATGTTTTCTGTGTGGGACTGTGAGTAAACTGCTTTTAAATAGAATTTTGTATGAAGTTCTTTAGGCAATAAGTAAAAATGGAAGGGTAACCTGATGGCAGAGAGCAGCCAGGACCACAGTTGCCTGTGGATGCAGAGACTGTGGTGGAGCCTGGAATGCACCAAAGACCATGAGTGCCCCCGCGCAGTCAGTTCAGTGACAGCACCGCTCATTATCTGATCTGCAGGCACCCCAGTAGCACATGGAGAGAACAGGGAGGCCTAAGATGAGTCCGGGCCATGGCAGATCTCCAGTGAGGGGATTGTGGAAGATGTGAAAAGCATCCTGGAGGGGAAGGTAGCCCTGCAGTTTAGCGGTCCAGTTTCCCTCACTGGTCTGACATGGTATGGCATAGACAGGCTCACACAGCAGCCCCCAGTATCCTCCCACTTCCCTAAAGGCTTAAACATACCATGGTGTGTATCAGTTTCTTAAAGAGCACAATAACACGTTACTGAACAACCAAAATTGCAGAGAAGTGGCCTTGTTTCCTGGAAGTGTTTCAGGGAGGAGAGGTGGTGAGGCTCCACTGGGGAAATGCTCATGACCGAAGAAAGATGAGGCCTGAGGTCAGATAGTTGGGCTCAGCCAAATGGAGACCACCTTGTGCCCTACCAAAACAATCTGGTGGTATGTCCAGCCTCAGCTGTCTGGGGTGGCAGTTTGTGCCTTTGGGCTACAGTTGAAGACCAGTTGCCTCATCTAGGCTGGCTCCCATACCTCTCCTGGCAACAGCTTCTTAAATCCCGGAAGCTGATAATGGTGTGGTAAATGGGCCTTGGAGAATGGAGGCAAGAATATGGTGCTCAGGACTTCTAGGTCCTAACATAGGCTGTGTTCCTGGCCCTCCCCTTGTAACAGAGGCACCTCTGTCCCTGGCTGATGAGTTCCCACATCTCTAATTTCTCCTCAGCCTGGACTGCAGAGGCGGGAGCCCAGGAGATGCTGGCGTGGAGGCTGCTTAGTGGGATGATGTCATAGTGCACAAAGCTGGGAGCCTGCTCTCACTGAAAAGGGGTTGTCTCTTCTTCATCCAGGGTGAAGGCCTTCCGAGGAGCTGACCAGGGTGCTGACCCAAAGGGCAGGCCAGCGCATGCTACAGGGACATCTGAGGGAGGCTCAAGTTCTGCAGTCAGGCGTTTTCCCAGGCTTGGCGTAAAGAAGTGATGGAGACTTTCGTGTGATTCCTAGGCTCCCCTCCTGGACAGCACCAGGACTGTGCCTTCGAGGTGGCTGGGCTTCAGGCCAGCCTGGGGGCGTGCTTGGGTGACTGAAGAATGCAGCTATTTGCTGGGAAGATCTTAAGGAGGAAACCAGAACCTCTCCCTCTCCCAAGCTCTCATCCTTGGGGGAGCCTGTCATCCTCAGTCAAAAGACAGAGTCATCCTCAGTCAAAAGAACCTGCATCGGGTTTCACCTTTTGCCTTCCTTTCTGCCACCCAGGGTGGTGAGGGGGCAGACCTGGCTGAGCAGAGCCACACCCAGCCACACACCCCATGGGTCAATCACTGGAGCTTCTGAAACCTGCAGCTGGGTTCCTTCCTTCCCCCAGCCCAAGTTCCTGCCCCCAGCTTTGTCCCTGGAAGTCTCAATCCTGCTCTCTACATTCTGAGGGGAACTCTTGGCCCCAGCAGACAGTAAAACTCCAAGGCCACCTCCCACCCACCCCCAGCACTGGGTTTGGCCTTTACCACCCAGGACCTGGTGCTTCTAGGCCTGGCATTTCCCCTTTGGCAAGAGAGTGGGAAGAGACATAACTGTGCTCCAGGAACAAAAAGTGCCATTCCGACTTGAAATAAAGAGTCTGAGCGCATTGATTCAGGTGCGGAGGTGGCTGATCAGATCTGACCCAATGAGGGGCTCAGGGCTTCCACTCAATGACATCGATGGCGATCTGGGTCGCCTGTCATAAGGTCTTGCCCTCGTAAGCCTTGTTGTAAGAGTCCTCCTCAGGGACATGGAAGGTGTGCATGTGGGCTTGCCTGCAGGACCTTGCAGTCCTCGGGGGCCTCTGGCAGCATGGTGAGGGCCTTGGTGGCCTTCAGGCACACACTGCCCATGGGTGAGTACAGCAGCTCCAGGAGCAGGCTAATGGCTTGTGCGTCCAGGGCCACGTACTTCCCAGCAGGCCACCAACACAGGGCATTCCTAACAGCCTGAGTGGGCCTCTTTTCACCCCCTTACAACCTAGCCCTCAAGGGGAGGTGCCACCCTGTCCCCACCCTGCAGTGATTCACTGATTCATTCACACAGCAAGACGCTGAGGCAAGAGCTGGGCTTTCCCATCTCAGCGCTCTTTTGGGCCAGGTGATTTTCAACTTGGAGCCAAAGCTCTCCTACTGCGACCTTTGGGTCTGGAGCAGCAAACAGAGCAAAGCTTTGTCCTCTGGAGCTCCCCTTGGGGATGACAGAAAGTGATGGCAAGGATGGTGGTCACAGTGGACACAGGAGGATGCGGGGAGGCTGGGGAGGCCACAGTTTCAGAGAGAAAGCTCTCTCCTGGAAAGCCACTCTCCAGGTCCCACGGAAAGGGACCTCTGTGCAAACCTAAGATGACGGGGCAGGGGTGGGGCCTGGGAACCTGCATTTCCACAGACCACCCAGGGTCTGGTTCAGGGGCCACACTTGGAGAAATACCCGGGCCTCTAATGAGACTCTCAGAAGAAAGAGAAGCCAGGACTTAGGGAAGGCAAGAGGTACACCCCAGCAAAGGGACGTGACCACAGCCAAGGCAGGGACTCTGTGTGTTGGTGACCGGCCCATCCTCACAATGAAGGGCCCAGTGTAGGAACACCCCCCAACCACCACAAGCTCTGAGTCTTTGTGCTCCCCCAGTTTTGAGGCCAGGATGTAGACTGTGATCCTGTGTGGCCTGGGGTGAGAGACAAGACACTGCGCCTCCGTTTCCTCACCTGTGGAGGCAGACATCGCCTCGCTGGAGGGTTTTCTAAATGTGAGGTTTGGAGACAATGCCTGGCACACAGGAGGCTCAGTGACCGCTGGGTGTCAGGATCATCACCAGTGCTTCTCCTGTTCTCACCTTCCTCATGGGGAGGAGGTGCCAGACCCTCTCCTGCATCCTCCTGCAGGCAGGGGCCAGCGGGTCCAGGATGAGCTCCCGGAGCTGCTCCTTCCTCTGCAGCTTCCACATCAGTGAGTGGATCAGACCCTTGCTGATGACACCGTGGGACCCTACATGACAGGAAAGGGCACTGAGGGTGGACTGGCCACTCCCCCTCCCGTGCTGGTTGGCCTCAGGGCTCAGGAAGGATTTTGCAGAGCAACTGGGTGGGTTTGAAAAGAGAACTTGCAGCCAGGCATGGTGGCTCACACCTGTAATCCCAGCTCTACTGGGAGGCCGAGGCAGGTGGATAACGAGGTCAGGAGATCGAGACCATCCTGGCTAACACAGTGAAACCCCATCTCTACTAAAAAATACAAAAAATTAGCTGGGCGTAGTGGTGGGCGCCTGTAGTCCCAGCTACTCAGGAGGCTGAGGCAGGAGAATGGCGTGAACCCAGGAGGCGGAATTTGCAGTGAGCTGAGATTCAGCCACTGCACTCCATCACTCCAGCCTGGGCGACACAGCGAGACTCTATCTCAAAAAAACAAAACAAAACAAAACAAAAAAACGAAAAAGAAAAGAGAACTTGCAAGTTCCCCATCATCCCCTGAACCTGCCTGGCCAGGAGCCTGAGAAGCCAGCAGGAGGCTATGGGTGAAGCCATGTGAGGGGCTGAGAGGGTAGGTGCAGAGGACCCAGGAAGGGCCAGTCTTTGGTCACTGGCATCTCAGGGAGCATCTGCCATAGCAGGGCACACTGGCCTGAGAGGCAGCAGCTGCCCCTGGGAGATCTGGCAGCTCACTGCTGCGGGGCCAAGGCACACCAGGAGACCCTCCACTCTTCCCTACCACCGCCCCAGAGTAGGGGAGCCAACAAAGCTCGCCCTTCCCATCCTAAATATTTCAAAGGGGTTGGAGACTCACGCCTGCTAAGACCAGCCCTTGAGAAGAGCTTGGGTTCGACTCTGAGATGGAAAACCTAGAGTATAGGCCGGTGTCTCACACACCAAAAAGAGCTGTGCCCCAACTAAGGGTGACAGGAAGCCATAGGCTCTGGCCAAGGGGTCTTGAAGGGACCTGGGGCTCTGTGGGAAGGGGGCTCCACATGGCACAGCTGGGGTGCAGGTACTGGGAGAAGTACAATGAGGCAAGGCTCCACCATAAACACACCCCACCTGGCTCCTCCCAGCTGGAGCTGGAAGCCTGGGAGGGAAGTGGTCGGTCCAGCCCCAAGAGCCTGTGGGGCAGGTAAGGGGCGAGAGCTTTTGTGGGATGTGGAGGCCTGTGGAGGAGACAAGCCAGAGGGGTGAGGAGTTACATTGTCCCAGCCTGAGCAAAGGACAATTCCGAGCTCGGGGGCACAGGAGTGTGCTCAGCAGGACTGGGCGGACAGGCCCTTTGTTGGGAAGGTGAAGAGTGCAGCCTTCCAGGAGCAGGTGCCTGAGGCTTCCAGACAGGCTTCTTTGGGAGGTGATCAGAGGAGATGCCTGTTTTCCGGGGCAGGAATTGGAGGGGGCGCCCAGTCTGGAGAGGTTGAGCCAGGCTGTCACAAGGCTTTGAAACTTCCCATATGAAAGCCTGGCTGTTGGAGAGCGTGGGTTTGGAACTTGAGGCTAGGGGGTTCTGTTCATTCCGGTGCCAGGCACAGCCTTCGGATGGGCAGAGCAATGATCGGGTGAGGGTGTAAAAGAAAAGTACTGAGGAAAGAGAAGAGGAAAACCGGCTTTAACAACAGTCTAGGCTGGGTGTGGTGGCTCACACCTGTAATCCCAGCACTTTGGGAGGCCGAGGTGGGTGGATCACCTGAGCTCAGGGGTTTGAGACCAGCCTGGTCAACAGATGGTGAAACCCTGTCTCTACTAAAAATACAAAAATTAGCCGTGCGTGGTGGTGGATGCCTGTAATCCCAGCCACTTGAGAGGCTGAGGCAGTAGAATTGCCTCAGGCGAAGCGGGAGGCAGAGGTTGCAGTGAGCTGAGATAACACCACTGCACTCCAGCCTGGGCTACAGAGTGAGACTCCGTCTCTTAAAAAAACAAATACAATCTGTACTGTGGAGGCCTTGGGCAGGTGTCATGAGCTCTAAGCACGGACTGTTCCCTCTGTTGGGAGCTTCTTCCCTTCATCCCTCCTGGTTAACTGGACTCGGCATAAAGGCCGTTTCTTCTAAGAGCCTGTCCCTGACTGTCCAATCCAGGATATGTTTATTGTCTGAGAGCGCCCAATTCCTGCTACCAATTGTCATTTCTATTCACAACATTTCTTTCATTGTTTTTTTTTTCAGAGTTGGGGTCTCTCTCTGTCGCCCAGGCTGGAGTGCAGTGGTGCAATCACAGCTCGTTGCCACCTCCACCTCCTGGGCATAAGCGATCCTCCCCACTCAGCCTCCCAAATAGCTGGGACCACAGACGTGCACTGCCATGCCAGGCTAACTTTTAATTTTTTTTTCCCCCGATTCGGAGTCTTGCTCTGTCGCCCAGGCTGGAGAGCAGTGGTGTGATCTTGGCTCACTGCAACCTCTGTCTCCTGGGTTCCAGCAATTCTCCTGCCTCATCCTCCTGAGTAGCTGGGATTACAGGCACACACCACCATGCCCGGCTAGTCTTTTTCTTCATTTTTCGTTAAGATGGGGTTTCAGTATGTTGGCCAGGCTGGTCTCGAACTCTTGACCTCATGATTCACCCACTTCGGCCTCCCAAAGTGCTGACAGGCTCTGTGATTTTTTGTTTGTTTGTTTGTTTTGAAACAGGGTCTTGGTCTGTGGCCCAGGCTGGAGTGCAGTGGTGCAGTCTTGGCTCACTGCAGCCTCCACCCCCCAGGTTCAAGTGATTCTTGTACATCAGACTCCGTAGTAGCTGGAGTTACAGATGTGTGCTACCATACTCAGCTAATTTTTGTATTTTTAGTAGAGATGGGGTTTCGCCATGTTGGACAGGCTGTTCTTGAACTCCTGATCTCAGTGATCTGCCCACTTCAGCCTCCCAAAGTGCTGGTGTGAGCCATCGTGCCTGGTCCCAGTTGTGTTCTTGCGGGGGAGATGGGACAGAGAGGATGAGAGGGTGTCTGAGCCTTTCCCGCACTGATGGAGCCTGTGTCATCTGCCTTTTGTGGACAGGAGGTGATCTCTCACACCAAAGCCTCAGACCCCTCCCACCCTGTGACCTTTGTGACCAGCTCCACCTATGGAGCAGACAAGGGGGTGAGCCTGCGGGTCCCCACCCATTTCTCCCCGCCTTTGCCTGGGCTTGTCCTGAAGCCTGCTCATGTTAACAGCTAGAAAGAACCATGCACTGCCAGTCTGAGTTTATTTTGTTTTTTTACTTAGAAAGATAGAGACTGGGTGTTGTCATGTTGCCCAGACTGGTCTCGAACTCCTGGGCTCAAGGGATCCTCCTGCCTCGGCCTCCCAAAATGCTGGGGTTACAGGCATGCACCACCACATCTGGCCGCAGCTAGTCTGTCTTCAGAGATGGTCTTTGGGTTAATGACAATTCTCTCTCTGCTTAGTTGCCAGGCAGTGTGGCTTTCTGAATCCAAGGAGGCTGGGCTGAGGGAGATGGGATTTGTTTGCTCAGTTTGGACTCAGCATTTGTTGCACTCGATTTAATAGACTCATAAAATGTCAAAGGTTTAAGGGAGCTTAGAGTTCATCTGGCCCAAACCTGGCTGATCAGAATCTCCAGGGGAAGTTTTTATGAAATGCCAGATTTCTGCGTTCTGAGATCCTGATTTAGTAACTCCAGGATTGGAATCTGAGTTTTTCTTTTTTTCCTTTTTTTTTATAGAGGCAAGGTCTTGCTCTGTTGCTCTGGCTGGGGTACAGTGGTGCGATCACAGCTCACTGCAGCCTTGAATTCCTGGGTAGAAGTGATCCTTCTGCCTCAGCCTTCCAAGTAGTTGGGACTCCAAGTGTGCACAACTGTGCCCGGCTAATTTTAAATTTTTTTTGTAGAGATGGGATCTCACTATGTTGCCCAGGCCGATCTCAAACTCTTGAGCTCAAGTGATCCTCCTGCCTTGGCCTCCCAAAGTGCTGGGATTACAGGCATGAACCGCTGTGCCTGGCTGACACTAGCATTTTTTTTTTTTTTTTTTTGAGATAGAGTCTTGCTCTGTTGCCCAGGCTGGAGTGCAATGGCCCAATCTCGGCTCACTGCAACCTCCACCTCATGGGTTCATGCAATTCTCCTGCCTCAGCCTCCCAATTAGCTGGGATTACAGGCGCTCACCACTACACCTGGCTAATTTTTGTCATTTTTTGTAGAGACAGGGTTTTGCCATGTTGGTCAGGCTGGTCGCAAACATCTGACCTCAGGTGATTTGCCCACACCAGCCTCCCAAAGTGCTGGGATTAGAAGCATGAGCCACCATGTCCGGCCAGCATTCTTACTAGAAAGAAGTGTGTTCAGGAGGCATTAGAAACTAGCCAGTTGGACACAGAAGCCTTTGCTGCTCAGGTCTCAGCACCGCTTTGCTGAAGTTTGGGGTGGTCCTATGCAGTCATCTCTGCCCTCCTCCTAGGAAGGACTCTTCCAGACCCTCTTCAGCCCACAGTGCTGCCTCGTGAAAGCTGCCTCAAGATTCTCTGTGACGGCTGGGCATGGTGGCTGACACCTGTAATCCCAGCACTTTGGGAGGCCAAGGTGGGTGGGTCACGAAGTCAAGAGTTCAAGTCCAGCCTGACCAACATGGTGAAACCTCATCTCTACTTAAAAAAAAAAAAAAAAAAAATTAGGTGAAACATGGTGAAACCTTATCTCTACTAAGAAAACACAAAAATTAGCTGGATGTGGTGGCATGTGCCTGTAATCCTAGCTTCTTAGGAAGCTGAAGCAGGAGAATTGCTTGAACTGGGGAGGCGGAGGTTGCAGTGAGCCAAGATCATGCCATTGCACTCAAACCTGGGTGACAGGGTGAGACTCCGTCTCAAAAAAATAAGAAAAATAAAAAAGTGAAATTAGTTGGTTATGGTTGTGTTTGCCCGTAGTCCCAGCTACTTGGGAGGCTGAGGTGGGAGGATTGTTTGAGTCCAGTAGGTCAAAGCTGCAGTCCTCGTTGATTGTACCACTGTACGCCCACCTGGGGGACAGAGTGAGACCTTGTTTCAAAAAAGAACCCTTGCAGTGATGGAAATGCCCCATATCTGCACTGTCTGCAATGGTAGCCATTAGCTACATGTGGCTATTGAGGTCTTGATATATGACTAGGATAACTTAATAAATGTATTTAGCTTAATTAAGTAAAATAACTAAATAAATTTATTTTGTTTAATTAAAAAAATTTTTTTTTGAGACAGCCTCACTCTGTTGCCCAGGCTGGAGTGCAGTGGCGTAATCACAGCTCACTGCTCAACCTCCTGGGCTCAAATGATCCTCCCTCCTCAGCCCCCCAAATAGCTGGAACCACAGGTATGCGCCACCACACCTGGCTAATATTTAGACTTTTTGTAGAGACTGGGTCTCACTGTGTTGTCTAGGCTGGTCTTGAACTCTTGGGCTCATCCTCCTGCTTTGACCTCCCAAAGTGCTGGGATTACAGACCTGAGCTGCCATGCCCAGCCTGGTTTAATTTCACTTTACATACATACACACATGTATTTATTTATTTATTTAAGATAGGGTCTCGCTCTGTCACCCAGGCTGGAGTGCAGTGAAATTCTTTCTTCTGAGGAGGCAAGAATTGAGGTTGTTATAGATGTGTATGGATTCACCACCGGGAACTCGGATACCTTCTACCGGTAACAGGTCGAGGATGCTAGGTGAAAATCTATGGAAGCCGCATGCTTTTTACAAATGTAGTGGTTCTCATGTCCAGCCACAGCCACTGCACCTGTGTGAACGTCCCCTCAATAAACCTATGTCTTTTTTACTGTCTCCAGATCTCTTCCTCTACCCTTCCACACGGTGCCTTCCCTACTGCAGTAAAGTGGGGTCCCGCAGGGCACCCTTTCCCTGAAAAAAAATTTTTTTTTTTTAGATAGAGTCTTGCTCTGTTGCCCAGGCTGGAAGGCATTGGTGTGACCTGGGCTCATTGCAACCTTTGCCTCCCAGATTCAAGCGATTCTCCAGCCTCAGCCTCCCGAGTAGCTGGAATTACAGGCGTCTGCTACCATGTCCGGGTCCTTTTTTTTTTTTTTTTTGTATTTTTAGTAGAGACGGGGTTTCGCCATGTTGGCCAGGCTGGTCTCGAACTCCTGGCCTCAAGTGATCCACCCACCTCAAGCGTCCCAAAGTGCTGGGATTACAGGCTTGAGCCACTGAACTTGGCCTCTCTCTCTGCGTCTTCATGTGTCTTCAACGCCAAGAGGGAGCCTCTGGCCCCTTAGGGTCGGGGTCCCAGAGGCCCAGGGTCAAGGCTATGGCCGACTCCCAAGGACGTGCATCCCTGCAAGAGGCTGCATCCAACAGTCAAGGAAGAGGCTCCGCTGGGGCCTGCTGGGGAAAGCAAGTGGAGGTGCCCCTTGAAGAAACGGGGATCCCACCAATCTCAGTGGTTCTGTCTTGGTCTGCCGCCCTGGATCATCCAGCCTCTGCTGGGATGGGGAGCAGACGACGCCCTTCTTGGCTGGCTCTGAGGGTGCGGGGGGTCACGCTTCCCCAAAGGCCTAGCGGGCGGTTCCAGTCACAGGCCCCACTGGGCAGCGCCTGGCGCCGCCCCGCCTCTCCAGCCTTGGCACTCGCTCTCAACAAAGATGGCGCGGAGGACCTCATGCGCGCCACGCGACCCTCCCGCATGACTCCTCCCGCGCCGCTCTTATCCCCGCACACGACGGCCGAGAGGGGGAGCAGGAAGCATGGACTGGCGCGCGGCTGTGGCCCGGGAGGCTCTCGGGCCGCTGTTGTGTGGCTGCGCGCTGGCGCTGCCGGGCGGGTGCTGTACCCCCGAGAGAGCCTGTTGCAAGAACGCCAGGAGCTGGACGGCCTCTGGAGCTTCCACGCCGACTTCTCCGACAACCGACGCAGGGGCTTCGAGGAGCAGAGGTACCGGCGACCGTTGCGGGAGGCGCGGGCTCAGGGCAGGGCCGGGAGGCGCCCGGAAGCCCGGCAGTGGGAATGGGGTGAGCCCCGGCGCCCTGCAGTCGCCTTCACCTGAGCGCCCCGGAGGAGGTTAAAAGTCAACGGGCTTGGGGGCGCGGGGTTGGAGGACGGGGGAACTAAGGGGACCCGGGAGGGCCCGGGCGGAGGAGGCGGGAGGAGGAGGAAGCGCTCCTGTTGAGCCCCGTCGAGGCGAAGGCCGAGCCCGTGCAGTGTCCTTTGTAATGAATGTTTACTTCTAATTTTTGAAACGTTTTTGAGAGTGGGTTTGGTCCTGCCGCCCAGGTTGGAGCGGAGTGGCGCAAACCTAACTTCTGAGCTCAAGCGATATTCCGCCCCAGCCTTGCAAGTTAGCTGGGGCCACCATGCCTGGCTAATTAAAATAAAAACAAAAACAAAACTTGGTCTGGCTCGGTGGCTCACGCCTGTAATCCCAGCACTTTGGGAGGCCGAGGTGGGCCAATCGCCTGGGGCCAGGAGTTCACGACCAGCCTGGCCAACGTAGTGAAACCCCAACTCACTAAAAATACAAAAATTAGCCGGGCGTGGTGGCAAACGCCTGTAATCCCAGCTACTTGGGAGGCTGAGGCAGGAGAATTGCTTGAACCAGGGAGGCGGAGGTTGCAGTGAGCCGAGATCAGGCCACTGCACTCTAGCCTGGGCGACCGAGTCAGACTCCGTCTCAAAAACACAGTTAAGTTTTTTGTTTTGTTTTGTTTTTTAAGATACTGGGTCTGACTACGTTAACCAGTCTGGTCTGGAACTCCTGGCCTGAAGCCATCCTCCCACGTTGACCTCCCACAGCGCTGATTACAGTCATGAGCCACCAGACACTCATCAGGCCTGAGCGGCAGGCGCTGCCCAGAGCTGGGTCCGGGATCGGGAGGAGGGGACAGTTTGGACATTCTGAGGTCAGCTCTGCGCAGGTAGGAAGGTGCCTTGGTTTTCAAGGTTCAGATAGAGGACAGAATGTGACATCAGGCTGAGGACGCCACTACTGTTCCGCTCCTGACTTGGAAGTGGTCAGCAGAGAAGTGGGATCCAGTGAGGTCTGGTCTGCGTTTGTCTGGTCTACATCCTTTTTCTTTTTCTTCTTCTTTTTTTTTTTTTTTTTTTTTTTTGAGACGGAGTCTTGCTCTGTCACCCAAGCTGGAGTGCAATGGCACGATCTTGGCTCAGTGCAGCCTCCATCTCCTAGGTTCAAGCGATTCTCCTGCCTCAGCCTCCCGAGTAGCTGGGACTACAGATGCCTGCCACCACACCCCACTAATTTTTGTATTTTTAGTGGAGATGGGGTTTCACCATACTGGCCAGGCTGGTCTTCAACTCCTGTCCTTGTGATCTGCGTGCCTCCGCCTCCCGAAGTGCTGGGATTACAGGTGTGAACCACCGTGCCCAGCCTACATCCTCTGTTTCTGACTTTGTGGTATTCAGTACAAGAGAAAGAGAGGAGAGGGCTGGCTGCCAACGTGGGCCTCACTCACAGTGTTCTAAGCAAAGCCCTCCCCCATCCCCCTAACCAGCCTTCCTCCCTGTGACAGGCAGTGGGTCATTTGCATCTTAGTCACAGGTCTGAACCTTCTTGCCTCGGGCTGGGATGTGCCCCTGGGTTCTCCCCTGTCTCGGGAGATGCTGGGTCCCATCCGCTCCAACAAGGATCTCCGGGCCCCACTGGCCCAGATGCACAGACCGTCCTGGCAGTGGACCTGTCATCAGCAAGTTATCTGTCTTTTCCGCCAAGAGTCCCCGCCATGTGTCAGGGCTTGTGATAGGCCTGGGGGCACAGCTGTGCAGCACACTGGTCCCGGATCCCTTTGGGGGCCTAGGAGCTGAGCCCGGCCCTTCTCTTCGCAGTCGGGCCCCACCTTGGACATACCGGTTCCCTCCATCTTGATCGACATCAGCCAGGACTGGCGGCTGTGGTGTTTTGTCAGCTGGGTATGTTATGAACGGGAGGTGACCCTGCTGGAGCGATGGATCGAGGACCTGCGCACAAGAGTGGTGCTGAGGATTGGCAGTGCCCACTTCTATGCCATCGTGGTCAGTGCGGCTAGGAGCAGGTAGGGCGGGTGGGTGGGCACAGCTCCTGAACAGCATGGGACCCTCGGATGCCACCCACAGCCTGTCTCCTGGGGTGTGACGGTGGGGGCCTTACCCTGCCCTGGGGGCTGTGCCCTGTGTAGGGGGATAGGTGGCCTGATCTACCCCATTGGAATGTCATTCTTCCGGTCTGGCTGGCAGGGCCTTTAGCCCCATGCTGCAGGTTATGTGAGGGAGTGCCCGATAGCAGAGCCCCTCCTCATGCCCCGACCCATGCATATCTCCTATGTCTGCAGTGGGTGAATGGGGTTGACACGCTAGAGCATGAAAGGGGCTACCTCCCCTTCGAGACCAACATCAGCAGCCTGTTCCCGGTGGGGCCCCTGCCCCGCCTCTGCGTCACTGTCGCCATCAACAGCACGCTCAGCCCCCCACCCTGCCACCAGGGACCATCCGTACATGACCGACACCTCCAAGTGGGTACCATCCTGCCTCCACTGCACGCACCCACCTTCCCACCCCACCCTGTGGTCTTCCTGCCAGGGACAGGGTGGCCTACACAGAGAGGAGGCCCTGATCTGGGGAGGCAAGTGAACTGAGGGCAAAAGACCCATGGCAAGGGCCCAGTGAACCACAGTCCTCCCGCCCTAGGTATCCCAAGGGTTACTTTGTCCAGAACACAGACTTTGACTTCTTCAACTATGTGGGACTGCAGCGATCTGTGCTTCTGTACACGACACCAACTACATACATCGATGACATCATCGTCACCACCCGTGTGGAGCGAGACAGTGATGAGAGCTTCTGGTAGGATCCTCCCTCAGCGGGGCCCCGAGTGGCTCTGTTTGTTCCCTATTTGGAAAGCTCTCCCAGGAAAAAGATTCTCCCAGCATCTCTAAACCTTCACAGGTTCCCATCCACCTACGAAGCTAAAATCCAGGCTGTCTGAGTGGGCACGGGCTCCTGAGATCACTCATGTGGCTGATCTCACTTGGAGAAGAGGGGTTTGGTCTAACGTCACACAGCTCAGGGTGGCAGTCCTGTCCCTTCCCCACGGTGCTGCTCTCACTCTAGCTCCCATTGCTACACATCGTGTTCAAGGAACAGGCAGCTTCGGGGGGCCGGGTGCAGTGGCTCACGCCTGTCATCCCAGCTCTTTGTAAGGAGGACTTGGTAGGAGGATCACTTCAGGCCAAGAGTTCAAGACCAGGCTGGGCAACATAGCAAGACCATCAGCACAAAAAATTTAAAAATTCGCCAGGCATAGTGATACGTGCCGGTAGTCCCAGCTACTGAGGCAGGAGAATCAGTTGAGCCTGGGAGGTCAAGGGTGCAGTGAGCTGTGACTGCGTCACTGCACTCTGGTCTGGGCAACAGAGGGAGACCCTGTCTTTTTAATTTTTATTTGTTTTTGAGCTGGAGTCTCACTCTGTAGGAGCCCAGACTGGAGAACACTAGTGCAATCTTGGGCTCACTGCAACCTCCACCTCCCAAGTTCAAGTGATTCTCCTGCCTCAGCTTCCCAAGTAGCTGGGATTACAGGCACCTTCCACCACATCCAGCTAATATTTTTATGTTTTTTAATAGAGATGGGGTTTCACCATGTTGGCCTGGTTGGTCTTGAACTCCTGACCTCAGATGATCCACCTACCTCGGCCTCCCAAAGTGCAAGGATTACAGGTGTGAGCCACTGTGCATGGCTGGGATACCCTTTGTTTAAGAAAAATTTTAAAAAAAGTTTTTTTTTTTAATATATCTTTTTTCTTTTGTGAGAGGAGGCCTTGCACTGTCACCCAGGTTGGATGGCAGTGGTGTGATGATTGACAGCTGTTGTGGGGCCACAGTTGTAAGTTTCAAAGAATTTAGGCTGGGTGTGGTGGCTAATGCCTGTCATCCCAGCACTTTGGGAGGCCAAGGTGGGTGGATCACTTGAGCTCAAAAGTTCAAGACCAGCCTGGGCAACATAGTAAGACCCTGTCTCAAAAAGAATAAATAATTAAAATAAAAAAGAATTTAAATGAGAATCACACAGCAAAGATGATGCAGCAGAGAGCAATTTATTGTAAAGGGAAAAGTATTTTGCAAGTTAAGTGAAGAATAGCCCGGGCACAGAGGCTCATGCCTGTAATCCCAGCATTTTGGGAGGCCGAGGCGGGTGGATCACTTGCGCTCAGGAGTTCAAACCAGCCTGGACGGCATTAGCTGGGTGTGGTGGCGTGTGCCTGTAATCCCAGCTACTAGGGAGGCTGAGATGGGAGAACTGCTTGAACCCGGGAGGTGGAGGTTGCAGTGAGCTGAGATTGCAACACTCAATTATATAATCCCAGGTACTCGGGAGTCTGAGACAGCCTGGATGACAGAGCGAGACCCCATCTCAAAAAACATAGTGAAGTGCAAAATACACGGTTCACCCTGAAAGAGAGAATTCAGGGCAGGCTGCTTGTAAGGATGAGAGAGCACTGGGTATTAGTGGGAAAACTCCCTTTCTAGGAGGCTTCCATGATGAATTCCTAAGGAGCTGGGAAGAGGTGTTACTCTAAGCACGTTCTGGGTCATCCTCTGGGTGCACATGGCTGTAGCTGTACATGCTTGTTCACACATCACACGTCTCAGTGCCGTGGTTGGCACGTCTGAAGGACACGGTTGCTTCCTTGACTACCTACTCTGCCTCAAGATCATAGCTCACTGCAGGTGTGAACCACCGTGCCCAGCCTACATCCTCTGTTTCTGATTTTGTGGCTCAAGCAGTCCTGGCTCAAGCAGTCCTCGCACTTCAGCCTCCCAAGTACCTGGGGCTGCTGGGATTGCAGGCAAGCACCACCATGCCCAGCTAATTTTTGTTATTTTTAGGGAAGATGTGGTTTCCCTATGTTACCCAGGCTGGTCTTGAACTACTGGACTCAAGTGATCCTCCCACCTCAGCCTCCCCTGTGTTGGTGTGTTGGGATTACAGGTGTGACCACTGTGCCTGGCCAAAAAAAAGATTTTTTTTTTTTTTTTGGAGACAAAATCTTGGTCTTGTCACCCAGGATGGAGTGGTGCAATGGCACGATCTTGGCTCACTGCAACCTCCACCTCCGAGGTGCAAGCTTTTCTCCTGCCTCAGCCTCCCAAGTAGCTGGGATTACAGGCATGTGCCACCACGCCCGGCTAATTTTTGTATTTTTAATAGAGATAGGGTTTCACCGTGATGACCAGGCTGGTCTTGAACTCCTGACCTCAGGTGATCCACCCCTCTCGGCCTCCCAAAGTACTGGGATTATAGGCGTGAGCTACCACACCCGGCCCAAAAAAAGTTTTTTTAAATTAAAAAAAACGCGCCAGACACAGTGGCTCATGCCTGTAATCCCAGCACCTTGGGAGGCTGAGGTAGGTGGATCATGTAGGGTCAGGAGTTCGAGACCAGCCTGGCCAACATGGCAAAACCTGTCTCTACTAAAAATACAAAAATTCACCAGGCATGGTTGTGCATATCTATAATCCCAGGTACTCAGGAGGCTGAGGCAGGAGAATCAACTGAACTCCAGAGGTAGAGGTTGCAGTGAGCCGAGATCACGGCACTACAGTCCAGCCTGGGTGACAGAGCGAGACTCTGTCTCAAAAAAAAAAAAAAAAAAGCAACAGAAGCAAATGGCTGCCTGGGAGTGGCCGCTGCGGGGCATTCCCATTTGTGTGACCCAGGTCATGTCCCTCCCTAAGTCCTGGTCTCTCTTGCCTCCTCCAGGGCTGGTGAATTACCAGATCTCCATCAAGTGCAGTAACCAGTTCGAGTTGGAAGTGCGTCTTTTGGATGCAGAAAACATTTGGATGCAGAAGTCGTGGCCAACGGGGCTGGGACCCAGGGCCAGCTGAAGGTGCCAGGTGCCAGCCTCTGGTGGCCAGACCTGATGCACGAACACTCCGCCTACCTGTACTCATGGGAGGTAATGGTGGTTCGGGACTTGTTTAAGGGAGGTCTTTTGCCCCCTCTGGCAGCCCTGGCTTCAGCAGGAGCCCAGGACAGGTGAACGGGCAGGCGCGGTCCTCTGAGCTCTCTGATGTTTCCCACCTTTGGTGGGGGGCCCAAAGGTTTTTTTTTGGGTTTTTTTTTGGTTTTTTTTGAGATGGTCTCTGTCACCTAGGTTGTAGTGCGCTGGCCTGATCACAGCTCACTGCAGCCTTGAGCTCCCAGGCAGCAGCAGTCTTCCTACTTTGGCTTCCTGAGTTGCTGGGACTATAGGCACATGCTACCATGCCTGGCTAATTAAAACAATTTTATCTGTAGACCAGGCATGGTGGCTCACATCTGTAATCCCAGCCCTTTGGGAGGCTGAAGCGGGCAGATCACTTGAGGCCAGGAGCTCAAGACCCGCCTGGCCAACATGGTGAAACACTGTCTCTACTAAAATACGCAAATTTGCTGGGCATCTGTAATCCCAGCTACTCGGGAGGCTGAGGCAGGAGAATTGCTTGCACCTGGGAGGCAGAGGCTGCGGTGAGTTGAGATCACGCCACTGCACTTCATCCTGGGCGACAGAGTGAGATTGTCTCAGAACAAAATCTTTTTTATAGAGTTGGGGTCTCATTCTGTTGCCCAGGCTGGTCTTGAACTCCTGGTCTCAAGTGATCCTCCTGCCTTAGCCTCCCAAAGCGTGGGGATTCCAGGCATGAGCCACCTCGTCTGGTCAAGGAGAAGGCCCAATTTTGAAGGGCAGGTCCCAGGGTCAGCCAGGAAAGGGCAGAGCCTCTGATTGCTGCTTCTCTGCTTGCAGGCCCCGAGGCGGCTGCTGGGGTGCACTGGGGGTCTTCCTGCTGCAGGCCAGGCCAGGCCAGATGGGGCTCAGGCTGTCGGGGTGCTCACACCTGGCGCTTTGGCTGTCGTAGGTGTGGCTGACTGCACAGACATCACTGGGGCCTTTTTCTGACTTCTACACACTCCCTGTGGCGATCCGCACTGTGGCTGTCACCGAGAGCCAGTTCCTCATCAATGGGAAACCTTTCTGTTTCCACAGTGTCAACAAGCATGAGGATGCAGGCGTGCATTGGGGCTCCTGGGTCCTTGTGGGGGCTGCTGCTGGTCACCTTCCATTTTCGCCTTCCCTGTGTCCCATAGCTGAGGGCAGCCCAGGGCAATGAGGCAAATGGCTCCAAACCACCCCGCTGCGGAGCTGGTGCTTGGGCTGGAGAGGGGGCTCATAGGGTGGCTCTCCAGAGTCCTGCCATTGGAGGAAGTGCAGCTTTGACAGGGACAGGGATCACTAGGCTCTGCTGTCCTCTAGATCCGAGGGAAGGACTTCAACTGTCTGCTGCTGGTGAAGGACTTCAACCTGCTTCGCTGGCTTGGCACCAACACCTTCTGCACCAGCCACTGTCCCTATGCAGAGATGCTGCAGATGTGTGACTGATACGGAATTGTGGTTATTGATGAGTGTCCCGCTGTGGGCCTGGTGCTGCCATAAGTCCCTGCTGTGCATCTGCTCCACCTGGCCAGCCCATGGGCCACACCGTGCCTCCGTCCCTTCCCTCCTGGCCCCCGGCAGCTCTTCAACAACGTGTCTGTACATCACTACATGTGGGTGATGGAAGAACTGGTGCACAGAGACAAGAATCACCCTGCTGTGGTGATGTGGTCTGGCCAGGAGCCTGCATCCTACCTAGAATCTGCTGGCTACTACATCAAGTGAGTGCCCCTGGCATGCCCTGGGCTGGATCAGGAAGGAGACCCTGGCAGGTGGCAGATGGGTGGACGTGTGCTATCCGAGATCAGCGTCCCATCCCAATCCAATGGGAGGGCCGTCCATACCCGGACAGTTCAGGGAACCAGATATCTACTTACCCAAATTGTGGTTTTATTTTTCTCTGTTTTTGCGACGGAGTTTTGCTGTGTCGCCCAGGCTGGAGTGCAGTAGTGAGATCTTGGCTCACTACACCCTTGGCCTCCTGGGTTCAAGTGATTCTTCTGCCTCAGCCTCCTGAGTAGCTGGGATTACAGGCACGCATGAGTGTATGCACTTGGCCTGTTTTGTTTTTGAAACGGGGTCTCACTCCGGTTGCCCAGGCTGGAGTAAGTACAGTGGCATGATCTTGGTTCACTGCAGCCTCGACTTCCCAGGCTCAGGTGACCTTTCTACCTCAGCCTCCCAAGTAGCTGGGATTATAGATGTGTGCCACCACCACACTCAGCTAACTTTTGCTTTTTTTTTTTTTTTTCAAAGGAAGTCTTGCTGTGTTCCCCAGGCTGGAGTGCAGGGGCGTGATCTCAGCTCACTGCAACCTTAACCTCCCAGGTTCAAGCGATTTTCCTGCCTTAGCCTCCCAAGTAGCTGGGATTACAGATGCATGCCACCACGCCTGGCTAATTTCTAGTAGAGGTGGGGTTTCACCATGTTGGCCAGGATGGTCCCCATCTCTTGACCTTGTGATGTGCCCACCTCGATCTTCCAAAGTGCTGGGATTACAGGTGTGAGCTACCGTGGCCAGCCAACTTGCATTTTTTTAAGTAAAGACAGAGTTTCACCATGTTGGCCAGGCTGGTCTTAGAGTCCTGACCTCAGGTGCCTGCCTCGGCCTCCCAGAGTGCTGGGATTATAGGCTAACCAACTGTGCCCAGCTAATTTTTTATATTTTCGGTAGAGACGGAATTTCACCATGTTGGCCAAGCTGGCCTCGAACTCCTGGCCTTCAGTGATCCGCCTGCCTCAGCCCCCCGAAGTGCTGGGATTATAGGTGTGAGCCGCAATGCCCACCCCCTTTTCTTCCTTACAATCATGCAGTTCTCATTCAGCGTTCAGAGGTGGAGTTTTTTGCGGTAGAGGCAACAGAGGTTGTAGAAATGCTCCTTGAGGCAGATGCCACAATTTCATGGAGTGCTTTAAGCTGAGCCAAGTCTGCAGCAGGCGGAAGGCTCTGAGATGTCATCCCAGCCTGAGCAACGGACAGTTCAGGGCCCAGGGGCACAGGAGTGTGCTCAGCAGGACTGGGCGGACAGGCCCTTTGTTGGGAAGGTGAAGAGTACAGCCTTCCAGGAGCGGGTGCCTGAGGCTTCTGGACAGGCTTCTTTGGGAGGTGGCCTGAGGAGATGTCTGTTTTCAGGGGCAAGAATTGGAGGGGGCGCCCAGGCTGGAGAGGTTCAGCCAGGCTGTCACAAGGCTTTGAAGCTTCCCATATGAAAGCCTGGCTGTTGGAGAGCGTGGGTTTGGAACTTGAGGCTAGGGGGTTCTGTTCAGTCCAGTGCCAGGCACAGCCTTCGGATGGGCAGAGCAATGATTGGGGGAGGTTGTAAAAGAAAAGAAATGAAGTGAGGAACGAGAAGAGGAAAACAGGCTTCAACAACAGTCTAGGCCGAGCGCAGTGGCTCACGCCTTCAATCCCAGCACTTTGGGAGGCCGAGGTAGGTGGATCACATGAGCTCAGGGTTCAAGACCAGCCTGGTCGACAGATAGTGAAACCCTGTCTCTACTATACAAAAACTAGCTGGGCGTGGTGGCGGATGCCTGTAATCCCAGCTACTTGGGAGGCTGAGGCGGGAGAATCTTGAACCTGGGAGATGGAAGTTGCAGTGAGTCAAGATCGCACCCTTGCACTTCAGCCTTGGCAACAAGAGTGAAACGCCATCTCAAAAACAACAAAAAACAGGCCAGGTGTGGTGGTTCACATTTGTAATCCCAGCCCTTTGGAAGGCCAAAGCAGGAGGATTGCTTGAACCCAGGAGTTTCAGACCACCCTGGGCAATATAGCAAGACCCTATTTTTACAAAAAATTAAAAATTAGCTGGACATAGTGGCATGTCCCTGTAGTCCCAGCTACTGAGGAGGCTTAGGCAGGAGGATCTCTTGAGCCCAGGAGATCGAGGCGGCAGTGAGCTATGATCGAGAATGAGACCTTGTCTCTAAAAACAAAAAACAGTAAGAGAACAGGACCATCACTCACAGCACCTCTGCCTCTGCCCTCTCTACTTGAATGAGGAGCAGGGCATCTCAGCTGCTAGGAGCAGCCCTTAAACGAGCCCCAGCTAATTTCTGGGGTCCTCAGACGAAACCTCCCATGGCCAAGTCATACCCAACACGAGCCTCCTCCCCTGTTCCGGCCCCCGCTCGGAGATGCTGAGTGACAGAGGCTCAGGCTTCGGGTGTTCCTGGCAAAGCCTCACCCCCGAGGCCCCACAGCTCAGACCCGGTCCTTGGTTCACACGGCCCCACATCCGGCCTCTTTTTCTCTTAAGACTGATTTCTCCTGGAAGATCACTGGATCCCTCATTCAGGTGGAGTGCTGCAGGACGACACTTTTTCCAGGGGTGACCCAGGCCTGCAGGGTCCCAGTGTCACAGGCAGACCTTGCCTGAGCCTCCACCTGAGCCCCTGCTCCTCCTCTCCGTCAGGGAGGTGGAGGTTGCAGTGAGGTGAGTTCACGCCACTGCCCTCCAGCCTGGGCAACAGAACGAGACTTTGTATCAAACAAAAAAAAAAAAGCCAGGGGCGCAGGCCCTGGAGGAAGATCAGGGCATGGACGAAGCTGCCTCAGTGCCACTTTCCTGCCCAGCACTCAGATGCCTTTCCACAGGGCCCATGAGGCCTCCAGGGAAAGCCATGTTCATAGCCGAGACCAAGGGGTTTGCCCTCAACCAGCTGTCACTGCAGGAGCTGCAGACCATTGGGCAGGCCACCCCCTTCCCCATGCCATCTCCTAGGAGGTGAGCCTGGGTTCCTGGAGCCCAGGGTGGCCTGGGGCCCTGGCCCACCCCTTCCTCTCTTCAGCCTCCTGTTCTCAGGCAACATGAGCTGTGTGTGGAACTACAGGCACAGCATGGAGTAGTATGGTGCCCTGGATGGCACTGGACACTCCAGCATCGACTGGCAGATCAGGTGCAGGCATTACTGCATACACAGCAGGCCTAAGTCCTCCCACGCCTGCCCCCAAAAAAATGGGCGCGAGAGGAGGTTGCTGCGTGTTTCCTGTCCTAGCCTGGCTCCCTCATTGCTGGGCTTTTTGGGGCTGGCCTGTGGGGATGGTCAGGGACTGGAGAGGCAGAGCGGGGTCGCCTGTAATCCCAGCACTTTGGAAGGGCAAGGTGCGAGGATGCTTGAGACCAGGAGTTTGAGAAGAGTCTGGGCAACCGAAGGAGACCCTGTCTCTACCCAATTAATAAATAACTAGCACAGCGTGGTGGCCCATGCACATCATCTCAGCTGCTTGTAAGGCTGAGGCGAGAGGATCACTTGCGCCTAGGAATGGAGTCTGCAGTGAGCTATGATCACACCATTGTATTCCAGCCTGGACAACAGACTGAGATCCTGTCTCATAAAAATAAAATTTAAAACTTAAACTGGAAGCATAGAAAACTGGGTAAGGGCAGTGAGAGTCATAGATGGGAAGGGAAGAGGGGCCTCCCATCACAGCCTCTGCCCTGTCCAGGCCCCATCCCCTTCAAACAGGGTATCACAGTGACCTCCTAGGCCAGGAGTGGTGGCTCACGCCTGTAATCCTAGCACTTTGGGAGGCTGAGGTGGGTGGATGACCTGAGGCCAGGAGTTCGAGACCAGCCTGGCCAACGTGGTGAAACCCCATCTCAAACTCCGTCTCAAAAAAAATAAAACCAGCGTGTGGTGGCACACACCTGTAATCCCAGCTACTCAGGAGGCTGAGGCAGGAGAATCGTTTGAACCCAGGAAGCGGAGGTTGCAGTGAGCCAAGATTACCCCACTACACTCCAGCCTGGGCGACAGGGAGACTCTCTCTCAAAAAACAAACAAATTAGCCGGGCATGGTGGCAGGAGCCTGTAATCCCAGCAACTTGGGAGGCTGAGGCAGGAGAATCGCTTGAACTCAGAGGTCGGAAGTTGCAATGAGCTAAGATGGAGTCACTGCACTCCAGCAATCCTGAGGAGACTTAAAAACTAAACATAGTATGGTCTGCTGGATGAGATCTTGGGACAGGAAAAGGACATTAGGGGAAATAGTAAAGAATAGTAAAGATGAACCTTAGTTGATAATAACGTATAATAATGTATCAGTATTGGTTTATTGGGGCCGGGGATGGTGGCTCACATCCTAGTACTTTGGGAGGCTAAAGTGGGAAGATCCTGAGGTCAGGAGTGTGAGACTAGCCTGGGCAACATAGTGAGACTACACCTCTCTAAGATTTTTTTTTTTCTTTTGGTTAGTCAGCATGGTGGTATGCACTTACAGTCCAAGCTGCTAGGGAGGTTGAGGAGGGAGAATTGCTTGAGCCCAGGAGTTTGAGGCTGCAGTGAGCTGTGACTGTGCCACTGTGCTCCAGCCTGGTCAACAGGGCAAGACCCCATCTCTCCAAAAATTTTTTCGTTAAAAATTGTTTTTTTGAGACGGAGTTTTGCTCTTCTTGGCCAGGCTGGAGTGCAGTGGTAAGATCTCAGCTCACCGCAGCCTCTGCCTCCTGGTTTCAAGTGATTCTTCTGCATTAGCCTCCCGAGTAGCTAGGATTACAGGCGCGCGCCACCATGTCTGGCTAATTTTGTATTTTTAATAGAGACGACGTTTCTCCATGTTGGTCAGGCTGGTCTCTAACTCCCGACCTCAGGTCATCTGCCCGCCTTGGCCTCCCAAAGTGCTGGGATTATAGGTGTGAGCCACCGCGCCCGGCCTTAAATTTTTTTTTAAACTGAAACGAGGTTTCACTGTATTTCCCAGGCTAGTCTTGAATTCCAAGACTCAAGTAATCCTCCCACTTTGGCTTCCCAAAGTGCTGGGATCATAGGTGTGAGGTACCATGCCCAGCCAGGTTTTTACCTGTAGCAATTTACCATACTAATTTAAGATGTTCATAAGAAGGAAGCCAGGTACAAGGGTATGTGTGAACTCTGCTGTCTTGGCAATTTGTCTGTAATTCTAAAACTGTTTTAAAAAGTGTACTCAACTTCTCAATGTGCTGCTAAAGAAAAAATAATTAAGAAATTAAAAGTGTTTTATTTTTAAAATCTTTTGTATTTATTTTTTTGAGACAGGGTCTTGCTCTGTTACCCAGGCTGGAATGCAGCAGTGTGATCTTGGCTCACTGCAACCTCTGCCTCCCAGGTTCAAGCAATTCTTCCACCTCAGCCTACCGAGCAGCTGGGATTACAGGCATGCACCACTGCGCCCGGCTGATTTTTGTATTTTTAGTAGAGATGGGGTTTCACTGTGTTGGCCAGGCTGGTCTTGAACTCTTGGCTTCAAGCAGTTCACCCACCTTGGCCTCCCAACGTGCTGGGACTACAAGCGTAAGCCACCGCGGCCAGACTATTTTTTAAATACTTTTTAGAACCCAAGTCTTGTTACGCTGCTCAGGCTAGATTCTAACTCCTGAGCTCAAGCAATTCTCCTGCCCCAACCTCCTGAGCAGCTGAGACTACAGCACATGCCACCACACCCAGCCAAAAAGTTTATGTTTTTTTTAAAAAGAGAGGGCTTAGGACTTCCTGGAGCACAGACTTCAAATAGCAGCCGAGTCCACAATTGTGCTCCCTTCCCTCTGGATCTTTCTTCCTGAGTGCCTGTGAAAAGCAAGCTTTGGCCCTGCCTGTGTGGCTCCAGCCCGCCGGTGATTGTCATTTCCTGACGGCCAGTCCTGCGGGCTCTGGGCTTGCTTAGCCAACCCCACAAATGCAGAAGCCAAGCTTTTACCAATCTATCTATCTATCTAGATGTGTGTCTGTATATAGCTTTTTTGTTTGTTTGAGACGGAGTCTAGTTTTGTCACCCAGGCTGGAGTGCAGTGGCACAATCTTGGCTCACTGTAACCTCCGCCTCCCGGGTTCAAGCAATTCTGCCTCAGCCTCCCGATTTGCTGGAACTACAGGCATGCACCACCACGCCTGGCTAATTTTTGTATTTTTAGTAGAGACAGAGTTTCATCGTGTTGGCCAGGCTGGTCTCAAACTCCTGACCTCAGGTGATCTGCCTGCCTCGGCCTCCCAAAGTGCGGGGATTACAGGCGTGAGCCACTGTGCCTGGCCAGAAGACCTTTTATAAATCTATGCAGATGTGTGTCCCTATATGTTTATCTATGTCTGGATCTGTGTATCCTACTGGTTCTGCTTCTCTGGTTTGCACCCTAACACAACTAGTTTTTTTTTTGAGTTGGAGTTTTGCTCTGTCACCCAGGCTGGAGTGCAGTGGTGCAATCTCTGCTCATTGCAACCTCCACCTCCTGGGCACAACTAGTATTTTGTAATCTGTTAGGAATTCATATGTTTTTCAAAAGATCAAACTAAATATTTAAATACATTTCAAATACAAACTTTTAAAATCATATTATGAAGCATTCAGTAAGATCCTACATTATTAGGCCAGGGACAGTGGTTTATGCCTATAATCCCAGCACTTTGGGAAGCCAAGGTGGGTAGATTGCTTGAGCTCAGTAGTTTGAGACCAGCCTAGGCAACATAGCAAGACCCTGTCTCCACAAAAAATAGAAAAATTAGCTGGGCATGGTGGTGCGTGCCTGTAGCCCCAGCTGCTCGGTAGGCTGAGGTGGGAGGATCACTTGAGCTCAGGAATTTGAGGCTGCAGGGAAGCATGATTGAGCTATTGCACTCCAGCCTGGGTGACAGAGTGAGACCCTGTCCCACCCCCCCCTCCACAAAAAGTATTTAAAAATAGGCCAGGTGCAGTGGCTCATGCCTATAATCCCAGCACTTTGGGAGGGTAGAGCAGGTGGATCAGTTGAGGCCAGGAGTTCGGTACCAACCTGGCCAACATGGTGAAACCCCATTTCTACTAAAATTGCAAAAGTTCACCTGGTGTGGTGATGCATGCCTGTAATCGCAGCTACTCAAGGCTGAGGCAGGACAATCTCTTGAACCCGGGAGGGGGAGGTTGCAGTGAGCTGAGATGCAGCCACTGCATTCCAGCCAGGGTGAAGGAGCGAGACTGCCTCAAAAAATAAATAAATAAATAGCTAAACAATGGGTTCAAATGGACATAAAGATGGAAATAACAGACACTGGGAACTCCACATGTGGGGAGGGAAGGAGGGAAAAGGGTTGAAAAACTACTTATTGGGTACTATGGTCAGTGTTTGGGTGATGGGTTCACTAGAAGCCCAAACCTTAGCATTTTACAGTGTACTCATGGAACACACCTGCACATGTGCCCCATGAATCTAAAGTTTAATAAAAATAAAAATAATAAACAGTGCAGTAGACAATTATAGACGTTTAATCATAAAACACTTAAGATAAAATAGCACTGAATAATTTTTTTTTTTTTTTTTTGAGGCAGAGTCTTATTCTGTCACCCAGGCTGGAGTGCAGTGGTGAGATCTCAGTTGACTGCAACCTCCGTCTCCCGGACTCAAGCAATTCTCATGCCTCAGCCTCCCCAGTAACTGGGATTACAGGCGCACACCCTCCGCCTCCTGGGTTCAAGCGATTCTCTTGCCTCAGCCTCTGGAGTAGCTGGGATTACAGGCACCCGCCACCATGCCCGGCTAATTTTTGTATGTTTAGTGGAGACAGGATTTCTTCGTGTTGGCCAGGCTGGTCTTGAATTCCTGACCTCAGGTGATCCAGCAGCCTCAGCCTCCCAAAGTGCTGGGATTACAAGTGTGAGTCACCGTGCCTGGCCAAATAATTTTCTTTAAGTCCTTCATCTTTAAATAATCCCATTTCATTTTGATAACTTTGAGATTATCTGACAGAATTCTTGGGGGAAAGGTTAGGACTGTAATCTTTTTATTGACAGCAAGCAGTGTGTTTTGCTCCAAAAAAATCGTTCTGCTTTCTTTTGATCTTTCAGTTTCATAATGTATGAGTTGGGATTTTTTTTTTTTTTTTTTTTTTGAGACAGGGTTGCCCAGGCTAGAGTGCAGGTGTGATCGTGGCTCACTGCAACCTCCTCCACCTGGGTTCAAGTGATCCTCGTGGCTCAGCCTCCTGAGTAGCTGGGATTACAGGTGCACACCAACACGCCCAGCGAATTTTTGTATTTTTAGTAGAGATGGGATTTCACCATGTTTGCTGGGCTGGTCTCGAACTGCTGACCTCAAGTGATCCACCTGTCTTGGCCTCTCAGAGTGCTGGGATTACAGGTGTGAGCCATCATGCCTGACCTAGATAGAGATTTTAATCAATTCCCCAAATCAGTTTTGATTCTGTCATGCTCATTATCTGCTTCTTCAAAAAGTCTTTGAACCAGTGTTAAGAATATTATTTTTGCATCAGTAGCTGGGCACGGTAGCTCATGTCTGTAATCCCAGTCCTTTGTGAGGCTGAGGCAGGTGGATCACCTGAGGTCAGGAGTTCGTAATCAGCCTGGCCAACATGGCGAAAACCCGTCTCTACTAAAAATACAAAAATTGACTGAGTGTGGTGGCGGGCGCATCACTTCAGCTACTCAGGGAAGCTGAGAATCGCTTGAACCCGGGAGGCAGAGGTTGCAGTGAGTCGAGTTTGTGCCACTGCACTCCTGCCTGGGTGACAGAGGGAGACTCCACTCCATCTCAAAAAAAAAAAAAATATTTTTGCATCAGATGCTTTGCTTTGTTGGTGTTATCTTCTGACTCTTGGAGATAGTAAAGTATAGAAGTGTGAAATAATAATAATAATTATTATTATTATTATATTATTATTATATAATATAATAAAATGTTCCTGGGTAGCTAACGGAAGAAAGAGGAAGCAAGTTAGACAGGTTAAGCTTTTCTGAATATTAGTTTGGAAGGTGTTGGCCCACCTGAGTTCAAGTGATTCTCCCACTTCAGCCTTCCGAGTAACTGGAATTACAGTCATACGCCACCACACTTGGGTAATTTTTGTATTTTTAGTAGAGACTGGATTTTGCCATGTTGGCCAGGTTGGTCTTGAACTTCAGACCTCAAATGATTCACCTGCCTTGGTCTCCCAAAGTGCTGGGATTACAGGTGTGAGCCACTGCACCCGGCCTGGAAAAATTATTTTTAAATTAATTAAATGTATCCTTGTTCAATTTGGAATTTTAGTGAATCAAAAAACTCCATGAATAGTCTCAATACAAAATAATTCAGATTTCAGACTCAGGTCAAAACAATAGTATTACACCAACAAAAATACCAGTATTTCCATATTTAAAGTGAGCACAGCAGGCTGTGTGCAGTGGCTCATGCCTGTAATCCCAGGACTTTGGGAGGCAGTGGTGGACGGATCACTTAGGGCCAGGAGTTTGAGACCAGCCTAGCTGGTTTCACCATGGTGAAACCTCATGTCTACTAAGAATGCAAAAATTAGATGGGCGTGTTGGCATGTGCTTATAATACCAGCTACTCAGGAGGCTGAAACTTGAGAATCACTTGAATCCGGGAGGCGGAGGGTGCAGTGAGGTGTGAGCTGAGATGGCACCACTGCACTCCAGCCTCAGAGACAGAGTGAGACTCTGTCTCAAAAAACAAAAAAAGCGTAGTGCCCAAGGATACTGGAAAACCAGGATGCTGAAGACCAAGGTAGAAGGAGTAGGGTGGAACATGAACAGAATACATTCTCAGTGAATGCTTCTTGAATAACTCCATGATATTTTATACAATTACGCCATCTGCCCTAAAACAGACCTAAAGCTAATGAGTGAGTTTCCTTGCTCTATCGGTGAACTAATTAATGTTTTTTTCCTGAGAGCTACTGTGTGGCCAAATGGGCATTCCTGAGTGAAGACTAGCTATGGGCAGCATTCTGCTAGGGTTTTGTTGTTTCTTTCCTTTTTTTTGTTTTTTGGTTTGTTTTGTTTGTTTGTTTTGAGATGGAGTCTTGCTCTGTCACCCAGGCTGGAGTGCAGTGGTACGATCTCGGCTCACTGCAAGCTCCGCCTCCCAGGTTCACGCCATTCTCCTGCCTCAGCCTCCCGAGTAGCTGGGACTACAGGTGCCCACCACCATGCCTGGATAATTTTTTATATTTTTAGTAGAGACGGGGTTTCACCGTGTTAGCCAGGATGATCTCGATCTTCTGACCTCATGATCTGCCCGCCTCATCCTCCCAAAGTGCTGGGATTACAGGCATGAGCCACCGCGCCCAGCCAGATGAGATGATCCATTTCTTACTGACTTCAAGATGTTATAAAAGGCTTCGAACAGTGGCTTATACCTGTAATCCCAACACTGGGAGGCCAAAGTGGGAGGATCACTTGAGGTCAAGAATTGGAGAACAGTCCAGGCAACATGGCAGGAGCTTGTTTCTGCAGAAAAAGTTAAAATAAAATTTTAAAAAATTAGCTGGGCATGATGATACACACCTGTAGCCCCAGCTATCCAGGAGGCTGAGGCAGGAAGATTATTTGAGCCCAAGAGTTCAAGGCTGTAGTGCACTATGTTTACACCACTGGATTCCAGTGTGGGCAACATAGTTAGACCCGTCTCTGGGAAAAAAAAAATTAAGAAAGAACAAAACCCAGTCAGGCACGGTGGCTCACACCTGTAATCCCAACACTTTGGGAGGCCGAGAGATGGGTAGGGTTGTTGATTGAGAGAACACCCATGGCAATGTCGGTTTGGCATTACTTGCCTTCTAAAGGCTGTTTCTGCTTCTTACTTCGTTTTTCTAGGTTGCCAGATTATCATGTGAACTTGTCCTATGTCCAGTGCTGATTGATTCAGGGAAAGGCACCTGTCCCAGGCTGGTCCAATAAATGTCCTTACACAGATATTTGGAACGGAGACTGAAAGACAGATGAACCAGGCTCTCTGCAAAATACAAAATTTAGAAGCTCCCTGTAACCATGCTTCAGATTATGTGAACTAGAGGATTGGGGGAATTGCTGAGAAATAAGGACAAATCTCAGAGAGACAGAGTGGTGTTTGAGTCTCTGACTCCAGTTCTTAAGGCCAGTGAGTTCTGAGAGATAGAACTATCTTGTTTATGAATTCCAAGAGACAGTCCATAAACCTGTCTCTAGGCTTAAGCTAGTTTGAGTTGGGTTTCTGTCACTTGCAACAAGAGTCCTGACTACTGCAGTTGAGTAGAGTTAAAAGGTATAGCATCAATATGTGAGCTAGCTCTGGCTTTAAACGGCTTCCAGTTTGAATTACACTCCATTCCCTCTGGTGCCCCTAGAAAGACCCCTCTCTAACACAGGCCAGCAGCTGGCAGACACGCTTCTGTTTTTTTTCTCTGCAGGAATTTTACTGCCTTGATTTGAGACAGATTATCAGAGGTGGGCACCGTTATCCTCTCTTTCATGCAGGATTTATCACATGTAAGTATTTGTCTTATGTTTGGATGCTACATTTTGGTTAGAATATAACGATCATATCTCTCATCAAGGTTACCCACATGATCACTCTAAGGCTGTTGTAAGCCTAACTGACAAGTATTCCATATGTCAAGATGTCAAGTGCAACCCAAAATAAGATGCAAGCACCAAACTGGACTGAGAGAGAAATGCTAGGAATCTTCGCCCTTCCTGCCTTTCTTGATAATGACCATGCATCCTGTGAGGGAAATAGTGTTATAGTGATAGAAGGGTAAGGTTCCGAAATTTGAAGAGATGGGAGGCCAGGTGTGGTGGTTCATGCCTGTAATCTCAGCACTTTGGGAGGCCAAGGTGGGTGGATTGCTTGTACCCAGGAGTTCCAGATGAGCTGGGCAACATTGTGGGACCCCATCTCTTCCATCTTCCCAAACAGAAACTCTAAACCCACTAACTACAGTCCCCCATTCTTCCTTCCCCCTCGCCCTGATAACCTCTTCTACTTTTTGTCTGTGTGAATTTGCCAATTCTAGGTACCTCATAAAAGTGGATTCAAATGACATTTGTCCTTTTGTGTCTGGCTTATTTCACTAAGTATAATGTCTTCAGGTTTCATCCATGTTGTAGAAGCTTTTTGAAATTAATTTACAAATAATTAACAATCAAAACCTATTAAGACCTATTCAAAGTAGTACAGCTGGGCGCGGAGGCTCAGCCTGTAATCCCAGCACAGTGGGAGGCCAAGGCGGGGGGACCACAAGGCCAGGAGATCGAGACCATCCTGGCTAACACAGTGAAACCCCGCCTTTATTAAATATGCAAGGCCGGGCACGATGGCTCAAGCCTGTAATCCCAGCACTTTGGGAGGCTGAGACGGGCGGATCACGAGGTCAGGAGATCGAGACCATCCTGGCTAACACGGGACCCAGCTCACTGTTTTAGGTACGTGGCTCTCACAGCCTTTCCCAGCCTGTCCCACCCTCTCCTGTCTCTGGAAAAATCTATTTTCTTTTTCTGGGGCTTCTTCTCCTCTGCCCTCCAAGCCTTAAGCATGGAACCTTTCTCCATGGGGTCTGGGGGAAGCGGGCTGGTCTCAGGGTAACTGGCAGGAAGGGCTCCCACAGTGGGAGCAGCCGCCTTCAGGTTCCAGCAGCGGGACACAGCCTGGTCCTGGGGCCTGTGTTGGAATTGGGCAGGGTCAGGGCTCCTCCCCTCTCCCAGGGCACAAGTCTGAGTGAAGGACAGAGGCCGGTTCTGATGAGGGGCCCTGCAGTAGCCTTAGAGACAGTCACTGGGACCCCAGGGTCTAGGCTGAGGCGGGATGCCCATCCAGCCTGGGAGGGCTACCCGGGGGCCTGGGGACACAGGGGTTACTCCAAGGGGAGTCCCAATGGAGGGCACAGAGAGGGTTCTGGGTCTAGGCTGCAGCTCTGTGGCCTATGCTGGGTCGTGAGGACATGGGGACACAGAGAGATAGGTGAGACTGGGTGAGGTCGAAGATCCCAGCTCTCCCAGGACAGTCACAAGAAGGGAGAGGGTCTCTTAGGGCAGAGATGTGTCTGTCCCTGGAGCCCCGTCACCTCTGGGGCCCGGTCTCTCTTCACGGGTCGACCTCCCGCCTTCATTTGAGGAAGGGCACCTTAGAAGGTGACTAGCGGGGAGGAAACAGGGGTACAGAGAACTCCATGGCCACCAGGTGAAGTCCAGGGGCATCAGAGGCTGCTGGGGTGGGCATGGGGGCTGCGGTGCCCCGAAGTCAGGGGGAGCAGCCCCAAGAACCCAGCCAATGTGAAGAGTCCTGTGGTCGGGCTGGTGGGGACAGGGGCGACGGCAGAGCCCCAGGGTTTGTCTGAGTAGAGCCCCTGCTTCACCAGGAGAGCTGAGTGGGTCAGGTTGGGACATAGCCTGGTGTTCCCGGGGACAGGAAGCTCCAGGCCATGCCAGGCTTGGGCCTCCCCACACCCTGCCAGGACGGTTTTGTGTGCTGTGGGAGAGATACTTAGATTCCAAACTCAGACTCCAGAAACCAGGAAGGAGGGAGCACAGCCTGCCCTGGACATGGGGAAACCGAGGCTGCAGAGGAAATGACTGGGCCAGGACGCCTGGGAAAGGTGACTTGGGAAGGCCCCTAGGAAGGTGCAGGGCTGTCTGCTCTCCAGAGGGCTCCAGTGGAAAGGAGGGAATGAAGAGGGAGGGAGAGGCCCTGGGTGGACCAGACGGCCACACCATGAACCCTCCCAGAGACTTTAGACAGAGAGAGGCGCTCCACAACACCCCACTCTCCCTCTGCCATCTCTCACCCCTCCTCTGTCCACACAGGTCAGCCCAAGGCCACCCCCTCGGTCACTCTGTTCCCGCCATCCTTTGAGGAGCTCCAAGCCAACAAGGCCATGCTGGTGTGTCACAAGAGTGACTTATATCCGGGAATCTTGATGGTGACCTGGAAGGCAGATGGTACCCCCATCACCCAGGGCATGGAGATGACCACGCCCTCCAAACAGCAAGAAGTACGCAGCCAGCAGCTACCTGAGCCTGACTCCCGAGCAGTGGAGGTCCCGCAGAAGCTACAGCTGCCAGGTCACACATGAAGGGAGCACCGTGGAGAAGACAGTGACCCCTGCAGAATGTTCGTAGGTTCCCAACCCTCACCCCAGCCACAGGGGCCTGGAGCTGCAGGATCCCAGGGGAGGGATCTCTCTGCATCCCAAGCCATCTAGCCCTTCTCCCTGTACCCAGTAAACCCTCAATAAATATCCTTCGTCAACCAGAAATCCTGCTCCCTCTCTTCATATCTCTCATACAGTTTGATGCTTCTCCTGGGCTCTCAGTGTGGCGTTGGGGGAATCCTGGCACCAGTGGGAAAGTAACCTGGAGGGGAGGATCACAGCCTCCCAGGGGTGACCCTGGGGAAATAGGCCAGGATAGGAGGAGTCGGCTCACTGAACACCGGTCCCTCCATTCTCTCCCTCCTCCCCTTCCTCCTTACAGCCCAACCCCTAACTCGCTGCCTGTTTTCTGGAGGGAGCTATTTGTGGCTGATACACCCTCTGTCCTAGATACACCCTCTGTCCCTGTCCTGGTCTGGACCCTCTACCCACCCACAGCCTGTCTTTCCTCAGCCTGGAAATCCTACTCTGGACCTGGAGTCCCTCTGCTTCTGGCCCTGTCCCCTGGAATGCCCTCCTTCCTCTCTGCCCAACTCCCCAGCCCCGAGGGTTGGACTGTCCAGGACACTCCAACACCACCAAATTCATGAGCTCTTAAGTTTTGGGCCCACCTTGATTTTTCACCTGACAGCAAGTTCAAAGGTGTGAGAAAAATAGGAGGAAGCCGGGAAGGAAACTCATGAAAGGCTTGCAAGAGGCTCAGGACACTTGCAAAAGATAGGCTCCGAGTCCCCCAGGTACCAGTGCAAGAAGGGTAATAAGTGCTCCATTATTTCTTTTTTTTTTAAATGGAGTCTTGCTCTGTTGCCTAGGCTGGAGTGCAATGGCACAATCTCGGCTCACCATAACCTCTGCCTCCCAGGTTCAACCGGTTCTCCTGCCTCCGCCTCCTGAGTAGCTGGGATTACAGGTACATGCCACAATGCCTGGCTAATTTTTGTATTTTTATTACAGACAGCGTTTCACCAGTTGTTCAGGCTAGTGTGCTCCATCATTTCTAAGAGATTAAACAAGTCTGCTGTAGAGAAATTGGTGTTCTCAGTGCTGAGGCCAGGCAGCTCATCATAATTAAAAGTGGGGATATGTTTTACCCAAGGCCTCACTGTTGATGGGATTTGGGCTCCGACATGTGCACAGGTGACTGCCTGGCAGCTCTAGGACATGGAGATTTTCTCAGATGCTTGGTACAGAAAGTCACTGGCCATCTTTGGAGGAAGCATCATTTTTGGGAAGCACTTCTCCATTGGATCCTGAACCTCAGGTGGAAAACCACGTCCTGTGTTGGGAATTTCTCTGGGAGGCTCCCTGGGTCTGGGGCTCCAGCTGCTCTCTGAGAAGAAGGTGTGAGGGGAGAGAACATGGCCCAGCCACACCCAGCCCCTCCTGCATGGTTCCTGCTGAGCGGGGTGTTAGAGGGGTGGGGGCACCAGCAGTGGTCAGGCCTGTGTTTCTGTGGGTGGGGCCAGGGAGGGACCCTCGGGGCATCCTAGGGAGTCTCTCCCATGGCTCCTGTTTGACTTTGCTGTGGCTGCTGCTGTCACAAATGACCCCTAATTTAGAGGCTTAAAACATCACACATTGATTCCCTGGTCTGGAGTCAGATGTCCAAAATAAATCCCAGAGTGCTAAAATCAGGGTGCCAGCCGGGCCAGGCTCCTTCTGAGGGCTCTGTGGAGAATCCATTTCCAGGATTTTTCCACCTTCTAGAGGATGCCCTGGGGTCCTGGCACCTTCCTCCAACTTCACAGCCAGAGCTTAGCATCTTCAAATCTCTCTCCCACTTCTCTCTCTCTCTCTCTCTCTCTCTCCCCCCCTCCCTCCCTCCCTCCCTCCCTCCTGCCTCCTTCTTTCGCTTATAAAGACCCCACCTTGGACCCACCCAGATAACCCAGATTCATCTTCCACCTCAGGCGCCTTCACATCCTCACATCTGTAAAGTCCCTGTGGCCACACAACACAGCACATGGACAGGTCCCGGGACTGGGGCACAGCCATCCCTGGACCTAATTCAGCCACCCACAGCTCCTTTCCCTCCTTCCTCTCTCCTCTGGGTATAAGAAGGGAATGCAGAGAGGTTGGTCAATGAATACACACAGTTAGATGCAAGGAGTATGTTCTAATGTTGGATAGCAGAGTAGGGTGACTATGGTTAGCAATAATGTATTGTATATTTCAAAATAGCTACAAGAGAGAACTTCAAATACACTCAACACATATAAATGATAAATACTCAAGGCCATACCCCAAATATCCTGACTTGATGATGACATGTTGGATGCACGGAACCAAACAGCACATGCGCCTCATAGAAATGTCCAATATTATGTATCGGTATAATATTTTCTATGAATAAGAAAGGCAAAAAAAGAAGCTAAGCATAAACTAGCTATTTGACCTAGCAATTCCAGCCCTAGGAATTTTATCTAGAAGAAATGAAAGCATGTGTTCAAAAAGACATATACATAAATGTTCTCAGCAGCCTCATTCACTACAGGCAACAACTGGAAACAACCCAAGTGTCCGTCAGCTAGAGAATGGATAGACCCATGTGGTCTGTGCATGCAGTGGAGTGTTGCTCAGTTATACAAAGAAAAGAAACTATGGATACAGGCCACAGGAGGGATGAACTTCAAAACATTACAGTAAGTGAAAGAAGTAAAACTCCATGAGGGAAGTTGGTGAGTGTGGACATGTTTTTGAACTGGCAGAATTTTACTGTGTTCATTGAGGTATTAGGTATTGAGTCCCTGTTGACCAGCTACTGTGCTAGGTACGGCCATTAGAGAAATGAGAAGCAGACGCCATCTCCATTGTGATGAGACTCACCCGATCAGCCATTTCTGATGAACACTCAGGTACCCTGACTGTCACTGCTCACATTTGCAGGCTTTACTTAATGCCACTTAAACCTCCCTATTCCCCAAGTCTTCTTTCTTTTCTATTTTGTTTTTTAGACAGAGTCTTGCTCTGTCACCCAGGCTGGAGTGCAGTGGCACCATCTCGGCTCACTGCAATGTCCATCTTCTGGGTTCAAGCAATTCTCCTGCCTCAGCCTCCTGAATTGCTGGGATTGCAGGTGCCCACCACCACACCTGGCTTATTTTTGTATTTTTAGTAGAGATGGCGTTTGGCCATGTTGGCCAGGCTGGTCTTGAACTCCTCCGGACCTCCGGTGATCCTCCCACTTAGGCCTCCCAAAGTGTTGGGATTACAGGCATGAGCCACCGCGCCCGGCCCCCAAGTCTCCTTTCTTTCCAACTCCTCTTATGAGGCACAGCTTTTTAAAGCAATCCCTGCCATACCCATGGCTTCAATTGTCTTCTCTATGCTCTGATGACAATAAAATTTAAATGTTGTTTTTATGTAACAGCTTTATTTGACATGTCACCTCATTCACTACGATTGTAAATTCAAAGTTGCTCTAAGAAAGTAATAACTAAAAAGTTCTTATATTTTAATATGTAAATTTTAGGATATTTCCTTAATGATTTGACTTTGTATGTGTATTTTTTAAAACATGAGTTGTGATGTCACAGAATGGATTTAGCCTACAGAGGTTTCTATCCAATTTTCTACCAGAGAGCTCCATTTCAATGCAATACTTAAGAGTCCAAAACTATCTTTTTTTTTTTTTTGAGACGGAGTTTCACGCTGTTGCCCAGGCTAGAGTGCAGTGGCACTATCTCGGCTCATTGCAAACTCTGCCCATCAGGTTTAAACGATTCTCCTGTCTCAGTCTCCCAAGTAGCTGGGATTATAGGCGCCTATCATTGCGCCCAGCTAATTTTTGTAATTTTAATAGAAATGGGGTTTCACCATGTTGGCCAAGCTGGTCTCGAACTCCTGACCTCAAATGATCCAGCCACCTTGGCCTCCCAACATAATGTCTCTTAATTGGTCCCATTGCTTCTGTCAGCCCTTCTCTATTGTGCAGAGAGACCTCACTGCAAACACATCTGATAGAGACTCCTCACCTCTGTGTGGTTCAGTGACTCTCATGTTTCCGGAACAAAATTTAAACTCTACTTCAACTCTAGTACTGGACAGTGAATGAGCCTTTGTATTCCAGGTTCATCCACTGTCCAGCAGTGGAGCCTCAGACAACTGAACTCTAAGCCTTTGTTTGCTCATCCGCCTAAACTCACTGAGCAGTCATGGGACCTTGGGGAAGTTACTTGATTTTTCCATCTAGATTTATGCTGTAAAATGTGTACAATGGGACTGTTTCTGAGGGTTAAATGAGTATGCCACAGTTGGAACACTGTCAGGCACATAATACTTGCCAGATGTTGACTGTTCATCTTTATCCTATGAGGCCAATGGTACCGCACTGTGGGGTTCTCAATTTTGTATAAGAAACTATTGCTTTGTGATTTGTTAGTGAAAGAAATATCTGAGGCCAGGCGTGATGGCTCATGCCTGTAATCCCAGCACTTTGGGAGGCCGAGACAGGCAGATCACCTGAGGTCAGGCGTTCAAGACCAGCCTAACCAACATGGTGAAACTCTCGTCCCTACTAAAAATACAAAAATTAGCCAGATGTGATGGCGTGTGCCTGTAGTCCCAGATACTCGGGAGGCTGGTGCTGGAGAATCGCTTGAATCTGGGAGGTGGAGGTTGCAGTGAGCCGAGATCGTTCCACTGCACTCTAGCCTGGTGGACAGAGCAACACTCCATCTCAAAAGATAATAAATAAGTAAATAAAAGAAATATCTGAATACCCCTGTCATGGAAAGAAGAAACAGAGGGAGAAAAGGGAGTTGGTAGGTCCTAGCATTACAGAGCTGAGAAGGATGTGTTCAGTCCCTATTTTATAGACCAGGAGGGGAAAGTGTGATGTGTCCCAGGCTTTCATTCAGGATACACAGCCATGACTCTCTATTGAGAGTGGGACCAGGGCCCTGGGCGTAGCTATGGTCAAGTTGCAGACAAGAACTAACTCTTGTAGGACAGGAGAGAAGCATTTAGTTAGAAAAGCAGTCAAAAATTTGTGTATAACTACATTTGGTGAGCAAATGAAAGCTGTCAGACTCTGAAAAACAGAAATGCTGGTGGAAATGACTTTAGTAACTGAGGTTTTCTTTCTTTCTTTTTTTTTTTTTTCTGAGACACCCTTGTCACCCAGGCTGGAGTGCAATGGTGCAATCTTGGCTCACTGTGCAACCTCTGCCTCCTGGATTCAAGCAGTTATCCTGCCTCAGCCTCCTGTGTAGCTAGGATAGCAGGTGCCCGCCACCACGCTGAGCTAATGTTTTGTATTTTTAGTAGAGGTGGGATTTCACCATGTTGGCCAGGCTGGTCTCGAATTCCTGACCTCGGGTGATCCACCCCCCTCAGCCTCCCAAAATGCTAGGATTACAGGCGTGAGCCACCGCTCCCGGCTGTACCAGGGTTTTCTATTGAGTTTCTCGCCAAGGGTGACTTCCAACCACCCTGCACTTTTCTCAGGACTGGAAAGCTCAGGCAGCCCGGGGTGAATAAAAGCCTGAGTAGTGCAGTCAGCACAGAGGGGCAGGGTGGCCACAAGATGGGCAGCAGCAGGGATGGGCATTGTGAGGCCTTGGGTGGGGCTGTCGGGCTGGACATTGTGAGTCACTAGCCTGGCCTGGCTGTTTCTTGGTAACCAGGTGACATAGGAACCTTTGTGGGTTATAGGCATCAGCCAGGGCCAGCAGCCCTCAGTCGGTAGCTAGGAGGAGGAGGAGGAGGAGCTCCGACTGTGCTGTGTCCCAGCAGTTTTTGTGCCTCTCGGCGCTTGTTGTGTTCATTTATTTTTCAGAGAAGACAGCAGGTCCCCGACATCATAGACCAGCCACTTTAGGAAGTGTTTTCAGAGTAAGGGCTGAGGCCCCAGATCTGCCTGGGATCAGGCTGCTTCTACAAGTGCTGTGCCAGCCTCAGTAGTTTGGCTACTAGGGCAGCACCGTTTCAGTTTCATCAAAGGCTCAGGCAGGAGTGGAGTGTGGGTGCCCGATGGGGTGTATACTGACCTGTTGTATCGAATCCACCTGTGGCTGCTGCAGGGGAGAGGAGGAACCCTGTTATGAATCTGATACTTACGAGGCTGTGGCTGCTGCAACATCAGAATCCACTACTGTAGAGCCTGGCAAGCTGGATGTGGGAGCCACGGAGGGCCACGACCTGCGGCACATCAGCAACCAAAAGATGCTCACAGGTAAAAAAGCCATGGATGTCGTTTACTCTCTGGCACACCTGTGGCCACCCTCACCCCCTTCCCATAGCCGCATCCCCAGAGACATCCTCAGCTTCCAGCTCCCTTCTGCCCATAGCCAGCTCTCCCAGACCTGGGACATGGGGGCAAAGGCTGACTCTGCCTCTTGTGTTTGTCGTTGAGGCTTTTTTGATCTAGAAAAGGGAGAGCCCTCTTCTCAATGAAATTTCAAAACCCCAATTTTGGAGTCCCCGTCCCATTCTCTAGCCTTACCTATCCAGTCAGTTTGGTACCTAAATGGAGGAACCAGGTAAGAGTCAGATTGTTTCTTCCATCCCTTAAGGTAGCTTATTATTTTTTTTAATTAATTAATTATTTATTTATATGGAATCTCACTCTGTTGCTCAGGCTGGAGTGCAGTGGTGCGATCTCAGCTCACTGAGCTCACTGCAACCTCTGCCTCCTGGGTTCAAGCAATTCTCTAGCCTCAGCCTCCGGAGTAGGGACTACACGTGCAAGCCACCACACCCGGCTAATTTTTTGTATTTTTAGTAGAGATGGGGTTTCACCATGGTAGCCAGGACGGTGTCTATCTCCTGACCTCGTGATCCACCCACCTCAGCCTCCCAAAGTGCTGGGATTACAGGCATGAACCACCACGCCCAGCCTGTAATTTAATTTTTTTTTAAGTTCTGAGATACATGTGAGGATGTACAGTTTTGTTACATGGGTAAAAGTGTGCCATGGTGGTTTGCTGCACCTGTCAGTCCATCACCTAGGTATGAAGCCCTGCGTGCGTTAGCTGTTTATCCAGATGCTCTCCCTTCACCTGTCCCCTGACAGGCCCTAGTGTGTGTTGTTCCCCTCTCTAACACTATTCGTATTCTAAGACCACTCCCTTGCTGATGACAAATCTAAGTGATGGGTCGCGGGGGACTCTCTTGCCTGTTTTTGTCTGGAGAGCCTGCCTGGCTTCCGGTTCTTGATAAGAGTGAGGACCTGGAGTGCAGTGTGAGGAGCAGATGGCTCAGTGAAGAACTGTGATCATCCACTGGAGACCCTGGAAACAGCCGTATCATTTAAATGGTGTGGGTTTGTGTGCAGGAGGGTTGGGAGGTAGCTAGGGGTGAATCCATGCATAGTGAGTGTGAGTGTGTTTGTAAATGTGTGTTTTCCCCAAAAATTGTGGCCCTGCATGCCCAGCACAGTACAAGTGTCACTTTTCTTGAATTCCTGGCCTATGTGGTCCTCTCACCTCAGCCTCCAGAGTCATGTTTTCTAATAAAAAGGAAGCAAAACTTCAGCACCACCATACACTTTACATAAATGACCTCTTTCCTCCCTCACCACAGCTGTACCTGAAGGTCAGTTTAATATCCCTACTCCTTAGCTGGAGAGAGTGCAGAAAGGAGTGAACCCAGATTCTGACCTCCTGAATGGAGGAGGCAAAAGTGAACCCAGAAATGGGTCCCAGTGTTGATGGTCTGTATTACTCAACTGTGTCATCACTCAGGCTTGGTGACAGGACCCCACACCAGGGAGCTCCAGCACCTATGTGTACACCTGGAACTGTGTGACCTATAAGCTGCCAAACTTTGCCCATCATCAAATGGGGCCCCAGTGGTCACATAACCCTGGGTAGCAAAGGTACACGGAACAACAGACGTTGGCATGGACATTACTGTGAAATACACATAGAAAGCCCACAGGCTTCTGGTCAGTTCACAGATTCTGAGAAGTGTAAGGGTTCACATAGAACAGTGCAGGTCAACATCTGTCAGTGCTGGGCTCATTCCTCAACACTTGGTCAAAGCAGGGAAGATCAGGAAGATACTGCATTGTATTTAATAACAGGACTACCTCAAGCCTTAGAAATGCTCCAATCCATGGCTGGGCATGGTGGTTCATGCCTGTAATCCCAGCACTTTGGGAGGCCAAGGCAGCAGATCACCTGAGGTCAGGAGTTTGAGACCAGCCTGGCTAATGTGGTGAAAGCCTGTCTCTACTAAAAATACAAAAATTAGCGGGCATAGTGGCCCATACCTGTAATCCCAGCTATTTGGGAGGCTGAGGCTGGAGAATCACTTGAACCTGGGAGGTGGAGGTTGCAGTGAGCCGAGATTGAGCCACTGTACACTCCAGCCTGGGTGACAGAGTGAGACTCTGTCTCAGAAAAATAAAGAAATAAATAAAAAGAGATGCTCCAATCCATAGCAGACAGACAAGGGCCAGTGCCACATCAGAACTCAGGACAACATTATTATCAGCCTGGTGCCCATCACCCTCACTGGAGACCTCCTGCACAGCTAGGTGAGTGAGGCTCAGCACTCACCAGGTACTGATCCCCATGGTGGACTGTCCCACTGTCGGGGGCTGGGGCGAGCATCAGCAGCCACTGACTCAGTGGACGCACACACAGTGTAAAGAAACGGAAGGCATGGGCTGGGTGTGGTGGCTCATACCTGTCATCCCAGCACTTTGGGAGGTCGAGGTGAGTGGATTGCCTGAGGTTAGGAGTTCGAGACCAGCCTGACCAACCTGGTGAAACCCTGTCTCTACTGAAAATACAAAAATTAGCTGGGTGTAGTGGCGGGTACCTGTAATCCCAGCTACTCGGGAGACTGACACGGAGAATCACTTGAACCCAAGAGGCGGAGGTTGCAGTCAGCTGAGATCCAGCCATTGCACTCCAGCCGGAGTGACTGAGCAAGACTCCATCTCAAAAAAAAGGAAAAAAGAGAAGAGCAGAGGAGAAATGTCTAACAGGGTTAGTACACATATCTCTGAGACCCCTTCTGAGTAGGAGTGAGCAGGACCTGGTCTTCCTGTGTGCCGAGAGCATGGTGTGGACGTCATCCTGAATGCCTCAAGAATGGAGTTTCATTGCTTTCTCTTGTCTCCTCCATCTCTGTGCGATGATGACAGTGACACCAGCAGAAATTGGTGAGGAGGCAGAACAGGAATCAGGTCCCCACTTCTCTGACACAGAGCAGACAGGACACAAGTCAGGACAGACACAGACAGGTCCCAGGCCTGATCTTCCTGGGGCTGGGACAGATGAGTTTTTCTTTTTCAGCTCTTCTGGAAGCCACTTGAGGAATGGTCCTTGAGGAGACACTAATGGCCAAGGGTTGTCTGGCCACAAATGTGTGGTTTTTTGTTTTTTGTTTTTTGTTTTTTTGAGATGGAATCTCACTCTGTTGCCCAGGCTGGGGTAGTGCAGTGGTGTGATCTCAGTTCACTGCAACGTCCACCTCCCAAGTTCAAGTGATTCTCCTGCCTCAGCCTGCTGAGTAGCTGGAATTACAGGGATACGACACCATGCCCAGCTAAGTTTTGTATTTGTAGTACAGACGGGGTTTCTCCATGTTGGCCAGGCTGGTCTCGAACTCCTGATATCAGGAGATGCGCCCACCTCGGCCTACCAAAGTGGTGGGATTACAGGTGTGAGCCACCATGCCTGGCTGACATGTGTTTCAACTGGACAGACCCCCTAGCACTGGGCCTGTAGCTGCAGCACTCCTGAGTAGCAGGGGAGGTGGGGAAGGACATGAGTTCCAGTGCATCAGGAGCTCAGCAAAGGGATGGGGACTGATTCCAGAGTCCAGCTCATCCTTGCAACTCTTCTGTGGAATCCAGAACACGTCAGTTTCCAGTTATTTTATAGAATGTTTGGAATCTTCAGTGTCAAACTCTGTCTGCGTTGTATCTTCCCACAGGGTGGATAGAGGAACCCTGGCTATGGGTGTTTCCTGCCAGGGCAGTGACTGTGTCTTCCTCATTAGTCCTTACCCCAGAGCTCAGTCCTGGGGAGAACATGTTAGGCCTCATGGGCATTGTAGTGAACACATCCCTGGGGTGAGTTCTAGGTCAGCCCTGGGCTGGGATCTAGCGCACATGTGGAAATGTTCCCTTCTCAACCTGTCCAGCCTGTTGAGCCCTACACCAATCCTGGAGCCTGCCCCAGCTTCTGAGTCAGGGTCCCTGGAGATGAGGTTGAGCTCCTGAGGACAGTGAGGTGCCCCTGCCCCTCGGCTCCTGCTTCTCTGATGGTGTCTAGACAGGGAGTGCAGGGGCACGGTCTTCCCCTGTGTGCACATGCGCCCCCTGCTGGAATCCCTCTGGATCTGGATGTTGTCCTCGTTGTCATATCCCCAGCCCCACACAGTGACTGGCCCTTGTGCACTTGCCCAGGAAGTAACCATAAATGTATGGTGGGAGCACAGCTGTAAACCATTTCACAAGAAAACACCAGGGGAGGGGGTCATGTCTTCCTCGTGTCTGGATTTCCTGTGCTGTCTAGTGTGGTTATCAGTCATATATGTGCCTCTTTATATTTAAATACATTTAAGTATTTACAAGTAAAAGTTCAGGGCCTGGCATGGTGGCTCACACCTGTAATTCCAGCACTTTGGGAGGCCAGGGCGGGTGAATCACCCACCAGCCTGGCCAACATGGTGAGACCAGCCTGGCCAACATGGTGAAACCCCATCTCTACTAAAAATGCAAAAATTAGCTGTGTGTGGTGGTGCGTGCCTGTAATCCCAGCTACTCGGGAAACAGGCAGGAGCTGAACCCGGGAGGCAGAGGTTGCAGTGAGCCGAGTTCATGCCATTGTACTCCAGCCTGGGCAGCAAGAGTGATCCTCTGTCTCAAAAAATTAAAAAAAAAAAAAAAAAGAACCTCATCACAACAGCCACCGTGCAATGGCCCAACAGAATGCTCTTTCACATCTGCTGTGAGCCTGGCTGAGGGATCGATTATTGAACTCCTCTAACTCAAAGCATGCACATCAAAGTGGGAATCTCAGGGCTGTGAGATTGGAGGTGAGACCTATAATGGGCCAGTGGAAGAAAAAAGTTGAAACGTGGTTCCTTCAGTTCCTCTTTCTCACTCGAAAGTTGGCAAGTGTGAGCGATGCGTTTCTAGAGACCTCTGACTCCCCAGAGCCCAGGGAGAGTCTGACAACACCAAGGGAAGGGGAGAGTGATCTCTTGTAACCCAGTGTGGCCTCACCTGGAGTAGGAGGGTGGGCGAGTTGCTCTCTGGAATAAGTTCTTGTGGAGTTTTTGTCTCTAAAAATTGGCCAGTGGACCCCATCCATGAGGGCAGCTGCAGTGAGGCAGATCTGCAGGTAGAGAATGATACTCTAGGAGGATCTCTGGGAGCAGTTGGGTGACACCTGTTGCTTTGGAATGTAGGAAAAGAGCAATGAAGACAGAACGAAAGGAAATATGTGTAGAAGCCTGACATGTTCCTTTTGTATTTTAATAAGATAGAGATGAGACAATTTATGTCCATGGGCTTTGTGTGCTGTGTTTGTAACCATTTTTTTCTTGCTCTGGTGTTTAATGGTTATCTTTCCAAAAGACCAGTTTGTCTTGTCTATGTCACAGCAAACATCAAAGCCTTGATCTTTGACTTGGGAATGCAGAGTCTTATTAGGTCCAGGCACTGACTAAGATGCGAGGTATCTGGTGAGACTCCCTCATGCTCACCACTTGAACATAGTTGTTTCTCTGAGATGGTCTCAGAATCTTCAGTCCCACGCTCCATATGCCGCATCCAGCAAAGCTCCCTGAGGGACTCACAGTCTCCAACCACCAGGGCACTGACATTAACTCTGTGTCCTTTTAGGTTCCCCTGAGGACAGCCTGAGTTTAAAATCTCTACCACCAAATGAGGAAGACAATGATGATGCCCAGGTAAGACCCCCTTTCTTTGCCTTCTAAGGAAATGCAACTTTCCTGATGTGAGAAACAAACTCACCCATCCACACCCAAAGAATGGACTCAGAGGCCTGCAGAACAGAGAAAGTGAGACTTTTAATGATGGTCTTGCAAGATCGGGTGTCTGATGGGCAGACACACCCAGCACAGTTTCAACAAGCAATCCACAATGCATTGCTATCCTAGTCAGCTCAGGGGCTCTTCAAGTATTTGACTTATGACCTAAGTAGCTGGGTAGGCTGATAAGAACAGACAAAGAGCTATTTTGCAGGCTAGTAAACTTTCAACTTAGACTAAACTTCTTTGTTAAAATGAGGACAACTAAGTGGGGTGGAAGCGGGGAGCCAACAAGCCGGCATTGCCTATCCAACCAGGAGCCTAGTGTTTCTTCTGTCCTTTGCTGACCTAAACATGTTCAAGGCACTTTGCCTTAAAGATGGACCACTGTATATATTATTTCCTTCACCTGATTTCTTTCCTTCTCAATTAATGTTGATATAAGAATATGATGAGGCACATTATGTACAACATACACAATAGTCCTTCTTGGGGTGGAGTTCAGTGGGAACGTCTTCCCATCTAATACATGACACACTAGGATGTTTTTAAATGACAGCATCCATCATCAACTGTAATGCAGAGGGATTTTCCTCCACGCCAGTTTTCCTCTTTGAATTACGCATTGTACTAATTTACCAATCTAAATCAACTTCAAAGAAATTCTGTGGGAAAAGCTCTTGTATTTTCCACACATGTCCTCTATGCTAGAATGCTTTGTCTTTGACATGGACTCAGCCACTGTTTTACAACTAGTTTTCTGAAGTCATGAAGAAACTAACAGGTCTGTGTAAGGGGTGTAGCAGAATTGATCTGATCCTCATAGCATCTTCTTTTCTCTCGTTGCAGATTTTACCATCACCCATCCAGGGTACGTACCTTGAATTAACTCACTTTCTGAGAAACAAACTTGTTGGCTTTAATATACAGAAACCTTAATCTGGGTTCCTGTTAAAAACTATTGGGGATCTGGTGAGAGCAAATGATTTTGCAAGTGTATAGCTGTGAGTAGAGGGGCTGTAGAAATGTGTGTGAACCCAGAGGACCAACCAGGAGATTTTGTGTGAGTCAGTGTGTCTTCACCTGGAGTAGGAGACGTGAGTGCAGCTCTCACTGACTTATCCTGATGTTGGTGGCTCTAAAGAGTGGATTCTGGAGAATCTCATCAGGGAAGAGGATGCCTTTCCAGGTAGGTAAGGTTTCAGGTGGGGTCTAATAAAACAGCATTTCCAGGAACCTTCATGTTATGCCTGCTGCTTGGGAGGCTGAGGTAGGGTGTAGAAAGAGAAAAAAAAAAATAGTAAATATAAGCCACATTTGTTCTTTTCAAAGTTTAATGTCATCATGGTGGGAAGTGTTATGTTTATGGGCTTTTGCGTATCCTGTGTTTTCGATCACCTCTTCTTGCTTTATTATTTAAAGATGATTTTTCTGAGAACACCTGCTCTTTTCTGTCTCTGCCACTACAAAATCTCAGAGCCTGTGGTTTGGGACACAGTTCTACCACAGGCAGTTACTTCATCCTGGATATAAAATTATTCTGCAGTGTGCCCAAATGCTTAGGAGAAATTGATCCTCACCTTACGAACTGTTAAGTTTCATGACCACACATTCCTTTGTCTGTCCTTGCTGTTTATCTCTGGTATCAAGCCATCTCCCTGGGCATGGAGGACAGAATGAAAATTCACTCTGGGCTCACTGCAAAAGCTCCAGTGTGTTGGAAATGCAGGAAGAAGCAGAACCTTGAGCACACTGTCAGCATTCCATTTCTTCATGTGAATGAGAATATGCAGTTTTACCATCATTTGTGGAAGAGGCTTTCCTTTCCCCATTGTGTATTCTTGGCATCTTTGTTGAAGATCAGCTGACTCTGTGTGTGCATTTAATTCTGGGCTTTCGATTCTATATCTGTGATACTTATGTGTGCCCCCACACTAGAAGCAGGCTGTCTGAATTTCTCTGTTTTTTTGTAGATTTCAGTCTCATGAATGTGCTTCCTGCAACACAATTCTTTTTCAACATTACCATGGTTATTTGAGGCACATAAAAATCCATTAAAGTCTTAGGATTAATTTTCCATTTCTGCACAGATGGCTGTTGTCAGTTTGCTAGCAGTTTTTGTGAGTCTGTAGATCATGTGTGTATTATGTGTTAGGTTTACTCTTTCGATCCATGAATATGGGAAGCCTTTCAACTTATTTGTATGTTCTTTACTTACTAGAATCTTTATGTTGACAGCTGATTAGTTAGATTTAACATGATCGATATAAATTTGTGAGTTCTTTTTTTTTCTTTCTTTTTTTTTTTTTTGAGACGGAGTCTCACTCTGTCACTATACTGGGGTGCAGTGATGTGATCTCCGCTCACTGCCACCTCCACCTCCACGGTTCAAGTGATTCTCCTGCCTTATCATCCCGAGTAGCTGAGACTACAAGTGCATGCCACCACACCCAGCTGATTTTTGTATTTCTAGTAGAGGCGTGGTTTTACCATGTTGGCCAGGATGGTCTCAATCTCTTGACCTTGTGATCCGCCTGCCTCAGCCTCCCAACATGCTGGGATTACAGGCATGAGTCACCCCTCCCGACCAAATTTGTGATTTGTTATACCAATATTTTGTATGTCTGAATGAATAGGCATCAAATAAAAAAATTTATGTAAACTCGTTAACCAAAAATCAGCCCCGTACTCATGGACCTTTTTTCATGAATTTGTTCATTAGTATACATTTCCTTATTTCAGTAGATCATGTATATTTGAACCTGGAAACTTATCCTAATGGCAGAAAGTGTTCAGAGTCACGTCTCTCAGCTTCACTGGTGTAGGTTGCACAGGGTCGGTGAGCTTGGCCTGTTTGAATAAAGCCTGATCTTCAGGGAATCTCCTGAGGGAGAATGACACAGAGTTGCTGAAGCCCCTGATCACAGGGGTCCAAAAGGTTGTGTGCACACACCATGGTTCCAGAAGAAGACTTACAAGGAGGAAATCATGACTATTTTAAATTGTAGCATTTTAATATATTTTTTTAATGATCTCTATTGGCTCACGCCTATAATCCCAGCACTTTGGGAGGCCAAGGTGGGTGAATCACGAGGTCAGGAGATCCAGACCATCCTGGCTAACATGGTGAAACCCTGTCTCTACTAAAAATACAAAAAATTAGCCAGGCATGGTGGCGGACGCCTGTAGTCCCAGCTACTCGGGAGGCTGAGGCAGGAGAATGGCATGAACCCGGGAGGCAGAGCTTGCAGTGAGTGGAGATCGCACGACTGCACTCCAGCCTGGGCGACAGAGTGAGACTCCGTCTCAAAAAAAAAAAAAAAAAAGCTGTTTGTTTAGAAGAGTTTCAAAACATTTGAGAGGGAGGAAGGCACTCTTCCATTGATCCTTCGTGTGTGCTTTAGTTCCATTTGGGGTTGACTGTTTTGTGTTGCTGCATGATGCCTCTAGTACAAGGCCAAGGCCTCCATGTCTCATGTCTTTCCTGCTCCCCTTGTCTGCCATCCCTCTTCCACTAGGGGAATAGCCCAGCATCAACTCAGTCCATGGTTGTTAATCAACCACCTCCATATACCACATCCAGCAAAGCTCCCTGAGTAACTCACAGTCACAAACACCCAGGACACTGATATTTCCTCTGTGTCCTTCCAGGTTCTTCTGAGGAAAACCTGAATTTAGTATGCCCACCACCAAGTGAGGCTGATGATTGGGATGAGGATGATTATATCATTGAGGTAAGACCACCTTTCTTTGTCTTCTAAGAAAATGTTGGTTTTCTGATGTGAGAAACAAATTCACTAGTCCAAACCCAAAGAATGGACTCAGGGAGCTGAAAAATAGAAAAAGTGAGATTTTCTTTCCTTTTTTTCCTTTTTCTTTTTCTTTTTTTTTTTTTTTTAAGAAAGAGTCTGGTTCAGTTGGCCAGGCTGCAGTGCAGTGGTGCAATCTCGGCTCCATCTCCTGGGCTCAATGAATTGTCCTGCCTCAGCCTCCTGAGTAGCTGGGATTACAGGCATGTGTCCCCATGCCTAGCTAATTTTTGTATTCTTAGTAGAGATGGTGTTTCAGCATGTTGGCCAGGCTGGTCTCGAACTCCTGACCTCAGTAATCTGCCCACCTCAGCTTCCCAAAGTGCTGGGATTACAGGCGTGAGCCACCCTGCCTGGCCAAAAGTGAGACTTTTCATGACAGTGTTTCAAGATCCAGTATCTTATGGGCAGACACACCCAGCACAGTTTCCACAAGCAATTTATCCCCTAGTGTGCAGGTCCCTCCCCTGGTTCCTCATAGGCTGAGTACTATGGGGTCACAATCTTCCCAGGTGTTGCCTATTGACTTTTGGGGAGGGGGTTTAGGTATTTTTCTAGGGTTGTCTTACTGCATTTTGTTGCAGCCCACAATGCATTGCCGTCCTAGTCAGCTGTAGCTGGGCAGGCTGATAAGAACAGACAAAGCGAGCTATTTTGCAGTCTAGTAAACTTTTATCTTCATCTTCTTTGGTTGAAGTGAGGGCAACTAAGTGGGGAGGAGGTGGGGCCAACAAGCAGGCATTGCCCATCCAAGCAGGAGCCTGGCATATCCTATTTCTTCTGTCCTTTGCTGACCTAAACCGGTACAAGACACTTTGTGTTAGAAATGGACCACTGTATACATTATTTCCTTCACCTGATTTCTTTCCTTCTCAATTAATTTTGATATAAAAATATGACAAGGCACATTATGTACAACATACACAATTCTCTTTGTGAGAATGGAGTTCAGTCTGAGTTTCTTTTCATCGAATACATGACACACTAGGATGGTTTTGAAGGACAGCATCCATCATCAACTGTAATGCAGAGGAATTTTCCTCCACACCAGTTTTTCTCCTTGGATTAGGCCGTGTACATTTACCAACTTAAATCACCTTCAGAGAAATTCTGTGGGAAAAGCTCTTGTCTTTTCCACACGTGTCCTCTATGCTAGAATGTTTGGCCTTTGACCTTGACTCACCAGTGTTTCGCAAGTAGTTTTGTGAAGTCATCAAGAGACTAACAGATCTGTGTAAGGGGTGCAGCAGAATTGATCTAATCCTCATGGCATCTTCTTTTGTCTCATTGCAGATTTTACCATTGTCTGACCAGGGTACGTACCTTGAACTAACTCACTTTCTGAGAAACAAACTTTCTGGCTTTAACATATAGAAACCTTAATCTGGGTAAAAATATTGAGGGTGCGGCGAGAGCAAATGATTTTGTAAGCGTATAGCTATGAGCAGAGGGGCTGTAGAAATGTGTGTGAACCCAGAGGACCAACCAGGAGATTTTGTGTGAGCCAGTGTGTCTTCACCTGGAGTAGGAGAAGTGAGTGCCCCTCTCACTGACTTATCCTGATGTTGGTGGCTCTAAAGAGTGGATTCTGGAGAATCTCAGCAGGGAAGAGGATGCCTTTCCAGGTAGGTAAGAAGATTGCAGGTGGGATCTAATAAAACAGCATTTCCAGGAACCTTCATGTTATACCTGCTACTTGGCAGGGCTAGGGAGGGTGTAGAAAGAGAAAAAGAAAAGGTAATATAAGTGAACTTTGTTATTTTCGGAGTTTAATGTCATCATGGTGAGAAGTGTCATGTTTATGAGCTTTTGAGTATCCTGTGTTTTCAATCACCTCTTCTTACTTTATCGTTTAAAGATGATCTTTCTAAAACACCTGCTGTTTTCTGCCTCTGCCACTGCAAAATCTCAAAACCTTTGGTTTAGGACAGAGTTCTGTCACAGGCAGTTACTTAATGCTGGAGACAAAATTTTTCTGTGGTGTGCCCAGATGCATAGGAGAAATTAATCCTCACCTTATAAACTGTTAGGTTTCCTGGCAGCACACTCATTCGTCTGTTTTTCCTGCTTACCTCTGGTATCAAGAGCTCTTCCTGGACATGAAGGACAGAATGAAAATGCACTCTGGGCTCACTGCAAAAGCTCCAGTGTCTTGGAAATGGAGAGAGAAGCATAACCTTGAGCACACTGTCAGCATTCTATGTCTTTATTTGAATGAGAATATGCAGTTTTATCATCATTTGTGGAAGAGGCTGTCCTTTCCCCATTGTGTATTTTTGACACCTTTGTTGAAGATCAGTTTACCGTATATGTGTGCATTCAATTCTGGGCTCTCTATATCTGTGAAACTTAACTTATGGGTGCCCCCTCGCTAGAACCATGCTGTCTGAATTTCTGCATTTTTTTGTATGTGTGGATTTCAATCTCATGAATGTGTATTCTCTAACACTATTTCTTTTTAAACATCATCATGGTTACTTGAAGCACATAAAATTCATTAAAATAGTAGGATTGTCTTTTCCATTTCTGCACAGATGGCTGTTACCAGTTTGATAGTAATTGTCGTGAGTCTGTAGATCATGTGTGTAGTATTGTGTGTTAGTCAGGTTTGGTCTTCCTATCCATGAATACAGGATGCCTTTCCACTTATTTGTACCTTCTTTACTTCCTAGGATCTTCATGTTGATAGCTGATAAGTTAGATTTAACATGACTGATAAAAATTTATGATTCCTTATACCAATATTTAGTATGTCTGAATGAATAGGCATCATATATATATATATATATATATATATATATATATATATATATATATATATGAAGAGAGAGAGAGAGAGAGAGAGAGAGAGAGAGATGGAGAGAGATGGAGTTTCGCTCTTCTTGCCCAGGCTGGAGTGCAATGGCGAGATCTTGGTTCACTGCAACCTCTGCCTCCCAGATTCAAGGGATTCTCCTGCCTCAACCTCCTGAGTAGCTGGGATTACAGGTGCTCACCAGCATGCCTGGCCAATTTTTTGTATTTTTAGTAGAGACAGGGTTTCACCATGTTGGCCAGGCTGGTCGTGAACTCTTGACATCAGGTCATCCGCCCACCTCAGCCTCCTAAACTGCTGGAATTACAGGTGTGAGCCAGAGTGCTCAGCCAAAAAAATAATTTTTACGTAAGCTAGTTAACCAAAAATCACCCCCGTACTCATGAACATTTTTTCATGAATTCATTCATTTCTATTGGTATACATTTCCTCATTTCAGTAGATAATGTGTATTTGAACCTGGAAGCTTATCCTCATGGCAGAAAGTGTTCAGAGTCACGTCTCTCAGCTTCACTGGTGTAGGTAGAGCAGGCTGTGTGAGCTTGGCCTGTTTGAAGGAAGCCTGATTTTTAGGGAATCTCCTCAGGGAGAGTCACACAGGAGCTGCTGGAGCGCCTGATCACAGGGGTCCAAAAGGGTGTGTAGAAGTGGTTCCAGAAGAAGACTTACAAAGAGGAAATCATGACTATTTTTAATTGCAGCATTTTAACATTGAATTTTTAAATGATCTCTATGAAAAAGAATGTGCGATTAGTAGAATAGAGTAATTTGGGTAAAATTGAGTCCATTTCACCATAAAATTGGCTTTTAATCAAGTAATAAATCCTTTAAAACAGATGCTAAATGTGGTATCAGCATAATTAGATCCTAGTGTACTGACGTGGTCTTGAATATGTTAAGAAAATGCTGTTTGTTTTGAAGAGTTTCAAAACATTTGAGCAGGAGAAAGGACTCTTCCATTGACCCTCAGTATGCATTTTAGATCCATTTGGGGTTGTATGTTTTGTGTTGCTGCCTGATGCCTCTAGTACGAGGCCGACGCCTTCATGTCTCGTGTCTTTCCTGCTCCCCTTCTCTGCCATCCCTCTCCCACTCAGGGGAATAGCCCAGCATCAACTCAGTTCACGCTTGTCAACCACCTCCATACACCACATCCAGCAAAGCTCCCTGAGTGACTCACAGTCACCAACCACCAGTGCACTGATCTTTCCTCTGTGTCCTTCCAGTTTGTCCTGAGGATGGCCTGTTTTTAAGAGGCTCACCACAACGCAAAGATGAAGAAGAAGAAAAAGAAGATGATGATGATAATAATGATGTCCAGGTAAGACTCCCCTTTTTGGTCTTTTACAGCAGTGTTGTTTTCCTGATTCTTTACTTCTCAGTTAATTTTGATATGAAAATCTGGCAGTGCACATTATGTACACTGTACACTATTCTCTTTGTGGGGCTGGAATTCAGTAGGCGTGTCTTCCCAACTGATACATGGTCCGCTAGGGTGCTTTTCAATGACAGCATCCAGTATCAACTGGAATACCGAGGCATTTTCCACAATACCACTTTTCCTCCTTGGATTAAGCATTGTGCATTTGAATATAAAATTAAAGGTAAATTCTGTGAATTAAGGTATTGTTTTTCTATAGCTATCCTCTGTGCTAGGCTTTGGGGACTTTGACCTATTGTTCAATCGCTGTACTGCCTTCTGGTTTTTTATCGTTGTCCAGAGAATAACAGATATGTGTGAAGCACACAGCAGAATCTGATTCTCACGATGTTTTCTTTTATATAATTGCAGATAACAGCTTGGAATGAAAACGGTATGTACCATGAAATAACTCACTTCCTGAGGGAAAAACTTGCTAGCTTCAGTGTATAGAAACCTGATTCTGGGTTCCTGCTGGGAAAGAGGCTTGGGGTTCTCATGAAAGTGATTTTGCCAGTATAGAACTCTGGCCAGAGGAGCTGTAGGGAGGTTTGTCAACCCAGAAGAAAGATGAGGGGATCATGTATGAAGCAGCGGGGGGTGGGAGAATAGCCCATCAATCAGCTTCAGCTAAAGTAGGAGGAGCGGGCGAGTCACTCTATCTAATGACTTATCCTGGTGTTTTTCTTTCTAAAGACTTGACGCTGGAGAGTATAAGTGACGAGGAGACTCATCCAGGTAGGGAACTACGTGCCAGGAAAAACCCAATGGGAAAAGGTTCCCAGGAGCCTCCAGGTTATCCCTGCTGCTTGTGAGGAGGGGCTGAAGGAGGGGGTATGAAATCAGAAAGAAAATGGAAATATGTGTGAGGTCTGGCTTATTGTTTTCAGTTTCTTGGCATCATGGTAGGAACTGTCTCTATGGGCTTTGGGGGTGCTGCGTTCATGAGAGATTGTCTTTGCAGTCCACCTGCTCTTTTCTGCCTGTGGAACATGAGAGCCTTTGGTTTGGATTAGTCAGCACTCCTAGGGATTGTGCAGAAGGGTGTAGGCTTAAGCACTGGGTGTCATCTGTGATGAAGGGACTCTGGGGGACACAGCTCTCTCACAGGCATTTCCTGGAGCCTAGAGAAACAGTTCTTCTGCTGTGTGCCAAGGGGAAATCAAGAATCACCCTCTGAACTTTCAGGACTTGTTAGTGCATGTTCATGTGTCTGTCCTCACTGTGCGCTCCTGGTTTAAAGGAATCTCCTGGGGTGGATGGCAGACTGAATATTCACGCTGGGCTCACTGGTAAAACTCCAGTCTCCTTTGAAGGGAGGAGGAATGTTTGACCTTGAGCACATTTCCAACCTCCAGTTCCAACCCAGTCACAGATTCTGAGATGAGGTTTCTTTCTCCCCAGTTCTCTAATTTTTGGAGAAGCCAATAGTTCCTTCCCACAAAAGATAGTATCACACTATTTCCTATCTTCAAAACTTTGGCTTTGGTTTTGTTCTCTAAGTTGATATCACTTAAGTTCTAGACTTTTTCTTTTTTTATTTTTTTTTTCTGAGACAAAGTCTCGCTCTCTCGCCCAGGCTGGAGTGCAGTGGTGTGATCTCAGCTCACTGCAAGCTCTGCCTCCCGGGTTCGCGCCATTCTTCTGCCTCAGCCTCCCGAGTAGCTGGGACTACGGGCGCCCACCACCACGCTTGGCTAATTTTTTTGTATTTTTGATAGAGACAGGGTTTCACCATGTTGGCCAGGCTGGTCGTGAACTCTTGACATCAGGTCATCCACCCACCTCAGCCCCAAACTGCTGGAATTACAGGTGTGAGCCAGAGTGCTCAGCCAAAAAAATAATTTTTATGTAAGCTAGTTAACCAAAAATCACCCCCGTACTCATGAACATTTTTTCATGAATTCATTCATTTCTATTGGTATACATTTCCTCATTTCAGTAGATAAGGTGTATTTGAACCTGGAAGCTTATCCTCATGGCAGAAAGTGTTCAGAGTCACGTCTCTCAGCTTCACTGGTGTACATAGAGCAGGCTGTGTGAGTTTGGCCTGTTTGAAGGAAGCCTGATTTTTAGGGAATCTCCTCAGGGAGAGTCACACAGGAGCTGCTGGAGCGCCTGATCACAGGGGTCCAAAAGGGTGTGTAGAAGTGGTTCCAGAAGAAGACTTACAAAGAGGAAATCATGACTATTTTTAATTGTAGCATTTTAAAACTTAATTTTTTAAATGACCTCTATGAAAAAGAATGTGTGATTAATAGAATAGAGTAATTTGGGTAAAATTGAGTCCATTTCACCATAACATTGGCTTTTAATCAAGTAATAAATCCTTTAAAACAGATGCTAAATGTGGTATCAGCATAATTAGATCCTAGTGTACTGACGTGGTCTTGAATATGTTAAGAAAATGCTGTTTGTTTTGAAGAGTTTCAAAACATTTGAGCAGGAGAAAGGACTCTTCCATTGACCCTCAGTATGCATTTTAGATCCATTTGGGGTTGTATGTTTTGTGTTGCTGCCTGATGCCTCTAGTACGAGGCCGACGCCTTCATGTCTCGTGTCTTTCCTGCTCCCCTTCTCTGCCATCCCTCTCCCACTCAGGGGAATAGCCCAGCATCAACTCAGTTCACGCTTGTCAACCACCTCCATACACCACATCCAGCAAAGCTCCCTGAGTGACTCACAGTCACCAACCACCAGTGCACTGATCTTTCCTCTGTGTCCTTCCAGTTTGTCCTGAGGATGGCCTGTTTTTAAGAGGCTCACCACAACGCAAAGATGAAGAAGAAGAAAAAGAAGATGATGATGATAATAATGATGTCCAGGTAAGACTCCCCTTTTTGGTCTTTTACAGCAGTGTTGTTTTCCTGATTCTTTACTTCTCAGTTAATTTTGATATGAAAATCTGGCAGTGCACATTATGTACACTGTACACTATTCTCTTTGTGGGGCTGGAATTCAGTAGGCGTGTCTTCCCAACTGATACATGGTCCGCTAGGGTGCTTTTCAATGACAGCATCCAGTATCAACTGGAATACCGAGGCATTTTCCACACCACTTTTCCTCCTTGGATTAAGCATTGTGCATTTGAATATAAAATTAAAGGTAAATTCTGTGAATTAAGGTATTGTTTTTCTAAGCTATCCTCTGTGCTAGGCTTTGAGGACTTTGACCTATTGTTCAATCGCTGTACTGCCTTCTGGTTTTTTATTGTTGTCTAGAGAATAACAGATCTGTGTGAAGCACACAGCAGAATCTGATTCTCACGATGTTTTCTTTTATATAATTGCAGATAACAGCTTGGAATGAAAACGGTATGTACCATGAAATAACTCACTTCCTGAGGGAAAAACTTGCTAGCTTCAGTGTATAGAAACCTGATTCTGGGTTCCTGCTGGGAAAGAGGCTTGGGGTTGTCATGAAAGTGATTTTGCCAGTATAGAACTCCGGCCAGAGGAGCTGTAGGGAGGTTTGTCAACCCAGAAGAAAGATGAGGGGATCATGTATGAAGCAGCGGGGGGTGGGAGAATAGCCCATCAATCAGCTTCAGCTAAAGTAGGAGGAGCGGGCGAGTCACTCTGTCTAATGACTTATCCTGGTGTTTTTCTTTCTAAAGACTTGACGCTGGAGAGTATAAGTGACGAGGAGACTCATCCAGGTAGGGAACTACGTGCCAGGAAAAACCCAATGGGAAAAGGTTCCCAGGAGCCTCCAGGTTATCCCTGCTGCTTGTGAGGAGGGGCTGAAGGAGGGGGTATGAAATCAGAAAGAAAATGGAAATATGTGTGAGGTCTGGCTTATTGTTTTCAGTTTCTTGGCATCATGGTAGGAACTGTCTCTATGGGCTTTGGGGGTGCTGCGTTCATGAGAGATTGTCTTTGCAGTCCACCTGCTCTTTTCTGCCTGTGGAACATGAGAGCCTTTGGTTTGGATTAGTCAGCACTCCTAGGGATTGTGCAGAAGGGTGTAGGCTTAAGCACTGGGTGTCATCTGTGATGAAGGGACTCTGGGGGACACAGCTCTCTCAAAGGCATTTCCTGGAACCTAGAGACACAGTTCTTCTGCTGTGTGCCAAGGGGAAATCGAGAATCACCCTCTGAGCTTTCAGGACTCGTTAGTGCACATTCATGTTTCTGTCCTCACTGTGCGCTCCTGGTTTAAAGGAATCTCCTGGGGTAGATGGCGGACTGAATATTCACTCTGGGCTCACTGGTAAAACTCCAGTCTCCTTTGAAGGGAGGAGGAATGTTTGACCTTGAGCATATTTCCAGCCTGCAGTTCCAACCCAGTCACAGATTCTGAGATGAGGTTTCTTTCTCCTCAGTTCTCTAATTTTTGGAGAAGCCAATAGTTCCTTCCCACAAAAGATAGTATCACACTATTTCCTATCTTCAAAACTTTGGCTTTGGTTTTGTTCTCTAAGTTGATATTCATCACTTAAGTTCTAGACTTTTTCTTTTTTTATTTTTTTTTTCTGAGACAAAGTCTCGCTCTCTCGCCCAGGCTGGAGTGCAGTGGTGTGATCTCAGCTCACTGCAAGCTCTGCCTCCCGGGTTCGCGCCATTCTTCTGCCTCAGCCTCCCGAGTAGCTGGGACTACGGGCGCCCACCACCACGCTTGGCTAATTTTTTTGTATTTTTGATAGAGACAGGGTTTCACCATGTTGGCCAGGCTGGTCGTGAACTCTTGACATCAGGTCATCCACCCACCTCAGCCCCAAACTGCTGGAATTACAGGTGTGAGCCAGAGTGCTCAGCCAAAAAAATAATTTTTATGTAAGCTAGTTAACCAAAAATCACCCCCGTACTCATGAACATTTTTTCATGAATTCATTCATTTCTATTGGTATACATTTCCTCATTTCAGTAGATAAGGTGTATTTGAACCTGGAAGCTTATCCTCATGGCAGAAAGTGTTCAGAGTCACGTCTCTCAGCTTCACTGGTGTAGGTAGAGCAGGCTGTGTGAGTTTGGCCTGTTTGAAGGAAGCCTGATTTTTAGGGAATCTCCTCAGGGAGAGTCGTCACACAGGAGCTGCTGGAGCGCCTGATCACAGGGGTCCAAAAGGGTGTGTAGAAGTGGTTCCAGAAGAAGACTTACAAAGAGGAAATCATGACTATTTTTAATTGCAGCATTTTAACATTGAATTTTTAAATGATCTCTATGAAAAAGAATGTGCGATTAATAGAATAGAGTAATTTGGGTAAAATTGAGTCCATTTCACCATAACATTGGCTTTTAATCAAGTAATAAATCCTTTAAAACAGATGCTAAATGTGGTATCAGCATAATTAGATCCTAGTGTACTGACGTGGTCTTGAATATGTTAAGAAAATGCTGTTTGTTTTGAAGAGTTTCAAAACATTTGAGAGGGAGAAAGGACTCTTCCACTGACCCTCAGTATGCATTTTAGATCCATTTGGGGTTGTATGTTTTGTGTTGCTGCCTGATGCCTCTAGTACGAGGCCGACGCCTTCATGTCTCGTGTCTTTCCTGCTCCCCTTCTCTGCCATCCCTCTCCCACTCAGGGGAATAGCCCAGCATCAACTCAGTTCACGCTTGTCAACCACCTCCATACACCACATCCAGCAAAGCTCCCTGAGTGACTCACAGTCACCAACCACCAGTGCACTGATCTTTCCTCTGTGTCCTTCCAGTTTGTCCTGAGGATGGCCTGTTTTTAAGAGGCTCACCACAACGCAAAGATGAAGAAGAAGAAAAAGAAGATGATGATGATAATAATGATGTCCAGGTAAGACTCCCCTTTTTGGTCTTTTACAGCAGTGTTGTTTTCCTGATTCTTTACTTCTCAGTTAATTTTGATATGAAAATCTGGCAGTGCACATTATGTACACTGTACACTATTCTCTTTGTGGGGCTGGAATTCAGTAGGCGTGTCTTCCCAACTGATACATGGTCCACTAGGGTGCTTTTCAATGACAGCATCCAGTATCAACTGGAATACTGAGGCATTTTCCACAATACCACTTTTCCTCCTTGGATTAAGCATTGTGCATTTGAATATAAAATTAAAGGTAAATTCTGTGAATTAAGGTATTGTTTTTCTATAGCTATCCTCTGTGCTAGGCTTTGGGGACTTTGACCTATTGTTCAATCGCTGTACCACCTTCTGGTTTTTTATCGTTGTCCAGAGAATAACAGATCTGTGTGAAGCGCACAGCAGAATCTGATTCTCACGACGTTTTCTTTTATATAATTGCAGGGAACAGCTTGGAATGAAAATGGTATGTACCATGAAATAACTCACTTCCTGAGGGAAAAACTTGCTAGCATCAGTGTATAGAAACCTGATTCTGGGTTCCTGCTGGGAAAGAGGCTTGGGGTTCTCATGAAAGTGATTCTGCCAGTATAGAACTCTGGCCCGAGGCCGGGCGCGGTGGCTCAAGCCTGTAATCCCAGCACTTTGGGAGGCTGAGACGGGTGGATCACGAGGTCAGGAGATCGAGACCATCCTGGTGAACATGGTGAAACCCCGTCTCTACTAAAAAAAAAAAATACAAAAAACTAGCCGGGCGAGGTGGTGGCGCCTGTAGTCCCAGCTACTCGGGAGGCTGAGGCAGAAGAATGGCGTAAACCCGGGAGGCGGAGCTTGCAGTGAGCTGAGGTCCGGCCACTGCACTCCAGCCTGGGCGACAGAGCCAGACTCAGTCTCAAAAAAAAAAAAAAAAAAAAAAGAACTCTGGCCCGAGAAGCTGTAGGGCAGTTTGTCAACCCAGAAGAAAGATGAGGGGATCATGTATGAAGCAGCGGGGGGTGGGAGAATAGCCCATCAATCAGCTTCAGCTAAAGTAGGAGGAGCGGGTGAGTCACTCTGTCTAATGACTTATCCTGGTGTTTTTCTTTCTAAAGACTTGACGCTGGAGAGCATAAGTGACGAGGAGACTTATCCAGGTAGGGAACTACGTGCCAGGAAAAACCCAATGGGAAAAGGTTCCCAGGAGCCTCCAGGTTATCCCTGCTGCTTGTGAGGAGGGGCTGAAAGAGGGGGTATGAAATCAGAAAGAAAATGGAAATATGTGTGAGGTCTGGCTTGTTGTTTCCAGAGTTTCTTGGCATCATGGTAAGAACTGTCTCTATGGGCTATGGGGGTGCCACGTTCATGAGAGATTCTCTTTGCAGTCCACCTGCTCTTTTCTGCCTGTGGAACATGAGAGCCTTTGGTTTGGATTAGTCAGCCCTCCTAGGGATTATGCAGAAGGGTGTAGGCTTAAGCACTGGGTGTCATCTGTGATGAAGGGACTCTGGGGGACACAGCTCTCTCACAGGCATTTCCTGGAACCTAGAGACACAGTTCTTCTGCTGTGTGCCAAGGGGAAATCGAGAATCACCCTCTGAACTTTCAGGACTTGTTAGTGCACATTCATGTTTCTGTCCTCACTGTGCGCTCCTGGTTTAAAGGAATCTCCTGGGGTAGATGGCGGAGTGAATATTCACACTGGGCTCACTGGTAAAACTCCAGACTCCTTTGAAGGGAGGAGGAATGTTTGACCTTGAGCATATTTCCAGCCTCCAGTTCCAACCCAGTCACAGATTCTGAGATGAGGTTTCTTTCTCCCCAGTTCTCTAATTTTTGGAGAAGCCAATAGTTCCTTCCCACAAAAGATAGTATCACACTATTTCCTATCTTCAAAACTTTGGCTTTGGTTTTGTTCTCTAAGTTGATATTCATCACTTAAGTTCTAGACTTTTTCTTTTTTTATTTTATTTTTCTGAGACAGTCTCGCTCTCTCGCCCAGGCTGGAGTGCAGTGGTGTGATCTCAGCTCACTGCAAGCTCTGCCTCCCGGGTTCGCGCCATTCTTCTGCCCCAGCCTCTTCAGTAGCTGGGACTACAGGCGCCCACCACCACGCTTGGCTAATTTTTTTGTATTTTTGATAGAGACAGAGTTTCACCATGTTGGTCAGGCTGGTCACGCACTCCTGACCTCAGGCAATCTGCACACCTCAGCCTCCCAAAGTGCTCAGATTATAGGCATGAGCCACTGTACCTGGCCAGAGTTACTTTTAATATAATTGTGACTATCTCAAGTAATGGTGCTTTGAGTATTTTTGTCAATGGTTTTGGAATAGCACCAGCACGCACTTCTGTGGAGTAGACTGTTAGAAGGGGGCATATCTTTCATTATCATAAATAATGCCAAACTTTTTCCAAAATGATGACACCAATTCATGCTCCTCTAACATCATATGTGAATAGCCGTTTCTCCAAATCCTCATGGACTCTTAGTTTATCTGTTTCTAAAAATTCCATCACTGTGGTTAGTCTTTCATTTATATAACACATTACTTAAAATCTTTACCAAAAAGAAATGTTGTTTGACTCTAATGATGCAGCGCAGTAGGTTTGTTTACACCGCCTTACCACAGACACGTAAGTAACACACTGCGCCGACATTCCAACAGTTACGACTTTACTAGGGAAAGGGAAATTTTCAGCTTTGTTATAATCTTATGGGACCACTGTCATACATGTGGTCTGTCATTGACCAAAATGTCATTCTGCCACATATGACTGTAGTTAATAAGCAGGTGCTTAAGTTATAAGAATGAAAATAATAACAGATATAAATTGAGTATATGGGCACTTCTCTATGTTGCCTCCTTCAAGTGTCACAATCAGTTTGAGACAGAATTAGTTTTGTTATAGTCATTATATACATGAGGAATGTGAGTCTCAGCTAAGAGCTAAGAGTTTGCTCACTGCAGACTCCACCTCCTGGGTTCATGCCATTCTCTTGCCTCAGCCTCCTGAGTAGCTGGGACTACAGGCGCCCGCCACCACACCTGGCTAATTTTTTGTATTTTTAGTAGAGACGAGGTTTTACTGTGTTAGTCAGGATGGTCTCCATATCCTGACCTCGTGATCTGCCCACCTCGGCCTCCCAAAGTGCTGGGATTACAGGCATGCGCCACTGCACCCGGCCTAAACTGGTTTTAAATAGAATTTTGTATGAAGTTCTTTAGGCAATAAGTAAAAATGGAAGGGTAACCTGATGGCAGAGAGCAGCCAGGACCACAGTTGTCTGTGGATGCAGAGTCTGTGGTGGAGCCTGGAATGCACCAAAGACCACGAGTCTCCGCGGGCAGTCAGTTCAGTGACAGCACCGCTCATTATCTGATCGGCAGGCACCCCAGTAGCTCATGGAGAGAACAGGGAGGCCTAAGATGAGTCCGGGCCGTGGAAGGTCTCCAGTGAGGGGATCGTGGAAGATGTGAAAAGCATCCTGGAGGAGGAGGTAGTCATGCAGCTTAGCAGTCCTGTTTCCCTCACATGGAGACGACGTGGTGCTCTACAAGAGCAATCTGGTGGTGTGGTGCTGGGGAGGGGAGAGGGCCAGGACCACAGAGCCTGTGCAGGGATTCCGAACCAGAGGGCTCCTCAGAACAGGCACAGGAGATGGTCTGTAAGGACCTGTTCGATTCCAGTGAGGGCATGAGGGGCAGGCAGGGAGGAAAGCAGCCCCACATAGGAGGATGCCCAGGGTGGGGAAGCAGGTCTCTGGAGAGCTAGGTTTCAGTCTAATCAAGAAAGGGAAGAATGTTCCAGGGAGTGGCTGAGGCCCTGGGGCCTCCAGAGGGCTTGGAAAAAAGGTTTCAGCAGATGGAGTAAGAAAAGGAGTATTCAAGGCCATGAAGGGGAGGTGAACTGAGCTTCTTGCAGCCCCTGATGCAAACAGAGATGAAGGACATAGTGAGATTAGTCCTGAGTCTGAGGCAGAGAGCGGTGAGGAGGCTGTGAGTTTGGGAAAGGGAGGGAAGGGCCTGGCTGGGAGAAGGCAGGGTTCTGGGCCCTCTACAGTCCTGCCAGGGAAGGTCAGAGCCCAGAGAAGCCCAGGGGTCCCTCCTGACACCTGCACAAGGAGGTGTACCCCTGGTCAGGGGGTGCTGTGTAGACTGCTGTGGAGTGAGGGAGCAGCTTCTCCTGGGCGTAGGACCCCAGGCACCTGCAGGATGCAGGGATCCAGGCTCCCTCAGATGCCTGCTGATGAGTTTCCTCTGAGGGGCTGTAAGCTGGCTTCCTGGGTACCCACAATGTACGAGGCACTTGTTTTCAGTATGATGCACCTGGCACTGCCAAAATCATACCCACTTATGATAGGGACAATTACTATCCCCATTTTAGAACTAGGAAAACTGAGGCACTGAGCAGTTAACTTGCCCCAGGCAAGATAAACAGTCAGTGTAGAGCTGGGGTCTCAACACAGGTGGCTCCCTCCACACTGTGGGCTTATAGCCACTGGCTGTCCCACTGCCCTTATCCAGCCTTGTCTGTCTGGGGTGGCAGTTTGTGCCTTTGGGCTACAGTTGAACTACCAGTTGCCTCTTCTAGGCTGGCTCCCATACCTCTCCCAGCAGCAGCTTCTTAAATCCTGGAAGCTGATAACGGTGTGGTAAATGGGCCTTGGAGAATGGAGGCAAGGGTGTGGTGCTCAGGACTTCTAGGTCCCAACATAGGCTGTGTTGTAACAGAGGCCCTCCCCTTGTAACAGAGGCACCTCTGTGCCTGGCTGATGAGTTCCCACATCTCTGATTTCTTCTCAGCCTGGACTGCAGAGGCAGGAGCCCAGGAGATGCTGGCGTGGAGGCTGCTTAGTGGGATGATGTCACAGTGCACAAAGCTGGGAGCCTGCTCTCACTGAAAAGGGGTTGTCTCTTCTTCATCCAGGGTGAAGGCCTTCCGAGGAGCTGACCAGGGTGCTGACCCAAAGGGCAGGCCAGTGCGTGCTGCAGTGACATCTGAGGGAGGCTCAAGTTCTGCAGTCAGGTGTTTTCCCAGGCTTGGCGTAAAGAAGTGATGGAGACTTTCGTGTGATTCCTAGGCTCCCCTCCTGGACAGCACCAGGAATGTGCCTTTGAGGTGGCTGGGCTTCAGGCCAGCCTGGGGGCGTGCTTGGGTGACTGAAGAATGCAGCTATTTGCTGGGAAGATCTTAAGGAGAAACCAGAACCTCTCCCTCTCCCAAGCTCTCATCCTTGGGGGAGCCTGTCATCCTCAGTCAAAAGACAGAGTCATCCTCAGTCAAAAGAACCTGCATCGGGTTTCACCTTTTGCCTTCTTTCCTGCCACCCAGGGTGGTGAGGGGACAGACCTGGCTGAGCAGAGCCACACCCAGCCACACACCCCATGGGTCAATCACTGGAGCTTCTGAAACCTGCAGCTGGGTTCCTTCCTTCCCCCAGCCCAAGTTCCTGCCCCCAGCTTTGTCCCTGGAAGTCTCAATCCTGCTCTCTACATTCTGAGGGGAACTCTTGGCCCCAGCAGACAGTAAAACTCCAAGGCCACCTCCCACCCACCCCCAGCACTGGGTTTGGCCTTTACCACCCAGGACCTGGTGCTTCTGGGCCTGGCATTTCCCCTTTGGCAAGAGAGTGGGAAGAGACATAACTGTGCTCCAGGAACAAAAAGTGCCATTCCGACTTCAAATAAAGAGTCTGAGCGCATTGATTCAGGTGCGGAGGTGGCTGATCAGATCTGACCCAATGAGGGGCTCAGGGCTTCCACTCAATGACATCGATGGCGATCTGGGTCGCCTGTCATAAGGTCTTGCCCTCGTAAGCCTTGTTGTAAGAGTCCTCCTCAGGGACATGGAAGGTGTGCATGTGGGCCTGCCTGTAGGACCTTGCAGTCCTCGGGGGCCTCTGGCAGCATGGTGAGGGCCTTGGTGGCCTTCAGGCACACCCTGCCCATGGGTGAGTACAGCAGTTCCAGGAGCAGGCTAATGGCTTGTGCGTCCAGGGCCACGTACTTCCCAGTAGGCCACCAACACAGGGCATTCCTAACAGCCTGAGTGGGCCTCTTTTCACCCCCTTACAACCTAGCCCTCAAGGGGAGGTGCCACCCTGTCCCCACCCTGCAGTGATTCACTGATTCATTCACACAGCAAGACGCTGAGGCAAGAGCTGGGCTTTCCCATCTCAGCGCTCTTTTGGGCCAAGTGATTTTCAACTTGGAGCTAAAGCTCTCCTACTGCGACCTTTGGGTCTGGAGCAGCAAACAGAGCAAAGCCTTGTCCTCTGGAGCTCCCCTTGGGGATGACAGAAAGTGATGGCAAGGATGGTGGTCACAGTGGACACAGGAGGCTGCGGGGAGGCTGGGGAGGCCACAGTTTCAGAGAGAAAGCTCTCTCCTGGAAAGCCACTCTCCAGGTCCCACAGAAAGGGACCTCTGTGCAAACCTAAGATGACGGGGCTGGGGTGGGGTCTGGGAACATGCATTTCCACAGACCACCCGGGGTCTGGTTCAGGGGCCACACTTGGAGAAATACCCGGGCCTCTAATGAGACTCTCAGAAGAAAGAGAAGCCAGGACTTAGGGAAGGCAAGAGGGCCCCCCTAGCAAGGGGACATGGCCATGGCCAAGGCAGGGATTCTGGGGGTTGGTGACCGACCCATCTTCACAATGAGGGAACCAGTGTAGGAACACCCCCCAACCACCGCAAGCTGTGAGTCTTTGTGCTCCCCCAGTTTTGAGGCCAGGATGTAAACTGTGATCCCGTGTGACCTGGGGTGAGAGACAAGACACTGCGCCTCCGTTTCCTCACCTGTGGAGGCAGACATCGCCTCGCTGGAGGGTTTTCTAAATGTGAGGTTTGGAGACAATGCCTGGCACACAGGAGGCTCAGTGACCGCTGGGTGTCAGGATCATCACCAGTGCTTCTCCTGTTCTCACCTTCCTCATGGGGAGGAAGTGCCAGACCCTCTCCTGCAGCCTCCTGCAGGCAGGGGCCAGCGGGTCCAGGATGAGCTCCCGGAGCTGCTCCTTCCTCTGCAGCTTCCACACCAGTGAGCGGATCAGACCCTTGCTGATGACACCGTGGGACCCTACATGACAGGAAAGGGCACTGAGGGTGGACCGGCCACTCCCCTTCCCATGCTGGTTGGCCTCAGGGCTCAGGAAGGATTTTGCAGAGCAACTGGGTGGGTTTGAAAAGAGAACTTGCAAATTCCCCATCAACCCCCAAAGCTGCCTGGCCAGAGGCCTGAGAAGCCAGCAGGAGGCTGTGGGTGAAGCCATGTGAGGGGCTGAGAGGCCAGGCACAGAGGACCCAGGAAGGGCCAACCTTTGGTCACTGGCATCTCAGGGGGCATCTGCCATAGCAGGGCACAGTGGCCTGAGAGGCAGCAGCCACCCCTGGGAGATCTGGCAGCTCACTGCTGTGGGGTTCAGGCACACCAGGAGACCCTCCACTCTTCCCTACCACCGCCCCAGAGTAGGGGAGCCAACAAAGCTCGCCCTTCCCATCCTAAATATTTCAAAGGGGTTGGAGACTCACGCCTGGTCAGACCAGCCCTTGAGAAGAGCTTGGGTTCGACTCTGAGATGGAAGAGCTAGAGTGTAGGCCGGTGTCTCACACACCAAAAAGAGCTGTGCCCCAACTAAGGGTGACAGGAAGCCATAGGCTCTGGCCAAGGGGTCTTGAAGGGACCTCGGGCTCTGTGGGAAGGGGGCTCCACATGGCACAGCTGGGGTGCAGGTACTGGGAGAAGTTACCATGAGGCAAGCCTCCCCCATAAACAGACCCCACCTGGCTCCTCCCATCTGGAGCTGGAAGCCAGAGGGGTGAGGAGTTACATTGTCCCAGCCTGAGCAAAGGACAATTCCGAGCTCGGGGGCACAGGAGTGTGCTCAGCAGGACTGGGCGGACAGGCCCTTTGTTGGGAAGGTGAAGAGTGCAGCCTTCCAGGAGCAGGTGCCTGAGGCTTCCAGACAGGCTTCTTTGGGAGGTGATCAGAGGAGATGCCTGTTTTCCGGGGCAGGAATTGGAGGGAACGTCCAGGCTGGAGAGGTTGAGCCAGGCTGTCACAAGGCTTTGAAACTTCCCATATGAAAGCCTGGCTGTTGGAGAGCGTGGGTTTGGAACTTGAGGCTAGGGGGTTCTGTTCATTCCGGTGCCAGCCACAGCCTTCAGATGGGCAGAGCAATGATCGGGTGAGGGTGTAAAAGAAAAGTACTGAGGAAAGAGAAGAGGAAAACCGGCTTTAACAACAGTCTAGGCTGGGTGTGGTGGCTCACACCTGTAATCCCAGCACTTTGGGAGGCCGAGGTGGGTGGATCACCTGAATTCAGGAGTTTGAGACCAGCCTGGTCAACAGATGGTGAAACCCTGTCTCTACTAAAAATACAAAAATTAGCCGTGTGTGGTGGTGGATGCCTGTAATCCCAGCTACTTGAGAGGCTGAGGCAGGAGAATTGCCTCAGGCGAAGCAGGAGGCAGAGGTTGCAGTGAGCTGAGATAACACCACTGCACTCCAGCCTGGGCTACAGAGTGAGACTCCGTCTCTTAAAAAAACTAATCCCAGCACTTTGGGAGGCCGAGGCGGGTGGATCACAAGGTCAGGAGATCGAGACCATGGTGAAACCCCGTCTCTACTAAAAATAGAAAAAAAAAATTAGCCGGGCGCGGTGGCGGGCGCCTGTAGTCCCAGCTACTCGGGAGGCTGAGGCAGGAGAATGGCGGGAACCCGGGAGGCGGAGCTTGCAGTGAGCTGAGATTGCGCCACTGCACTCCAGCCTGGGCGACAGACCGAGACTCCGTCTCAAAAAAAAAAAAAAAAAAACAAATACAATCTGTACCGTGGAGGCCTTGGGCAGGTGTCATGAGCTCTAAGCACGGACTGTTCCCTCTGTTGGGAGCTTCCTCACTTCATCCCTCCCGGTTGACTCAACTCGGCATAAAGGCCGTTTCTTCTAAGAGCCTGTCCCTGACTCTCCAATCCAGGATATGTTTATTGTCTGAGACGCCCAATTCCTGTCACCACTTGTCATTTCCATTCACAACATTGGTTTCATTTTTTTTTTTTCAGAGTCGGGGTCTCGCTCTGTTGCCCAGGCTGGAGTGCAGTGGTGCAATCACAGCTCGTTGCCACCTCGACCTCCTGGGCATAAGCGATCCTCCCCACTCAGCCTCCCAAATAGCTGGGACCACAGACGTGCACTGCCATGCCAGGCTGTTTTAAGTGTTTTTTCTTATCCGAGTTGGAATCTTGCTCTGTCACCCAGCTTGGAGAGCAGTGGTGCGATGTCGGCTCACTGCAACCTCTGTCTCCTGTGTTCCAGCAATTCTCCTGCCTCACCCTCCTGAGTCGCCACCATGCCCAGCACTGCAGAGGTTCTGTGAGTGCTGACCTAGACTCTCTCAATAGTTTCTTAAGAATTCAGAACCGGGGCCAGGCACAGTGGCTCATGCCTGTAATCCCAGCACTTTGGGAGGCCAAGGCGGGTGGATCACTTGTTGAGGTCAAAAGTTCAAGACTAGCCTGACCAACATGGTGAAACCTTATCTCTAATAAAAATGGAAATTTAGGGCCAGGCATGGTGGCTCACGCCTGTAATCCAACCCCTTTTAGGAGGCCGAGGTGGGCAGATCATTTGGTCAGGATATCGAGACCATCCTGGCTAACACAGTGAAACTCCATCTCTATTAAAAATACAAAAAATTAGCCTGGCGTGGTGGCGGGTGCCTGTAGTCCCAGCTGCTCGGGAGGCTGAAGCAGGAGAATGGCATGAACCCGGGACATGGAGCTTGCAGTGAGCCGAGATCACACTACTGCACTCCAGCCTGGGCAACAGAGCGAGACTCTGTCTCAAAAAAAAAAAAAAAAAAAAAAATTAGGTGGATGTGGTGATGGGCACCTGTAATCCAAGCTACTTGGGAGGCTGATGCAGGCGAACTGCTTGAACCTGGGAAGGGGAGGTAGCAGTGAGTCAAGATTGTGCCGCTGCAGTCCAGCCTGGACGACAAGAGTGAAACTCTGTCTCAAAGAAAAAAGAATTCAGAGCTGGTTACCTTTTCAAAGAGGATGAGCAAGGGTGCATATCCACGAGCCACTTCCCCCTACTTGACAAGTTTGCAGAAGTGGCATTCTGTAAGCACAATAAATTTAAGGGTGCAAACAGAACAGCACAGTCCACTGTGGGTGGCTGTTCTCTGTGTGTCAACAGGAGTCCCAGGAGCTGTGACAAACGAGTGTGAGCTGGCTGGGGAGCCACTAGCTCAACACAGTGTTGCCACAGTGCTTTAATATGTTTAAAAAAAAAAAAAAAAAGGGCCAGGCAAGGGGCTGGGAGCGGTGGCTCACGCCTGTAAGCTCAGCACTTTGGGAGGCTGAGGCAAGCAGATCACCTGAGGTCAGGAATTCAAGAACAGACTGGCCAACATGGTGAAACCCCATCTCTACTAAAAATACAAAAATTAGTTGCGCACGGTGGCGGGAGTCTGTAATCCCAGCTACTCTGGAGGCTGAGGCAGGAGAATCGCTTAAACCCAGGAGGTGGAGGTTGCAGTGAACCAAGATTGCGCCATTGCACTCCAGCCTAGGCGACAAGAGCAAAACTCTTGTCTCTAAAAAAAAGAAAGAAATAAAAAGAAATGGGCCAGGTGGGCTGGGCGCAGTGGCTCACGCCTGTAATCTCAACACTTTGGGAGGCTGACGTGGGCCGATCACAAGGTTGGAAGTTTGAGACCAGCCTGGCCAACATGGTGAAACCCCATCTCTACTAAAAATACAAAAATTGGCTGGGTTTGGTGGCAGATGCCTGTAATCCCAGCTACTTTGGAGGCTGAGGCAGAATTGCTTGAATCCAGGAGGCAGAGGTTGCAATGAGCTGAAATTGTGCCACTGCACTTCAGCCTGAGTGACAGAGCGAGACTCTATAAAAATAAAATAAAATAAAATGAAGAAGGAGGAGGAGGAAAAAGAAGAAGAAACAGCCAGTTGTGGTGGCTCACACCTGTAATCCCAGCAATTTGGGAGGCAGAGGAGGAGCAGCAGGAGGAGCAGGGGGAGGAGGAGGAGGAGAGGAAGAAGGGAAGAAGGAGGGGAAGGAGGAGGAGGAAGAGGTGAGGAGGAGGGTGAGGAGGAGGGTAAGGAGGAGGGGGAGGAAAAAGAAATGGAGGAGGAGGAGAAAGAAACAGCAGGCCAGGGGCAGTGGCTCATGCCTGTGAGGAGGCGGAGGAGGAAAAAAGAAACGGAGGAGGAGGAGAAAGAAACAACCCAGGAGGCAGAGGTTGTACTGAGCTGAGATCATGCCACTGCACTCCAGCCTGGGAGACAGAGCGAAACTGTGTCTCAAAAATAATAATAATAATAATAATAATATTAATAATAACAGCCAGGGTGCCACAGTGGCTCACGCCTGTAATCCCAGCAATTTGGGAGGCTGAGGCGGGAACATTGCTCGAAACCCAGGAGTCTGAGACCAGTCTGGGCAACATAGTGAGACCCTGTTTCTACAAAAAAATTAAAAATTAGCAGGAATAGTGGCACAAGCCCAACTACAAGCCCAGCTACTCAGAAGGCTGAGGCAGGAGGATGACTTGAGCCCAGGAGGTCGAGGCTGCTGTGAGCTCTGGTTGAACCACTGCACTCACGCCTGGGCAGTGGAGTAAGACTTTGTCTGAAAAATATAATAACAAAGTTTGAAATACAATAAGAATTACTGAAATGTGACACAAAGACACCAAGTGAGCACGTGCTGTTGGAAAAAATGGTGCCAATCCACTAGGTCAACACAGGGTTACCACAATCCTGTAATATATTGAAAAAAATGGGCCAGGCAAGGGGCCAGGTGGGGTGGCTTACGCCTGTAATCTCAGCACTTTGGGTGGCCGAGGCGGGTGGATCACCTGAGGTCAGGAGTTCAAGACCAGCCTGGCCAACATGGTGAAACCCTGTCTCTATAAAAGATACAAAAATCAGTTGGGTGTGGTGGCACGTGTCTGTAATTCCAGCTACTTGGGAGGCTGAGGCAGGAGAATCGGCTTGATCCCGGGAGGCGGACGTTGCAGTGAGCCGAGATCACGCCACTGCACTCCAGCCTGGGTGGCAGAGTGAGACTCAGTCTCAAAAAAAGAACAAAATGTGGATGCTACGTGCCATCTCTCTGCCCTCGGCTCCTGGGAGTAAGGGGTCACCCAGTGACCTCCTAGAAGGCCAGGGACAATGGGGGGTGTCAGTGTGCTCTTCAGAGCCAAGGAAGCGGTAGGAATTGGGATCTTAGTCTGACTCCAAGCTGTGAGGGAGAGAGTTGCAGGGCACTTAGGGTTGGTGGAGACCGTCAGTGCCTCTTTGCCTGCCCCTGCAGCAGAAGTTCAGGACACCAGAGCCAAGACCAGAGGCCCTGGTGGAACAGCGGTGAAGAGCATGGGTTCTGACTTCAGACTGCTGGGCTGCAGCCCTGGCTCTCCCACCCCAGGTAAGGACAGGCTGCATGCCTCCCTGTGCCTCAGTTTCCCCTTCTGCATAGTGGAGTTGTATTGATGCCTACCCCAGAGGGTTGTGTCATCAATTAGGATGGCACCTGGCACCTTGGTCAGTGGCAGGAAAGGTTCTAGAAGCTCGGCTCTGGTCCCAGGGGTGCCTGAGGCCCTGCCACCATCTCCTTGGGGTGGTGCCATGTGGTGGGAAAGACCCCAACTTCAAGCCCAGACTCAGTCACTCATGCCTGTAATACCAACACTTTCAGAGGCCGAGGCGGGAGGATCACCTGAGGTCAGGAATTCAAGACCAGCCTGGCCCACATGGTGAAACCCTGTCTACCAATGATCCAAAAATTAGCCGGGTGTGGTGGTGCATGTGTGTAATCCCAGCTACTCCGGAGGCTGAGGCAGAAGAATCTCTCGAACCCAGGAGGCGGAGGTTGCAGAGAGCCAGGTCGTGCCACTGCACTCCAGCCTGGCTCTGTCTTGGTGTTCAGCCACGTGGCCGTGCTCACTCCCAGGGTGACTCTGGGAAGGTCTGAGCCTCCTTGTCTTCCCAGTTAGAATGATCCGATGCCCCTGCTGCCATCAGACATGGTAAGTTTCCTGAGGACTCTGCAAGAGGCGCTGTTCTGGAGGGTGGAGGCGAGACTAATTGTTCCTGCTCTCCTGGCCAGAGTGGGCACAGTGGATCCCGTCATGGAGAAGTTCCACACATCCATCACCTACGACCGGCACCTGTGGGAGGTGGATGTTCAAGGCAGCAGAGGCTACAGCAGGGGCCTGGAGAAGGCAGGGCTCCTCACCAAGGCCTAGATGGACCAGATACTCCATGGCCTAGACAAGGTTCTTGCCATGGCCCATGCCCCACCGGAGTCCCCCTCCCTGTGGCCCCAGGCTCCCACCAAATCCCTGAGCAATTAGCACAGTGTTGCCTGTCTGTGGTTTCACATTGAACTAATCATATACTCAAGTGCTGTTTAACTGTGTGCCTTGATGGCCGCCTCGCTCCTTTAATGACCCTGTGGCCCACATGGCTCATGGGTAAAGGTGTGCTGGGCCCGAGATGCCCCCTCCCAGGGTGCACTTCCAGGACTCATCTCCTAGACAGGGACAGTCAGTCATCAGGGATAGGATGGGACCGGGGCAGGGGCTCTCGGCTGCTGATGCCTGCTCACCTGACCCCTGGCATTGCTGCTACCTGCTCTAGGTGGCTGAGGAGTGGGCCCAGGGCACCTTCAAACTCAGCCCCAATGATGCTGACATCCACACAGCCAACAAGCACCGCCTGAAGGTATGACCTCTGCAGCCCTGTAGGGAGACCCCCTGAAACTATTGCTATGGAATAAAAGATGAAATGCTCCTGATTATTGTAAATAGAAAATCGCACACAGGATTGTGTAAAGACAATGCCAGGTTGGACCGCCAGAATGAGCCAACAGCGTGTGATGTGCTTCCCCCTGCAGAGAGCCTATGAATGGATGTGCAGTCAGGGAAGTTTCACATCACCAAGATTCCTATCCCAGAAAAGCAGATGTTCATAGCTCCGGGAATGGAATGCGAACCTTGTTGAGAGCCTATAAATGGACGCATGGGGTGCGCCTGTCCATATGGATAAGGTAGGGCTATAAACGCCCTCATCTTGCCACGGCTCTTCTAGGCCTCTTTAGGGTTAAGGCATACTCCCTTCTGAGAATTTCTGGTCTAATGGGTTGTCTAGCTTCACGTCCTGTTTCTATGGATTATTTGTAACCAATTTTTGCTGCAGCTGTTACTGCTGATTAATATCTTGCTAATCATAGGTTATGGAAAGACTGTGTTTCTGTTTTAAGGCTCTGTTAGAAATTACTGATGCACACACTACATTGTAAATTCTTATCTGTATACTGTACTTCTGCATACAGATGTTATGTTAAAGAATTACTTCATCCCCATGTCACCATCTCACCTCATAATCAAACGACCCTAAATCCCTCACTAACCTACTTCTGCCCTCACTAAACTTAATAATAAATGCTGGTATATCCAGTGCATTGGCAGCACTATGGGACCAGAGGTGGTGACCCCCCTGGACCCAGCTTTCACTATCTTGTGTCTATTATTTCTCGACCTGTCGATCCACCTGGGAACAAAGAGAGAGCCCCATTGCATTGCGGGCTGCTGGCCAGATCCGGCAATACAGCCCCACCACTTTCCTGGCCTTCCCTCACCACCTTGCCTGGGGCCGTGTTGAACATTAGCGCCATCATTCTGTTTGCTTCGCCATTGGCAGACAGCAGGTGAGACCACAGGACATGGGCCAGGCGCAGTGGCTCATGCCTATAATCCTAGCACTTTGGGAGGCTGAGGTGGGAGGATCGCTTGAGGCCAGGAGTTTCAGACCTGACTGGGCAATAACAATGTGGTCCTGTAACTACAAAAAAAAAAAAAAAAAAAAAGAACAAAAGGCCTCAACAAAGATGGTGAGAGATTTGGGCAGGACCTGGGGCCCTGGGGTAGGGAGGGAGGTTGGCAGGGTTGATGGGGAACCCTACCTTGCCTGGGCTGACCCCTCGGGATATAGACCGTGACCTTGGGCCTCCCTTCACCTCCAGGAGCTCACTGGTGAGACCGCAGGGAAGCCACACATGGGACGGAGCTGGAACAACCAGGTGCCTCTAGCCCTCCGCCCCCCTGCTCTGTGCTGTCCCAACCTTGGGGAGCCCATGGGGCAGTCAGCTCAGCAGTGGTCCTGGCTCCCCAGGGAAGCAACATGTCGGCCTCCCTGAGCACCACCTCCTCCTTGCACAGGTGGTCACGGACCTCAGGTTGTAGATGCGCAGACCTGCTTCACACTCTCAGGGCTCCTCTGGGAGCTCATCAGGACCGTGGTGGATCAGGCAGAGGTGTGAGTCCCCGAGGGATGCCCAGGGGGCAGAGAGAGGTGTGATGGCAACCTGAAGAGCAGACCTAGGTGGCAGGGGTGAACAGGGTAGGAGTGCCAGGCCCTGGGGGACAGGGACATCCCAGAATTCCAGGGTCGAGGCAAAGCAGCCAAGAGTGGGGCATTTCCTGCAGACCTGGTGGTTATGTCCCTTGGAGCGCACAGCCCTGCCTGCCCCAGGCACTGGAGCCTCTCACTCTCCCTAAAGGCTTCTCCCCTATCCTACTTGCACGGCCCATCCTGGACTCAGCCAGGATAGATGGAAAAACAACCCTGAATGTACTAATACTCCCATGTACACTCCCTTAATACACTAAGACCCCAATACTCCCATGGCAGTCTAGCTCAGCCAACAGGGAAAGCTCACCCTTCATGGGGCTGGGTGCGGGGGTTCATGCCTGTAATCCCAGTACTTTAGGAGGCCGAAGGGGGTGGGTCACGTGAGGTCAGGAGTTTCAGACCAGCCTGACCAACATGGTGAAACTCTATGTCTACTAAAAATATAAAAATTAGGCAGGTGTGGTGGTGGGCGCCTATAATCCCAGCTACTCGGGAGGCTGAGGCAGGACCAACTGCTTGAACCCAGGAGGCAGAGGTTGCAGTGAGCCGAGATCGCGCCACTGAACTCCAGCCTGGGCGACGGAACGAAACTCCATCTCAAAAAAATAAAAGGCAAGGGTGGGGGCACATGTTCTCAGGATCTCCTGAGGGCTGTGTCATGGGTCTTAGTCACTAAAAAATTAAACTAAAAATTAAAAAAAATAAGCAAGGGACTTGAGTAGACATTTCTCCAAAGAAGATATATGTATTGGTTGAAACGTACATGAAAAGATACTGAATATCATGAATCATTTGGGAGCTGCAAATCAAAACCACAGTGACATGCCCCTTCACTCCCATTTGGATGACTGATATTAAAAACAAACGAAAAAAGAAAATGAAAAATAACAAGGCTTGGCAAGGATGTGGAGAAATGGGAACCACATTGTGCATTGCTGGTAGCAATATAAAATGGTGCAGCTACTGTGGAAAACAGTTTGGCAGTTCCTCAAAAAGCTAAATTACTAAGCAATTCAGTCATTCCACCCCTATATACATACTCAGGAGATCAGAAAGCAGGGACTCAGATACTTGCATGCCTGTGTCCGCAGCAGCATTATCTGTAATAGCCAAACGTTGGAAACAAGCTGACTGTGCGTCCGCAGATGAATGGATAAACAAAATGCAGGATCCACACAATGGACTCTTATTCAGCTGTAAAAAGGCATTAGGTTGGCCAGGCACGGTGGCTCACACCTGTAATCCCAACACTTTGGGAGGCCGAGGCAGGTAGATGGCTTGAGGCTAGGAGTTCGAGACCAGCCTGGCCAATATGGTGAATTTCCGTCTCTACTAAATACACAACAATTAGCTGGGCGTAGTGGCGCATGCCTTTAAACCCAGCTACTAGGAAGGCTGAGGCAGGAGAATCACTTGATCCCAGGAGACAGGTTGCAGTGAGCTGAGATCACACCACTGCACTCCAGCCTGGGTGACAAAGTGAGACTCGGTCTCAAAAAAAAAAAAAAAAGTACATGATGAGACTGGCAGTCTTGCCATACCAGGTCACAAGGAAGCTCTCAAAGACGTCGATGGCTATGTCAAAAGGACTCAAGAGCTGCCTTTGAAGAGGCCCCCAGTAGCCCGAGGACAATTTGAGCTGCACTAGGAACAATACTTGCATGGATTGAATCCATTAGTCATTTTAATAATGAGACTTCAAATGAACAAACAAAACTAACCAATCACCTTTGGAGGATGATTAGAAGCCAATTTATGGCCAGGCACGGTGGCTCACGCCTGTAATCCTAGTACTTTGGGAGGCCAAGGCGGGCAGATTGCTGGAGTCCAGGAGTTGGAGACCAGCCTGGGCAACATGGCAAAACCCTGTCTCTACTAAAAATGCAAAAAATTAGCCAGTGTGGTGGCGCATGCCTGTAGTCCCAGCTACTCGGGAGGCTGAAGTGGGAGGATCAACTGGGTCAGGGAAGTCGAGGCTGCAGTGAGCTGTGATTGCAACACTGCACTCCAGCCTGGGCAACAAGAGTAAGACCCTGTCTCAAAAAAAGAGAAGCCAATTCCTTACCTTGAAAATAGGCAAAAAAAAAAAATGGGAAAGAATCTAAACATTGATCTTGCCTGCCCTATACGAACTTTATCTTGCAGCGTAAGTCGCAAAGACGCGTTACGTCCCTCCTGAGGAAAGATCACAGTACCACCTATAGTGTAGCCAAAGGGATCAAATGTGGATCTGACCGAGCTTACAGATCCAGCTGCTCACTTGCTGGAAAAACAGAAGACAGAGAACAAGTTGAACTGCAATGAAAGTAAACCATCAGCAAAATCCAGGACTCCAGAATTCTACAGGTCAAACTTTTGGGCTCTTCATCATGAAACTGTAAGAATAAAAAGGGATGAGGCTGAAGCAGAAGGATCACTTGAGGCCAGGGGTTCAAGACCAGTCTGGGCAACATAGCAAGATTCTGTCTCTACAAAAAATACTAAAATAAAATAAAGAAAAAAGAAAGGAATTGAGGGTGATCCTCTAGATAAAGAGTCTTTTTTTTTTTTTTTTTTTTTTGAGATGGAGTCTTGCTTTGTCTCCTAGGCTGCAGGGCAATTGCAGGGCAATGGCCCAGTCTCGGCTCACTGCACCCTCCACCTCCCAGGTTCGAGCAATTGTCCCGTCTCAGCCTCCTGAGTAGCTGGGATTACAGGCACCTGCCCAGCTAAGTTTTGTATTTTTGTAGAGATGGGGTTTCACCATGTTGGCCAGGCTGGTCTTGAACTCCTGGCCTCAGGTGATTGGCCCGCCTCGGCCTCCCAAAGTTCTAGGATTACAGGCGTAAGCCACTGTGCCTGGCCAAAGAGTCTTAAAAGACATGTTAAAGTCAACAGAAGCACAAGAGAAAACTATCATGGTAAGGGATAGGAATAAAACTGTGAAGAAGCCAAAGAAGTGGTTTCTGCGAAGTCAGAATTGTGCGTACTTGAAGCAGGAGGAAGGTCATTGTATTTGAGACAGGACAAAAGGGAAGTTTCTGTAGTGGCTGGAAAAGAGTTCTTTTCTTTTTCTTTTTTGGAGATACAGTCATGTTCTGTTGCCCAGGCTGGAATGCAGTGGCGCCATCATAGCTCACTGCAGCCTCAAACTCCTGGGCTCAAGCGATCCTCCCACCTCAGCCTCCCAAGTAGCTGGAACTACAGCTGCATGCCACCATACCCAGCTAATTGTTGGCATTTTTTTTTTTTCGTAGAGGCGGTATCCTGCTGTGTTGCTCAGGCTGGTCTCGAACTCCTGGCCTCAAGCAATCCTCCCACCTCAGCCTCCCAAAGTGCTGGGATTCTAGGTATAGGCCACCACAGCCAGTCTACTTCTTGACTTGAGTGGTGGTTACAATTATAAGCTCTCCTTACAATTCATACAGCTATGAATTATAATCAACACATTTTATTTATAATTGTCTCCTTAGGCCGGGTGCAGGGGCTCATGCCTGTAATCCTAACACTGACACAGGAGTCCAGGGGTTCAAGGCTGCAGATGAGCTATGATTGTGCCACTGCACTACAGCTGGAGGTGGCAGAGTGAGACCCTATCTCTAAAAAATAACAATAACAATGATAATAGTAATAATAATTATTATCTCCTTATAGTTCATGATTTTTTTTGTTTGTTTCATTTTTTGGTTTTTTTGAGATGGAGTCTTGCTCTGTTGCCCAGGCTTGAGTGAAGTGACCCTATCTCGGCTCACTGCAACCTCCACCTCCCGGGTTCAAGTGATTCTCCTGCCTCAGCCTCCTGAGTAGCTGGGATTACAGGTGCCTGCAACCAAGCCCAGCTAATTTCTGTATTTGTAGTAGAGACAGAGTTTTGCCATGTTGGCCAGGCTGGTCTTGAACTCCTGACATCAGGTGATGTGCGCACCTCAGCCTCCCAAAGTGCTGGGATTACAGGTGTGAGCCACCACGGCCTGGCCAGTTCTCATGCTTTTCTTGTGTGTGTGTTTTCTTTTTTTTTTTTTTTTTGTATCTGTGTTTATCATAAAATTAAAAAATTAAGTTTATTTCAAAACCAAATCCTCTAATTTTTTTTCCCCAGGAAATCCTGCAAGGGCATAAAACTGAAGTAAATGGATTGGATGGAACTGGAGTCAAGGGTGACTCCTGGATTTACATAACAGGGTAAGGCGAGAATCACAAAAACATCACAAGGCCATGTATAGCTTATAACAAATAACTAACAGTCTCCTGCAATGTATTGCAAGGTTACAGCACTTTGTAAGATGATGAGGATGACTTTCCAGAGAAGGCAGGATAGGAGCCAAACTTTTTTGTTGTTGTTGAGACGGAGCCTCGATCTGTCACCCAGGCTGGAGTGCAGTGGCACGATCTTGGCTCACTGCAACCTCTGCCTCCCGGGTTCAAGGGATTCTCCTGCCTCAGCCTCCTGAGTAGCTGAGACTGCAGGCACATGCCACCATAACCAGCTGATTTGTTTATTTTTGTAGAGATGAAGTTTGACCATGTCTCCCAGGCTGGTCTGGAACTTCTGGGTTCAAGTGATACTCCCACCTTGGCCTCCCAAAGTGCTGGGATCACAGGCGTGAGCCACCTCACCCAGCCTTAACCATTTTTAAGTGTACAGTCCAGTGATATTAAAGATACTTAAAATGTTGTAAGCCATCACTACCATCGATCTCCATAACTCTTTTCATCTCATAAAACAAAAATTATGTACCTATTCAACAATAACTTCCAATCCGCTCTCCACCCCTCCCCTGGAGACCACCATTTTGCTTTCTGTCTCTGTGATTTTGACTTTGCTAAGTACCTTGTATAAGTGGAATCATACGGTATTTTTTGTGTGTAACTGGCTTATTACATCTAGCGTAATATCCCTAAGGGTCATCCATATTGCAGTGTCTGAACTTTTTTTGCTTTTTAAGGCTAAATAATATTCCATGGTATGTATATGCCGCATTTGGCTTATCCATTTATCCATCGATGAACACGGATTGTTTGCTTATTGTGTGTGTGTGGGGGCGGTGGGGGTTGGAGACAGAGTCTCACTCTGTTGCCCAGGCTGGAGTGCAGTGGTGCAATCTCTGCTCACTGCAAACTCCACCTCCTGGGTTCAAGCGATTCTCCTGCCTCAGCTTCCCGAGTAGCTGGGATTACAGGCATGCAGCACCACGCTGGGCTAATTTTTGTTGTTGTTGTTGTTGTTGTTGTTGTTGTTTTGATAGAGACAGAGTTTCACCATGTTGGCCAGGCTGGTCTCGAATTCCTGACCTCAAGTGATCCACCTGCCTCGGCCTCCCAGAGCGCTGGGATGACTGGTGTGAGTCACTGCGCCCAGTCTGTTTCCATGTTTTTCCTACCATGAATAATACCGCTGTGAACATGGTGTATAAATATCTTTTCAAGACCCTGCTTTCAATTATTTTGTGTACATAGTCTTCCCTCAGTATCCACAGGGGATTGGTTCTAGGACACACTGAGGATACCATAATCCACAGATACTCAAGTCCTTGATTTAAAATGAGGTGGTATTTGCATATAATCTGTGCACATCCTCTTGTATACTTTAAATCATCTCTAGATTCCTTGTAATACGCAGTACAATGTAAATGCTGTATAAATAGTTGTTATACTGTATTGTTTAGGGAATAATGATAGAAAAGAAAGTGTGCACATGTTCAGAACAGACACAGACATCATAGGGCTAACTACAATTTCCATGTGCAGTTGGTGGAATTAACATGCAGAACCCATGGATACAGGCCGGGCACTGTGGCTCACGCCTGTAATCCCAGCACTTTGGGAGGCTGAGGTGGGCGGATCACCTGAGGTCAGGACAGCCTGTCCATCATGGTGAAACCCCATCTCTACTAAAAATACAAATTAGCCTGGCATGGTGGTGCACTTCTGTAATCCCAGCTATGCGGGAGGCTGAGGCACAAGAGTTTCTAGAACCCAGGAGGCAGAGGTTGCAGTGAGCCAAGATCCTGCAACTGCACTCCAGCCTGGGCAAAAAACAAGAACAACAACAACAACAAAACCCTTGGATACAGAGGGCCAGCTATATACAAAGATATGGAACTGCTACATCGTATAATAATTCTGTTTTTAATTTTTTGAGGAATTGCCACACTGTTCTTAGTAGCTGTGCCATTTTAAATTGCCAGTAACCATGCACAAGGGTTCCAGTTTCTCCATATCCTCTCCAGCACTTGTTATTTCTGGGATCTTAGTTTGTTTTTAATAGGAACCAAAGGACACTTTTTTACGTGTGTAGAATTCGCAGTTGACAGGCTTGTTTTTTTTCCCCCAGCATGCTAAATCTATCACCCCACTCCCTTCTCGACTCCTTAGTTTCTGCTGAGAAATCAATTAACAATCTCACTGAGGAATGCTTGTACATGACAAGCACTCTTTTTTTTGTTGTTGTTTTTTAAGACGAAGTTTCACTGTTGCCCACGCTGGAGTGCAATGGTGACATGTCGGCTAACTGCAACCTCCGCCTCCCGGGTTCAAGCGATTCTCCTGCCTCAGCCTCCCGAGTAGCTGGGATTACAGGCACTTGCCACAACACCTGGCTAATTTTTTGTATTTTTTGTAGAGATGGGGTTTTGCCATGTTGACCATAAGTTTGCTCTTTTCTTTTTCTTTTTTTGAGATGGAGTCTTGCTCTGTTGCCCAGGCTGGAGTGCAATGGTGACATGTCGGCTAACTGCAACCTCCGCCTCCCGGGTTCAAGCGATTCTCCTGCCTCAGCCTCCAGAGTAGCTGGGATTACAGGCATGCACCACCATGCCTGGCTAATTTTTTTGTTTTTGTTTTTGTATTTTTTTGAGATGGAGTCTTGCTCTATCATCAGGCTGGAGTGCAGTGGCGCGATCTTGGCTCACTGCAACCTCTGCCTCCTGGGTTCAAGCAGTTCTCCTGCCTCAGCCTCCTAGGTAGCTGGGACTACAGGCGTGTGCCACCATGCCCAGCTGATTTTTATATTTTTAGTAGAGATGGAATTTCACCATATTTGCCAGGATGGTCTCGATCTCTTGACCTTGTGATCCGCCTGCCTCGGCCTCCCAAAGTGCAGGGATTACAGGCATGAGCCACCACTCCTGGCCTAATTTTGTATTTTTAATAGAGATGGGATTTCACTATGTTGGCCAGGCTGATCTCAAACTTCTGACCTCAGATGATCTGCCCACCTTGGCCTCCCAGAGTGCTGGGATTACAGGCATGAGCCAGGGCACCCGGCCTGTTTGCTCTTTTCTCTTTGCTCCTCAGACAAAGTAATTTCAAATGTACTTTCTTCAAGTTCGTTCATTCTCTCTTCTATCTGCTTGAACCTTCCATTGACTTCTACTGAATTTTTCAATTTAGTTGTATTTTTCAGCTGTAGAATTTTTGTTTGGGTTCTTTTTATGTCTCTTTATTGATATTCTCATTTTGTTAATGTATAATTTTGCTGATTTCCTTTAGTTCTTTGTCCATGTTTTCCTTTAACTATTTGAGCATATTTAAGATGGTTTTGTTTTAAGGTCTTTGTCTAGCAAGTCTGATACCTGTGCTTCTTGAGGAATACTTTCTTTTTTTCCTTTTTTGAGATGGAGCATCACTCTGTTGCCAGGCTGGAGTGCAGTGATGTGATCGTGACTCGCTGCAACCTCCACCTCCTGGGTTCAAGCAATTCTCCTGCCTCAGCCTCCCTAGTAGCTGGGATTACAGGTGCTTGCCATCACGCCAGCTAATTTTGTGTGTGTGTGTATTTTTAATAGAGATGGGGTTTCACCATGTTGGCCAGGCTGATCTCAAACTCCTGACCTCAGGTGATCTGCCTGCCTCAGGCTCCCAAAGTGCTGGGATTATAGGTGTGAGCCACTGCACCTAGCTGGAAGTCTTATCTTAAAGCTTGAAGCCTCTGCTTTCTATCAGTGGCCCGCCCCAGAGGTGCCCAATATCAGCCTCTCGCTGCCCATCTTTTTTTCCCACTGTGCAGACTCGGCCCTGGAGGGTTGGGCTCTGCCCCTGAAGAGGCTGTGGAGCAGGCCTCCCAGTAGCACTTGCTGTGTGAACAAGTGACTTTCTCTCACCTGTTGTGCCTACTGATGGTGCTTCTCAGTCCTCTCTCTAATTCCTGTCTTTCCTCCCCTTAAGCCTGGAATCAACCCCCTCACTTCTCTACCTTCTAATTCATGGAGCCCCCCAAATCCTGCTCCTCGATGTCACTGGATGCCACCTCCTCTCTGATTACTCTGCCTTACCTGAGGCTGCTGCCATCCCTCTGCTGGCCCAGTGCACAGCCTCCTGACCTGACTGCCCTTGTATTCGTTCTGCCTTTGGCAGCCAGAGTGCTTTCTACCGTGCTAGCCTGATGGGGTCATTCCCTTCTTCAAACACCCCCATTGAGTCCCATGTAAAACGAAGAGTCAAGGCTAGCCTGCAGGCCCTTCCTGATCTGGCTCCCATCTCTGGACCCTCCATGCTCCAGCCCCATTGAGTTCCTGTGCTCCCTAAACATGCCTTCCACTGGAGGGAAGGACGTCCTTTGGGAAACACCCCTCCCACAGCCACAGAAGGAGCCTGGGCTGGAGGTTTGGGGGAGTCCTGTTCCCATGTTAGTTACTCTAACATGGGAAGCAGAGGGCCTGCTCCCCCTCCACACCCCTCCCCAGCCTTGTGCTGTATTCTGGATGTCGGGTGCAGCTGAACCAGGGAAGAAGGCCAAATTTGGGGTCAGAGCCAGCCCTTTGGTTAGTGGAAAAGGAGACAATAGGGTCCAACCATAACCATTTTCTTCTTGCGTCTCACTGTTGTTTTCATGTCACCTTAACGCCTGGCGTATTTACGTGTTTCCTAAAAACAATGATTTCATAAGCACCCCAGCCGTGATTTTCCCTGAGCCCATGTGCTCCACAACCTAGCTCCTGACCAGGACCCCCCAGGCCTCAGATAGACCCTCACAATGGCTGAGGCACAACCTGCCCTTGGTTTCTTCCCTGTTTCATGGATGGGGTCAGCAGAAATTGTGAGGGAAGCTCAGTTCATAGAAGAGTGAAGCGGGAAGCTAGCGCTTGGCGTATTTCAAGATCTCAACAGGAGACCTTGTCATTTCACGTCCTCAGACCGCGAGAAGGCTGGCAGGAGCCCATGTCCTTATAGTCGGTGGAGAAAGGGGAGTCACAGGGAGGGAGAGGAAGAGACCTGACCCATCCAGCAAGAACAGGGCCTGGAAACAGTGCCCTCCTTGTCTGAAGCTCCAGTGCAGTCCTTGAGGGTGTAAGTGTGTGACCTGCAGCAAGAGGCCACCAGGGGGTGCTGTGAGACTGGCCCAGGCTGAGCTGGGGGAGGAGGACCCCATATCTCTGCTTGGGGCTCCGTGTCTTTTTCTTCCTTTTGCCTCAACCATTCTGCAGGCCTGAAGGCCAGACCTGTCTAGGGGATCCGCGTTCCAGCTGTGGGATGCCTATAGATGTAGAGGTGCTCCCAGATTCTTATACATCTCTGTAATTAGTGGAATAAATGGGCCATGAGTGAGAAAGGCTAGAGAAGGTTTGAGAAAGACAGTAGACAGCCTTAGGCCATCCACAGAGCAGAGCGTGCTCCGAGTGCAGGACACAGTCTTTTCAAGCAGATATGGAACAAAAGCGTACATATGCCAGGCTATAAAGAACGTGTCCCCTGCTGGGCCTGGTGGTTTCACGCCTGTAGTCCTAGCACTTTGGGAAGCCGAGGCGAGCGGATCACTTGAGGTCAGGAGTTCGAGACCAGCCGGCCAACATGGTGAAACTCCATCGCTCTCTCTCTCACTATATATATATATGTGTGTGTGTATATATATATAGATATATATATATATATATAGATATATATATATGAATGAAGCTAGGCATGGTGGTGCACACCTGTAATCCCAGCTACTTGGGAGGCTGAGGCGGGTGAATCACTTGAACCTGGGAGGCAGAGGTTGCAGTGAGCTGAGATCGTGCCACTGCACTCCCGCCTGGGTGACAGAACGAGACTCCGTCTCAAAAAAAGAAAAAAGAATGTGTCCCCAAATATCAAAGGGCTGGCTGGGTACAGTGGCTCACATCTGTAATTCCAGCACTTTGGGAGGCCAAGGCAGGCAGATCACTTTGAGCTCAGGAGTTTGAGACCAGCCTAGGCAACATGGCAAAAACCCCATCCTACTAAAAGTACAAAAATTAGCCACGTGTGGTGGTGCACACCTGTAATCCCAGCTACTTGTGAGGCTAAGGCAGGAGAATTGGTTGAACCCAAGAAATGGAGATTGCAGTGTGCTGAGATCACACCACTGCACTTCAGCCTGGGTGGCTGAGCAACAGTCTGTCTCAAAAAAAAAAAAAAAGTGCTGAAATACAGGTTATGCTTTTGTAGTACAATGCAACGATGCTAGAAATCATCACTAAAATGCAACCAGAAAGCCATTATATGGCATTACTTCACCCCTAGCCAGGATTCATGGCTCTGGAAATCAACAAACAGAAGGTGCTTCCCATCCACACAGCTCTGGGCTCTGCTGTTTTAGAGGCTTTAATTCCCAAGACAGGAAACCTTCTACCAATTCCACAAGAGGCTGCCCCCCGGCCACTGTGGGCTCCTTATGCCAGAGAACAATAGACATACGGGGATCGAGCCAAACTCTCAGGGTATCGGGGCACTGCTACACAGAGAGGGATGAGGGGAGGATATCTCTGGGTCACTGAAAGCCTCGGGGTCCCTTCATGTCCTGCGGTAACATTTTCTGCAAACTACAGCCATGTGATTCAGGCAGGAGCGCGAATGGCCCAGACCCTCAGGAATAAAGGTTTGAGTCACCCCGCCAAACAGGTAACAGCAAGGTATCTGCTGAGGGCACAGAGAATACACATGGGTAGTGGAAACAGTCAGCACCAGCTGCGGCCATGTGAGAGTGACAGAAAGGAGGACTCTCATAGTGAGGATGTTTCTTCTTTGTTTGGATATGACTGTATTTGCATTTATCCTAACACTAGTAACACCTTCTTTCTTCCCCTCATTTCCCTGTGATTAATACATCGTATGTTAATAAATGACCTACTTTTAAAATTTTTATTATATATGAACATTTATATATTTTTCATTTTATACACACACACACACACACAGATATATACACACACACATACATACATACTTTTTTTTTTTTTTAATGAGACAGTGTTGCTCTGTCGCCCAGGCTGGAGTGCACTGGCACCATCATAGCTCACTGCATCTTCCAGCTTCTGGGCTCAGGTGATTCTTCCACCTCAACCTCCCAAGTAGCTGGGACTACAGGTGTAGGCCACCATGCCTGGCTCATTTTTGTATTTTTTGTAGAGACAAAGTTTCACCATGTTGCCCAGGCTGGTCTTGAACTCCTGGGCTCAAGAGATCTGCCCACCTTGGCCTCCCAACGTGCTGGGATTATAGGCCTGAGCCACCTTGCCTGGCTGGTAATCTATTTTGATATCTAAGTTACAGAATATCAAAGGTGTGTGTGTGGCATGGTGTGTGTGTGTGTGTGTGTGTGTGTGTGTATGTGTGTGTGTGAGTCAGCTGGGAGAATAATAAACGTCACCTGAAGATGGATGGAGTGATCTGTAGACCTGAGTCCTTCTGTGGGAGGGTTAGCCTGTTTGAGTTATATGAGTGTAGTTGCATCATGTTCGTCAAAAGCATGGTGTTGCTATTGGCTTTATTTGGAGGTTAATCTGGTTAGAGGAAGTGTGCAGAAATGCCACAGTGACAAAGGTGGGCTGGAGTGGTTTTGCCCTGTGTTTACCTGGCTAAACCAGACTAAGTTTCCCACAGTCCCCTTCTCCATATGATCTGGGGCCGGAATTGGCTAAAAAAATTTGTGAGATACCTGGGTGGCAGAAAGGAAGCGACAGCCATCACTCATTACAGCCTGCTCGGTTGGAGGCCATAAGGCAGATGCAGAGGTGCTGGGCCTGCCCAGGACCAGGGTGAGGGGAGCAGGCACCTGTGTGAGTACAGGGTCAGCACCTGAGACTCAGCACCCTCTTAAATGGTGGCCCTAGGCACCTGCTGGGCACACAGTAGGGCCCCTGCCTGGAAGCTCTCTTTGTTCTCAGGAGGAGGGCAGCTCAGGTGCGACCCGCAAGAAGGAAGAGATTCTGAATAGACTTCTCTGCTGTGGGCTGAACCCTCCTACTGAGCGCCTTCCCAACTTGTTACAGAAAACCAGAGCTGGGGCTGGGCGCGGTGGCTCACGCCTGTAATCCCAGCACTTTGGGAAGCCAAGGCAGGTGGATCACCTGAGGCCAGGAGTTCGGGACCAGCCTGGCCAACATGGCAAAACTCCGTCTCTACTAAAAATACAAAAAAAATTAGCCAGGTGTGGCCATGGGTACCTGTGATCCCAGCTACTTGGGAAGCTGAGGTGGGAGAATTGCTTGAACCTGGGAGGCGGAGGTTGCAGTGAGCCGAGATTGCGCCGCTGCACTCCAGCTTGGGTGACAGAGCAGGACTCTGTCTCAAAAAATAAAAAAAATAAATAAATAAAATAAAATAAAATAAAATAAATAAAATAAAATAAAATAGAAAACCACAGCTGGACAGTAGCAAATGGGTCAAAACAGATTTTATCAGGAACTACTGCAGTGGGGAAGAGGCCTCGGTATGAGACGGGTTTCATGCAAATACAGCACGGGCAAGTGGGGATTTATAGCCCTGGAGTAGGGTTGGGGGAGTGAGTGGAAAACGGCTGAGAGGAAGGATCTCAGGGCTAAGGTGGGGTTCTGGCTAAACCGACCTCCCAGAATTTCTCAGAAGGCAGGCCAGGGTGATCAGACATCACCTGGGAGACTGGAAATTTGATCAGATAGAGAAGGTGATCAGATGTTGAGGGTAGGTGACTATGGCTAAACCCACTTAGCAGGAATCTTGCTAAAACTGGGCAGTGCAGACGCAATTAAGGTGGGCACTGAAGCTCAAGGTCAAAGCCAGATGAGAAGGCTTAGAGGGGCCTAACTCAAGTTTATTCAAGGAGAGAGTCTTTGTCACACTGCATGCACGGTGGGGAGACCCCTGGGTTTCTGTGAGCCCTGACATCAGAGGCTGTGGGCCTGGTTCCCGCTGCACCTTCCAGGGTTCTGCCGAATGTGTCCCGTTGCTGGATTGCTAGTTGGTTCTCAGATTGTCCGTGGCCTGGATGGTGGGGAGGGGAGGGTGGTGGTCAGCTGCCTGTCCTAGGCCTGAGGCCTTCACCACTCCCTCCCTGTGCCCCAGGGAAGGCAGTCAGACCCGGGCCCTGGTCCTGGTCATCAGGGATGGGCCCCTCTGCCGGGAACATGGAGAAGTCCTGTCTGTGTCCCCTCGGATTTCGGTCTGATAAGGCTTCCCATGAGTAAATCCACATGGGGGGAAAGGGCAGGGAGAAACCCACAGAAATGGAAGCAGGGCTCTGGGATCGGGTGACCCTAGGTGCCCCACGTCAAGATTCCCAGGTATGCCAGACAGTAACTCCCTCCTTGTCTGAGGCCATTTGAGTTAGGTTTCTGGGACCCACAGCATGGCTCTCTGACATGGTCTGTAACAGACAGTCTGTGCAAGCATGCGGGGAGGGGCACCCAGCAATGCTATCCCAGCCCCAGATACTGCACAGAAAAGGCCTAGAAATCCCATCATAGAGATGCGACTGAACTGCTGGAAATGCAAGGAGAACAGACACGACTCTTGCACAATAAGTCTTGTAAGTCTTTTGGAGAAGAGCTCCTGGGTATAGGAATGGTGGGGTAGGATAGAGAATGGCTGTGAAAGTAAACAGATGGAAAAAGATAACCATGAAATTCCTACTCAAAAGAAAACTGGTGTGGTTCTATAGATATCAGACAAAAGCAACTTTAAGGTAAAAGGTATCATCTGGAATAAATAGGGATATTTTATGGTAATAAAAGTTCTATTTTGGCTGGATGCGGTGGCTCATGTCTGTAATCCCAGCACTTTGGGAGGCCAAGGCGAGTGGATCACCTGAGGTCAGGAGTTCAAGAACAGCCTGGCCAACATGGTGAAACCCTGTCTCTACTAAAAATACAATAATTAGCCAGGCATGGTGGTGTGCACCTGTAATCCTAGCTACTCTGGAGGCTGAGGCAGGAGAATGGCTTGAACCCGGGAGGAGGAGGTTGCAGTGAGCTGAGATTGTGCCATTGCACTCCAGCCTGGGCAACAAGAGTAAAAAAAAAAAAAAAAAAAAACCTCATCAGGGAGCATCAGGGAGGTCATGGTGTTTTTTGGTTTTCTTTTGAAACAGGGTCTCACTTTGTTGCCCAGGCTGGAGTGCAGTGGTGTGATCACAGTTCATTGCGGCCTAGACCTCCTGGGCTCAGATGATCCTCACACCTCAGCCTCCCAAGTAGCTGGGACTACAGGTGCAAGCCACCATGCCCAGCTAGTTTTTAATTTTTTTGTAGAGATGGCGTTTCACCATGTTCCCCAGGCTGGTTTCAAACTCTTGGGCTCAAGCGATCCTTCTGCCTTGGCCTCCCAAAGTGATAGGATGACAGGTGTAAGCCACCAGCCAGACCAGCAGTTTTAAATTTGTATACATCTAATAATGTAGTCTCAAAAAAATATGAAACCAAAAACTGCTGAGCTACAGGGACAAATTCACAGTCCCTGAGGGAGATGATTCCTTCTCAGCAGACAAAACAAACAAACCCTAAAAAGCAAAAATAAATAGAAGGTTGAAAGACAATAATGAGTACCTAATGGACTTGTATACAGAGCACGGCATTCAAGGGCTGCAGAGCACATGTTCTCTTCAAAGACAAAAACAGGCAAGAATCATTGACAAAAAGTAACTATATATTGAGTTTTAAACAAGTCTCCATAAGGCAAATTTCAAAGAATTGAAATTATTGAGAGTATGTACCCTAAACACATACAGTTGAACTAGAAATCAATAACAAAGATATGGCTGGGCACACAGTGACTCATCCCTGCAATCCCAGAACTTTAGGAGGCCAAAGCAAGAGGATCATTTGAAGCCAGAAGTTTGAGTCCATCCTGGGCAACATAGTGAGACCCTGTCTTTATAAAAATAAAAAAGAAAGTAGCTGGGTCGTGGTGGCATGTGCCTGTAGTCCCAGTTAGTTACTCAGGAGGCTGAGGCAGGAGGATCACTTGAGCCTAGGAGTCGCAGACAGCAGTGAGCCATGATCACACTACTGCACTCCAGCCTGGGTGAGAGTGAGATTGTCTCAAAAAAAAAAAAAAAAAACCCACAAAATATCCCCCAAAACCAAATATGTAACTAGAACATCATCACGTATTTGGAAATTAAGAAATATGCCACTAGGTGGGCATGGTGGCTCACGCCTGTAATTCCACACTTCAGGAGACCAAGTCAGGAGGATCACTTGAGTTCAGGAGCTTGAGACCAGCCTGAGCAACATAGCAAGACCCTCTCTCTTAACAAAACATTTACACAATTTAGCCAGGTGTGGGAGCATGTGCCTCTAGTTCTGGCTACTTGGGAGGCTGAAGTGGGAAGATCGCTTGAGCCTAAGAGTTGGAGGCTGCAGTCAGCTCTGATTGCACCACCGCACTCCAGCCTGGGCAACAGAGCAAGACCCTGTCTCAACAAAAAGACTGTTGTTTAATTTTCACAGAATTGTGAAATGTAAAATTTAAATGTTAATCCTACCCACAAAATAATGCCACAGAAACATCAGAATAATGTTTGACCAAATATCCGGCACTGTGGCCCTGCCAAGTCGACACATAAAATTAAACATCACCCTGGCCATAAATAATGGTAGCTACATCATCATCCTCGTGTCCAAGGAAACCTCAAGCTTTGAAGAATATTTTGAAGCTGCCAAAATAGCAGAGACCACTTCCAGTGACCCTGAGAACCTGAGAGTTTCTAGAACCTTCACTTCTGGGTTCTGGGGAAAGTGGTCCTGTATGTCCTCTGGAGACAGCCTGGGAGACAGGGATCCTTGGTGGTGCAGGCGGAGTCTCTGAGGCCTGGGGCAGAGAGAGTGGGCAGGGGACTGACCAGCAGGAGGCCAGAATGAGGGACACCCACGAACACGGGAGCAGGGTGGAGGTGACCAGATGGGGCACTCACCTGTGCTCTGAGGGAGGAGAGCCAGGCGGGACCCAGAGGGCTCTGCGGAGGCACCAGGGACCCTAAAAAGAGAGGGCACTGAGCAGAACAGCAGGACCCAGCCTCCTCTGCCCAGGCCTGGACACATCTCAGTCCAGGAAGGGGTGAGATAAGCCTGGGTGGTCAGAGCTGCAGCTGCACCTGCTGGAGAGGCCCGGCTCAGCCCAGCCCTGCAGGGTCCCCAGGATCCAGCCAAACCCAGATTTCCCACCACAGAAAGATGTGGTCTGAGGCTGCCTCTGTTTAGAGGCCATGGCAGGTGCAGGGTCAGGCAGGGCCTGAAAGGGAGCGGCTGGGGACACTATATTTAAAAACAGTTCCTTCCTCTCCCAAGACCTGGGGCTGTCCTTGGGGGAACCACAGTTTCTGAGTTCCAGGCAATGATGAGTGTCACACTCAAGGGGGGGGGGGGTGCTGGGGAGGGAGCAGCTTCAGCCCAGATCCCCAGGGCAGGTGCTGCTCCAGCCCTGAAGGTGAGAGGAGCCAGGGTCAGGGGCAGCAGCGGACCAAGCCTCTCAACAAGGGAGAAGCTGCACTGGATTGGGGCCTCCCAGGGGCTTCCCCTGTACCTGCATCAATGTTTCTTAGGGTGTCCACATCGCATTACTGCTCAGCACCTTGCCTGTCTCCCCGAGGATCGGGAGCTGTCTGGGATGCAGCCTTTGGCGCTTAGGGGACTCTCAGTGTTTGTGGGACACTGGGATCTGAGCATCAGTCCATGGAGCCTGAGCTCACTATGGCTCTAGTGATCTCCATGAGATAACATGAAGTCTTCCGTTCGTCTGTCTGTCTGTCTCTTGTAGCATCCCACAACCGTGGCTGGCAGATGCCAAGGGGATGTGTGAGATGGCCCAGCTCCAGGACAGGCATGTGGCACCCATGAAACTCAACTGGAGGGAAGTTGGGGAGAGCCTCACAGCACTGGACAAGCCATTGGATGGCACTGCCCCAGGGACACACCCGGTGGCCGGGACCGGGATATGGAGGACCTAAGGCAAAGGGTGGCTTAAAACGTGACAGCGGATCTGCCGCTGGGGAAATGCAAGAGGGGATTTGACAGCTGGGCCAGATGTTCCAGGACAGCACTTTCCAAAAGATTTTCCATCCAAACTTCCAGCAAGAAGTAGATCTTCCACTGTAACCCAGAGCATATCTGCGCATTCAGGTAACTGAAGCAACATTCCGGGAACCGTTACAATCCCTCCCGTGGAACAGTTCGCTCTCCAGCTGGAGTCAGCTCTAGGCGGCCTCACTTTAACAAAAGGTTAGCTGCAGCCATTGGAATGAATTTCACCCCCTCTATGAGCTGCGGTGCAAAATTCAAATAGTGGCAGTTGAAGCTCAGTATCATCAAGGATTCATTTACTTTATGATGGTTAACAACATTTTCCAAGCCACACTAACTAGGCCAGCTGGTAATAATAATAATGATAATCGGCCAGGCATGATGGCTCACGCCTGTAATCCCCGCTCTTTGGGAGGCTGAGGTGGGCTGATCGCCTGAGATCAGGAGTTTGGGACCAGCCTGGTCAACATGGTGAAACCCCGTCTCTATTAGAAACACGAAAATGTAGCATGATGGCGGGCACCTGTAGACCAGCTACCTGGGAGGCCGAAGCAGGAGAATTGCTCAAACTCAGGAGGCAGAGTCCTCAGTGAGCTGAGATAGCGCCATTGCACTCCAACCTGGGCAGCAGAGTGAAATTCCATCTCAGAGAAATATAAAAGATAATACTAATAAGCCCCTGAAGGTATTATACATGCAGCACTTTCCAGTTTAAAAAGCACTTTCAAAGGACAAGTAGAGTATGGTCCCACCCATAGGAGGTACCCAGGGTAGCCAAATAGAGAGACGGGAACTAGCATGGTGGGTGCCAGGGGCTGGGGGAGGGAGAAATGGGAAGTTAGTGTTGAATGGGGACAGAATTTGAGTTTTGCAAGATGGAAAAGATCTAGATGTGCCATTACACTCCAGCCTGCGCAACAGAGTGAGACTCCGTGTCAAAAAACAGAAAAAGCCATGCCACTTGCGGTGGCTTACGCCTGTAAACCCTGCACTTTGGGAGGCCGAGGCAGGCGTATCATGAGGTCAGGAGTTCGAGACCAGCCTGACCAACATGCTGAAACCCCGTCTCTATTAAAAATACAAAAAATTAGCTGGCATGGTGGTGGGCATCTGTAATCCCAGCTACTTAGGAGGCTGAGACAGGATAATCACTTGAACCAAGGAGGAAGAGATTGCCATGAGCTAAGATTGCCCCACTGCACTCCAGCCTGGGCAACAGAGCAAGACTTTCAAAAAAAAAAAAAAAATCTAGAGATGGATGGTGGTGATAGTTGCACGACATTATGAATGTAGTTAATGCCACTGAACTGTGCACTTAAAAATGGTCAAGATGGGCCAGGCGCGGTGGCTCACACCTGTGATCCCAGCATTTGGGAGGCCCAGGCGGGCGGATCATGAGGTCAGGAGATCGAGACCAGCCTGGCCAACATGGTGAAACCCCATCTCTACTAAAAATACAAAAATTAGCTGGACTTGGTGGTGCATGCCTGTAATCCCAGCTACTCGGGAGGCTGAGGCAGGAGAATTGCTTGAACTAGGGAGTCAGAGGTTTCAGTGAGCTGAGATCGTGCCACACTGCACTCCAGCCTGGCGACAGAGCAAGACTCAAAAAAACAAAAAAAGGTCAAGATGATAAATTTTAGGTCGTGTGTATGTTACTACTTTTTTACAAATGAAGAAAACAACACTTTGACATGCATTATCTCCCAACACCAACCTCAGCCCGGCCCTGAAAAGCAAGCAGAGCCGGCAGCATTTCCAGCCCCACCTCTGGAGGAGAGGAACCTGAGACTCCTGGGTGACCAGAGGCGTCTCTGGCAACACCAGCAAAAGAGCCTGGCCCTGGCCGCCCAGCACAGGTGCTCAGTCTCTCCTCACTGCCACTGCTCCCCCCACCACCAAAGCACAGGGTCCCGAGATGTTGGGAGAGGGTCGGGGATGCCGGGCTGGGAGAGGACCCGGGGGCCTGTCAGAAGCCATGACATGACGCGCTCACCGCCCGGGAAGAAGCTACTGGCCTCTGAGTGAAATCCGTAAGAATGAGCTCTGGAGATGTATCATACAACGTGGAGACTACAGTTAATAAATGTATACTGGAAAATTGCTAAGATTAGATCTTCCGTGTTCTCACTACAAAAGCATAAGCATGTGAGGAGATGGACGTGTGAGTCAGCTTGATTTAATCATTTTACAGTGTGGCAAAGCATCACATTGTAGGTGGTCAATATATACAGTTTTGTCAATTACACCTTCAGGAAGCTGGGGTGGGGAGTGTGTGTGTGTGTCTGTGTGTCTCTGTGTGTGTGTGTCTCTGTGTCTGTGTGTCTGTGTGATGTGAGGTCTGTGAGGCGCTGAACGTGGCACATTAAACGGCGTTTTCGTTCTTACCTCATGATTCCTGGACTTGAACCGTTGAGTGGCTTCTGGCTAACCCCAAACCTGTTTCCTCCTCTCTAACCACACCTCCCTCCAGGGCTGGTTGGAGGAGCCTCAGCCCAGCCCCCTGAGCTCAAGCCCTGGGGGACTCCTGCTGGGCGGCTCTCTGGACCCCAGTGAGATGCTCCACAGACCCAGGGCGCCCTGGGGGAAGGAGGGAAGTCAGGCGCGTCACCTCCTGGGACCAGCCCCGAGGGGACTCAAGCCCATCCAGGGTGCAGGTTCCTCCAAAGGAAAGCCCCAGGGGAGGGTCTTGGGGGGCCATGGTGCAGCCCACCTCCCTGTGTGACCTCAGCCCTTGCCGACCCTCTGCCTGTGGTGGGAGGTCCCCGAACAAAGCACCCAGGGCCCCAGGGGCAAGGCCAAGCTGACAGGTGTGGGAGGCAGTTGAGCCCTGCATCCTGACCACAGCAGGGCAGTTGGCAGATGTGCCTCCGGGACAGAACCCCAGGGGTGACGGCCATGGACGCTGGAAGGGGCCTGGCTGGGGGCAGGGACCAGAGGATGAGGATGGGGCCACATGGACTGGGGTGCCCTGGGACAGCTGCTGCCAGCGAGAGACCGGGGCACCACTCTCCAGGGAGCCCACGCTGCAAGTCAGGCCACAAGGGCCTCCGACCCTGAGGGCGGATGAGGCCAGGGACAGGCCAGCCGGGCCGTGAGGCCCCTGGTGAGCCAGGCCCCAACCTCAGGCAGCGCTGGCCCCTGCTGCTGCTGGGTCTGGCGCTGGTAACCCATGGCCTGGTGCACCCAACGGCTGCACCGCAGAGCAGAGCCCTGGGCCCTGGAGCCCCTGGAGGAAGCAGCCGGTCCAGCCTGAGGAGCCGGTGGGGCAGGTAAGGGGTGAGAGATTCCTGGGGATGTGGGGGTCTGGCGGCAGAGGCGGGAAAGGATGACCAAGGGGAGACAAGCCAGAGGGGGGAGGAGGAAGGTTAATCCCTGGAGGGGAGCCAGACACACACTGACTTTAACTGAAGTGTTAATATTTTTCCATCATGGATTTGTTTAAATTAATTTTTATTGCTTAATGTCATATTAAAATATTATTTATCTTGATTCCTGAGATTTTTGCCCCCACCCCTTACATTTGGCCCCAAGGTCAATGTCTCCCTTACCTCCCCCTAGTACTTGGGGTAGGGCAGGACCGGAGGCAGGGGCAGGACATCCACAGGGTGGTGGCCACTATCCCTGAAGGGTGCCCAGGCCTCCCCCTTCTCCCCCTCTTCCTTCTCCTCTTCTCCCTCCTCCTCCTCCCCCTTTCCCCTGGCCTATGTCGCCTGTCCACTCCCACCCTCACTGGGCAGGGGCCACTCCCTGGAGCTCCAGCTGATGTGTGAGGGGCGTTTCCTGGAGTCCCTGGGTCACTAGACCTCAGCCAGCATCGCCTCCTGAAACCAGCCCCTAGGAGACCCAAGCTTATCCAGGGTGCAGGTGCCTCCAAAGAAGAAGCCCAGGAGAGGGTCTAGGGAGGCCACAACTCCCTGTGTGACCTCAGCCCTCGCCACCACTCTGCATGTGGTGGGAGGTCCCCGGACAAAGCACCAAGCATCTGGGTCCATTTATGACTATTTGGGACACAACAGCCTGGTCATCGCTGGTGCACGTTGTACCCACAGGCGATCATGTTGTACCCACAGGCGATCACGTACCCACAGGCGATCATCATTTCAGGGGCAGAACCTCCCTCTTGCTGGCCCCATAGGCAGGTCCCGCTATGATTCCAGCACTTTGGGAGGCTGAGGTGGGTGGATCACTTGAGGTCAGGAGTTCAAGACCAGTCTGTCCAACATGGTGAAACTGTTTCTATAAAAAATAGAAAAGTTAGCTGGGTGTGGTGGTGTACGCCTGTAGTCCCAGCTACTTGGGAGGCTGAGGCATGAGAATCGTTTGAAACCAGGAACTCAGGAGGCGGAGGTTGCAGTGGGCCAAGATCACGCCACTGCACTCCAGCCTGGGCAACATAGCGAGACTCTGTCTCAAAAGAAAAAAAAAAAGACTGTCTAGATGCAGTAGCTAAGTACACAAAAGCCATTTCAGTGTGGGAGGCGAGGTGACTGAGTCCAGGGACTCCAGGTTTCTGGCTGAGGGGTTGAGACCACCCATGGTCATTGTGATGAGATGAAGATGGAAAATGAGCTGGGCTGGGGGAAGGTGGTCATCTCCTCTGGATGTGATTAGTTTTAGAGTCCTGTTGGGTAGCTCACTGGACATGGTCAGTTGAGTTGGCAATTGAGGTGGAGCTGAAGGTTTGAAGCTGGGATAGGCTCCAGCCTCGCCATGTGGGCAATAGTGGGGGAGTCAGCAGCCAGGCACGGGCCATGGAGAAACAGATGTCAGGGGAAGAGGAAAGGGGAGTCAGACCCCAAGGGGAAAAGAGTCACTGGAAAGAGGGGCCAGCCCCGTGTCACATCCAGCAGAGACACCAGGTACAGCAGAAGGACCTTCGACATGACCATGAGGAGGGCCTTGTTGGCCATGACCTGGGAGAGATGGAGGTGAGAGCCTGGGGGACCACACCAGGTCCCCAGCACACAACACAGTGCCTGGTAGACAGGATGGATCTATGGATGGATCTATGGACAAGTAGATGGGTGGATGAACTGTTAGATGACAGATAGATGCAAAGACAGATGAATAAATGGACAGATGCATAGATGGACAGGTGGATGGACAGATGGATGGGTGGACAGATGGAATGAATGATCAGAAAAGGCTCCATGAACAAAGTGAGACTGAGCTGCATCTCCATGGATAGATATAAAAGCAGAGGACTCTCCTCTTGAGTCAAGAATGACCCAGTGTCCTGGTCCAGGGAGGAAGTCAGCCTGGCTTGACTGGCGACACTTGTGGAGGACTTCAGAGGCCCTTGAAAAGAGGCCAAGTGAGGTTGGGCAGGTCCGAGCCAGCTCAGGACTCCTGAGCCACACCGCACAGCTGCCTGAGGGGATGCGTCACTCAGAGAGTTGCTGGGACCCACTGGGCCAGCGTTGCCATCAGCACCAACAGCTTCAGAGACTGGGACACAGGCTGGGGTGGCTCCAAGGCTGTGGGCAGCACCTGCCTCAGAGAAGGGACAGGCACAGAGACACTACTGGGATACTGGCCACCCCCCTGCCCTGTGCCTAGGTCACAGCCTACACACTGCAGCCCTGTGCCCCTCACACCCAGCAGGTTCCTGCTCCAGCACGGCTCCTGGACTGGCCCCAGGTGCTGGCCCCGGGAGTTTCAGTCCAGGCATAATTCACTGAGGCATGTGTTTGGCAGCGGGACCCAGCTCACTGTTTTAGGTATGTGGCTCTCACAACCTTTCCCAGCCTGTCCCACCCTCTCCTATCTTTGGAAATCTGTTTTCTCTCTCTGGGGCTTCTTCCCCTCTGCCCTCCCAGCCTTAAGCACTGACCCCTACCTTTCTCCATGGGGCCTGGACGAGGTGCGTTAGTCTCGGGGTAACCGGCAGGAAGGGCCCCCACAGTGGGAGCAGCCACCTTCAGGTTCCAACAGCGGGACACAGCCTGGTCCCGGGACCCGGGCTGGGATTGGGCAGGGTCAGGGCTCCTCCCCTCTCCCAGGGCAGATGTCTGAGTGAGGGACAGAGGCCGGTAGAGACAGTCCCCGGGACCCCGGGGTCTAGGCTGAGGGCTGGGTGCCCATCCAGCCTGGGAGGGCCACACGGGGGCCTGGGGACACAGGGGTCACCTCGAGGGGAGGCCAATGGAGGACACAGAGAGGGCTCTGGGTCTAGGCTGCAGCTCTGTGGCCTGTGCTGGGTCGTGAGGACATGGGGACACAAAGGGATGGGTGAGACTGGGTAAGGTCCCAGAGCCCAGCCCTCCCAGGACAGTTACCAGAAAGGAGAGGGTCTCTTAGGGCAGAGATGTGTCTGTCTCTGGAGCCCCGTCACCTCTGGGGCCCGGTGTCTCTCTGTTCACAGGTGGACCTCCCACCTTCATTTGAGGAGGGCACTTTAGACTCAGGAGGTGACTAGCGGGGAGTAAACGGGGGTGCACATAACTCCACGGCCACCAGGTGAATCAGAGGCTGCTGGGGTGGGCATGGGGGCTGCGGTCCCCCGAAATCTGGGGAAGCAGCTCCAAGAACCCAGCCGATGTGAAGGGTCCTGTGGTCGGGCTGGTGGAGATAGGGGTGATGGCAGAGCCCCAGGGTGTGTCTGAGTGGAGCCCCTGCTTCACCAGGAGAACTGAGTGGGCCAGGCTGGGGCACAGCCTGGTGTCCCAGGGGATGGGAAGCTCCAGGCCATGCCAGGTTTGGGCCTCCCCACACCCTGCCAGGATGGTTTTGTGTGCTGTGGGGGAGACCCCTAAATTCCAAACTCAGACTCCAGAAACCAGGAAGGAGGGAGTGCAGCCTGCCCTGGGTACACACGGGGAAACTGAGGCTGCAGAGGAAATGACTGGGCCAGGACGCCTGGGAAAGGTGACTTGGGAAGGCCCTTAGGAAGGTGCAGGGCTGTCTGCTCTCCAGAGGGCTCCAGTGGAAAGGAGGGAATGAAGAGGGAAGCAGAGGCCCTGGGTGGACCAGACGGCCACACCATGAACCCTCCCAGAGACTTTAGACAGAGAGAGGCGCTCCACAACACCCCACTCTCCCTCTGCCGTCTCTCACCCCTCCTCTGTCCACACAGGTCAGCCCAAGGCCACCCCCTCGGTCACTCTGTTCCCGCCGTCCTCTGAGGAGCTCCAAGCCAACAAGGCCACGCTGGTGTGTCTCATGAGTGACTTCTATCCAGGAATCTTGACGGTGACCTGGAAGGCAGATGGTACCCCCATCACCCAGGGCATGGAGATGACCACGCCCTCCAAACAAAGCAACAACAAGTACGCGGCCAGCAGCTACCTGAGCCTGACTCCCGAGCAGTGGAGGTCCCGCAGAAGCTACAGCTGCCAGGTCACGCATGAAGGGAGCACCGTGGAGAAGACAGTGACCCATGCACAATGTTCGTAGGTTCCTAACCCTCACCCCACCCACAGGGGCCTGGAGCTGCAGAATCCCAGGGGAGGGATCTCTCTGCATCCCAAGCCATCCAGCCCTTCTCCCTGTACCCAGTAAACTCTCAATAAATATCCTTCGTCAACCAGAAATCCTGCTCCCTCTCTTCTTTTCTTATCTCTCATACAATTTGGTGCGTCTCCTGGGTTCTCAGTGTGGCGTTGGGGGAATCCTGGCACCAGTGGGAAAGTAGCCTGGAGGGGAGGATCACAATCTCCTAGGCGTGTCCCCTGGGGAAATAGGCCAGGATAGGAGGAGTCGGCTCACTGAACACCGGTCCCTCCATTCTCTCCCTCCTCCCCTTCCTTCTTGCAGCTCAACCCCCGACTTGCTGCCTACTTTCTGGAGGGAGGTATTTCTGGCTGAGTCTCCAGATACACCCTCTGTCACTGTTCTGTTCTGGATCCTCTACCCAGCCACGGCCTGTCTTTCCTCAGCCTGGAAATCCTACTCTAGGACTGGAGTCCCTCTACTTCTGGCCCTGTCCCCTGGAATGCCCTCCTTCCTCTCTGCCCAACTGCCCACCCCTGAGAGCTGGACTGGCGGGACACTCCAACACCATGAAATTCATGAGCTCTTAAATTTTGGGCCCACCTTGATTTTTCACCCAACGGCAGGTTCAGAGGTGTGATAAAAATAGGAGGAAGCCAGGAAGGAAACACACATGAAAGGCCTGCAAGAGGCTCAGGACATTTGCATAAGATAGGCTCTGAGCTCCCCAGGAACCAGTGCAAGAAGGGTAAAAGGTGCTCCATCATTTCTTTCTTTTTCTTTTTTTCTTTTCTCTCTTTTTTTTTTTTTGAGACGGAGTCTCATTCTGTCACATAGGCTGGAGTGCAATGGCGCAATCTCAGCTCACCGTAACTTCCACCTCCCAGGTTCAACCGATTCTCCTGCCTCAGCCTCCCCAGAGTTGGAGATGGGGACTGGTGGGAGGTGTTTGGTCTGGTTGGTGGTGGATCCCTCATGGCTTGGTGCTGTCTTCCTGATAGTGAGTGGGTTCTCGTGGGATCTGGTTGTTTAAAAGTGTGTGGCACATCCCTGTCAACTCTGTTTTGCTCCTGCTCTGGCCATGTAAGACACCTGTTCCCCCTTCACCTTCCGTCATGACTGGAAGCTTCCTAAGGCCTCCCCAGAAGCTGAGCAGATGCCAGCATGCTTCCTGTACAGCCTGCAGACCTGTGAGCCAAGCAAACCTCTTTTCTTTATAAATTACCTTGTCTCAGGTGTTTATTTACAGAAATTCAAGAATGGACTGATACAGACACTAATCTTATTCATAAGGGCAGAGCCTCTCACCTCCCCAAAGCCACCACCTCATAATACCATCACATTGGAGATTAGGTTCCAACCTGAATTTTGGTGGAATGCAAACATTCAGACCATAGTACCCTATTTCCAAACACAGACACATTCTGAGGACCTGGGGTTAGGACTTCAACGTATGAATCTGGAGGAGCACAATTCAGCCTGGAACATCTGCTTTGGTTTGGGCTCCCCTGCAAGCAGGCCTCAAAGAAAGGCTCTTGTACTTGGAGCTTGTTTGGGACGAGTACTCCCAGGGGCGAGAGTGAGGGATGGGGATGGGGATGGGGAGAGCAAAACAGGAGCAGCAAGAAAAGCAGTGCAAAGGCCAGGCACAGTGGTTCACACCTGTAATCCCAGCACTTTGGGAGGCCGAGGCGGGTGGATCACTTGGGGTCAAGAGTTAGAGACCAACCTGGCCAACAAGGCAAAACCCCGTCTCTACTAAAGATACAAAAATTACCAGCCTGGCCAACATGATGAAACCCTATCTCTACTAAAAATACATCAATTAGCCAGGTGTGGTGGCGGGTGCCAGTAATCCCAGCTACTTGGGAGGCTGAGGCAGGAGAATCACTTGAACCTGGGAGGCAGAGGTTGCAGTGAGTCAAGATTGTGCCATTGCACTCCAGCTTGGGTGACAGAGTGAGACTCTGTCTCAAAAAAAAAAAAAAAAAAAAAAAAAAAAAAAAAGCCAGATGTGATCGCATGCGCCTGTAGTCTCAGCTACTCAGGAGGCTGAGGTAGGAGAATCACTTGAACCTGGGAGATGGAGGTTGCAGTGAGCCGAGATTACACCACTGCACTCCAGCCTGGGTGACAGAGCAAGACTCTGGCTCAAAAAAAAAAAAAAAAAAAAAAAAAAAGCCAATGCAAACGTGCATTGCTGAGTTCACCATTACGGAAGCCGGGGTGCCAGATCCCCCAGGATCACCAGAGCTGTCTTACACAATGCATCTCAGAACCATCCGCCCAGGGAAGAAAGGAGGGAGCATTGCTTCCAGGGCTCTGCTGCCTTTGAGGAAGCGTTAGCCTGTAGGGTGTTCACGCCTTTGCACTAGCTGTTGAGCGTGCGTAACTGCTGAGTGGGTTACTGTGGAGAGGCAGAGGTGAGGGGATCCCACACTGTGGCATCAGCAAAGCCCCGAGCTGGAAGCGAGAGGCAAGCACAGGGGTCTAGGGCAGGCCATTGTCAGCTTACGGCAGCATGGAGATTGTCACGGCCTGGGAGGTCTATTTACTGCAGCTGGGTCTGGATTAGGAGGTGAAGCCAAGAGGTCTGAAGCCATTCAGGCGAGCTACTCAACACAGTCCCGCCCTGCAGCATCCAGCCCCACCCCTGTCCCCCACGGGGTCCTCCCGTCAGAGTTCCCTTTGAGGTGCTGGCATCTGCAATACCTGCAAAGACTTCATGCTAGAGGGTTACCAAGAAGGGCTTAGAACCCACCCTGAGTGGGAACCCCTTTCTTTACATGTTGGCCCTGGTCCCTGGCACAAAGGCCCCAGTGTGACAGATATAGTCACAGGTTTGAGTTCAATGAGATCCATGCTGTGCCCAGTGGAGCCCTCCCCTACTTCCCTTCTTCCCTGCCCCTTTCCCCTCTCCCGTGTCCCAGGTAGCTGGGGCCTCTCGTCTGACAAACCTAAAGTTGCAGGGACAAGAAGCACAAATCCACAAGGAGGTCACTGGGGCATGGTGGGGGGGGGGCAATCCTATTTCTACAACTTGTCCCTGGACCATGTGTTCCAGCTCCTGGGGATGCAGCACCTGGGACTGGCTGTTGGCTCTGTGCTCGGGGTGTGGCACAAGCTGGCTGCCCCTACGTTCCATCAGGCCCAGGCTCCAGGGTGAGACTGGTGGGCATCGCGCTCATGTGCCCACTGGGATCCTCCCTCACCATAAATGTGTCCCTTGGTCTGGGGGCTGGGTGGGCAGGACCCCACATCTCCAGACGGGGCATTCAGAGCTGCATTCTGGATGCAGTGGAGGCATGGAGATCTGTCAGGTGGCGCAGAACCGCTGCCGCGGCTGGACTCTGAGGTGAGGACTAGAGGAACGAAGGTTATGGAAGAGGGGGGTGCTGCTACAGAGAGGGGTGCAGATACAGAGAGGGCTCAGCACAGGATCTAGCACAGCGGGTCTACGGAATTGTCACTATGCCCATTTTACAGATGGGAAGACTGAGGCTCAGGGGAGGAGGCAGCTTGCCCAGGGGCCCAGTGCTAGCAGGCAGCAGAGCTGGGTTGGGGACCAGCCTTAGAAAACCTGTGCTCATAGCTGTGAGGCTGTCCTCCCTGCCTCACTGCTGACCCAGTGAGTATACATCTCTTTACAAAAGGAGGCTCGTTCTGTGCCTGTGCTGGCCCAGGGAACATTGAGGAGGCTGAGGTCACCCTGCATGGCCTTCTGGGGCAGCTGCTTCTCTGACCGACAGAAGCCTTTCTGAGACGGCTGGTGGTCAAAGCCACTAACTGAGGGGCAGGGCAAGGGGACTCTGAGCACCTTAGTCCCTATCCCTCATCCCGGCTTCTATCCAGGATCTGAGAGTTTCTCCCGACGGGCACTCCTTCCCCTCCAGCTCAGACAAGCGGGCAGGGCTCTGGGGCCAGACAGACCTGAGCTCTGCCCTCTTCCCTTCCTGGCTATAGGGTCCTGGGTGAGTCTTGGTCTCTATTCCTTCATCTCACTTTATGGGGACTGAACGAGATCCAGGGGTGAGGCCCCCAGCCCAGAGCTGCTGTTAATCCAGGGCTCTCCTCTCTCAGGAAGGACACAGAGTCCACTAATGACCATTGGTCCACCAAGGTACAGAGAAGGCAAGGTGCCTGTCTAGGTCACCAGCGAGCCTGAGTCTAGTCCTGACTCCCAGTCCAGTCCTCCTGTGACCATAACCCAAAAGAAAATGAAGGTGGAGACATGCGGGTTGTGGGGAGAGGAAGGAGATGGGGAAGAGGGGGGACCTAACACCCACTCCCCTCCATAGTGCCTCATACATAGTTGGTGTTCACTAAATATTTGCTGAACGATGAGTAAATGTTAGGTGGTTGGATAGATGGGGCCACAGGTGGGTGAGACCTAACTATGCGCTGTTCGGAATCCCAGCTCCCTGCGTCCTGCCAGTCCTCCTGCTAACCTCATTTGGTTACTAGCAGTAGCCTTCAGTATCTGCTGAGTCACTACTCTCAACCCAGACGTGGGGCTGGGCATGCCAGAAATTTGGAGGGAAGAAAGATTGACAGAACCTCAGCACTTCACCACCAGCTCCATTTTTTTTTTTTTTTTTTGAGATGGATTCTCTTTCTGTCACCCAGGCTGGAGTGCGGTGGCACGATCTCGGCTCACTGCAACCTCCACCTACTGGCTTCAAGCAATTCTCCTGCCTCAGCCTCCTGAGTAGCTGGGATTACAAGCGTGCACCACCACACCCGGCTAATTTTTGCATTTTTTAGTAGAGACGGGGTTTCAACATGTTGGCCGGGCTGGTCTCGATATCTTGACCTCGTGATCCGCTTGCCTCAGCCTCCCAAAGTGCTGGGATTACAGGCGTGAGCCACCGCGCCCAGCCCCACCAGCTCCATTTTTAAGATGAAGAAACCGAGGTAGGGGGAGAGTCGGGAGTTTTGCTCAGCCCTGGAACACCCCACTTCCCCAGCAGCCTTGGGTTGCCACCCCTGCCCGGCTTACCCACCTTTGTTGGGAAGCCTCTGTCATTCTGGCAGGTGGGGGTGGGGGACTGGGGAACAGAATGCATTCCCCAGGGCCCTTTAAGTCATGCTGAATCCTGTAGAAGTCCCAGCACCACCCATGGAGCTCCCAGGAAGCTTTGGCTGGCCTCTGGAAAGCACACTGGGGCTTCTGGCCCCTCTAAACAGAGAATGGCACCCCTGCTCCATGAGTCTCTTGCCTCCTTTCCTCTCTGGACCCTCTTGCCCTTTTCTGTGCCTGGTGGCAGGATCTAGGAGCCCATCTCTGTCCCCCATACGTACTGTGGCCTTGGGCAAGTCCTTGCCCTTCTCTGGGCCTCACTGACCCAGCTGGAGCCCAGCCAACAGCACAAGTCTCTCTTGACCTGACCCTCCAGGACACCGTGGACGCTGGAGCTCCGTCCATACCCCCTCTCCCCTGGCACCCTCCAGCCCTCAGCCCTCTCTCTCTCTCTGGCCCTCTTATGGACTGTCCCAGAGGGACAGTCCCCATCCCACCTCCTGGCTTCTCCTTCCTCTTGCTCTCCCTCCTCCTGCCCACTCCGCTTGGAGAATGCCAAGTCTGCAGGTTTCCCATGGCCTTGAACAACCAGTAGCTTGGAAGTGAGCAGCTCAGAGCTTTGCAAGGAGGGCCTGCAGCGAGGCCCACCCTGGGTCCTGGGGGCTGCATTGCCTTTGCACCGCATGCCCTGTCCTGCCAACCTTGCTTCATTTTTCTCCGTGGCATGTGCCGTCTTCTCACTGCTTACTTGGGTACTGTACGTCCATGGCCTCAGTAGAATGTCACTGCCACAAGGGTAGGGGTGTTGTCAGCTGTGGCCACTGTTCAGTCCCCACCCCCACGGCCTAGAACGGTGCCCGGCCCACAGGGGGCCTCCATGAGTGCTGAGGAAGGAGGATTTCCTCCAAGCCACCCTGTGGGGAGCATTTCCTTGAGGGCACCTCGTTACCTCGGATCCACCATCTGCCTGGCTAGGATATGCCAGGCCCCTTTCGGAAGATGGGGAAACTGAGGCTCAGAGAGGAAGAGACGAAGGGAAGGAACGGATGCAACCTCCCACAGTGGTCCGTGGTGGGAGTCCAGAGTCGAACTCACGCGTCCAGGCCGCGGCGCCTGACTTAGCCCTTCCTCCCACCAGCCAGTCCGCCACCCCAACAGCTGAGAGGGGCCGGGACAGCCTCACCCGCACCCCAGGTCCCTGAGGCCTTCGGTCATGCCCCTGTGGTAGAGTGAAGAAACTGAGGCACCCCGCCTCCTCGGATTCCCCGCAAGCCTCCTTCCCAAACCCGCGTCCGCGCCCCCTCCCCGGGCCCTGCCCTCCCTTCCCGCTCTTGGCAGAGCTCAGCCCGCGCCCCACCCGGAGGAGTCGGGGAGAGAAAGAAAATTGAGTTTTCCTGCCGCCCGGTGATGGTGTCAATCGATCGGTGCGGGAGGCGCGCCGGGCTGGGGGCCTCGCTCGCAGCTGCAGGCGCGCAATTATCGGGGGAAAACTGGGGCGGCTGCCGCGGTGAAATTAGTTATCGATACCTCGGCGGGGCCGCGGGGCCGCGCCTGGCGCTGACCGGGGCAGACCCGGCCCGGCCCGCTGGGCGGGCGGGGCGGGGACCGGGGGCGGGGGCGGGGCGGGGACCGGGAGCGGGGGCGGGGCGGGGACCGGGGGCGGGGGCGGGGCGGGGACCGGGGGCGGGGGCGGGGACCGGGACCGGGGGCGGGGGCGGGGACCGGGGCGGGGACGGGCCCGCCCTCTGCTCCGTCCTCTTCCTTCTCCTCCCCTCCCCCTCAGGCCGCGCTGCCCTCTCCCATTCATCTCGCCGCTGTATCCACCCGCGGCAGACCCCACGCGGCCAGGCGCCCCCGCCCGCTGCCCTCTCCTCTCCCAGACCGGCCTCCCCGGCGGGGGCTGTCACCGAGCGTCTGCCACGGCCGGACCCTGCCCCGGGGGAGGAGAGACCAGGGCCGGGGGCGGGAGCCACCCTTGTGCTCGCAGGCCTGGGTTCGAAGCCCAGCTTCCGGGAATGGTCTCCAGATCTCCCTGAGTTTCAGTTTCCTCATCTGTAAACGGGGTGGTGGTGGCTTCGTCCCCCTCTTTGAGAGGACAGCAGGAGAGGCGTCCTGAGAAGTGAGTTCGCCTGGAAGCTGCTGGGCTGTCGTTTGCGTTGATACCACCGATCTTCCCAGTCACTCTAGGAGACAGGTCATATTCCCGTTTTATAAACGAGGAAACTAACTCCGCGAGGGGAGACGCTGTGTCCAGGGACACGCAGTAAGCAGGTGGCCCAGGAGGACCCCAGAACCCCGCTGGAGGTGGCTTGGTGGAGTGGGGGGAGGGGAGGGGGGAGGTTGCCTGGGGAAGGGGAGGGACAGGAGCAGCGGGAGGTCAGCGCTGGCACCTGCAGCCCTGTCAGCCTGCTGGGGGTGCAGAGGTTTGGGAGGTCTTAGCAGAGTGGTGCTGACAGATCGCAGAGCCTGGGTGGAGGGAGGAGGGGGTCAGGTCTGGGCTCCCCAGCCCTCCCTGAGCCATTGGCTTGGCAGCCTCCTGGTTGGAGAGGAAGAGTGGGGAGAGGCAGGGGAAAGAGATGGATGCAAAGAGGAGAAGGTGAGGGTCTTTGCTCAGAGCCAGCCTGCCACCCTCTCCTTTCCCAGCACTAGGCTGCATTTGGGAGGGAGGCACCAGGCTGGAGAGTGGGGGATTTGAGTTCCAATCCTGAGGCTCCACTAGGTGGTGTGTGACCTTGAGGGAGGCCCTGCCCCTCCCCGGGCCTCCTATAATGATGGTATTGGGTCTTATGTCCCTCGAGGCTCCTTTGGGCTCCCCTCTGCCTGCCACAGCCTCATGCATCTCAGAGTCTCAGAATATTGTTTTTTTTTTTTTTTTTTTTTTTTTTTTTGAGAAAGAGCCACTCTGTCACCCAGACTGGAGTGCAGTGGTGTGATCTCAGCTCACTGGAACCTCCACCTCCTGGGTTCAAGTGATTCTCCCACCTCAACCTCCTGAGTAGCTGAGATTACAGGTGTGCACCACCACCATGCCAGACTAATGTTTTTTGTGTTTTAGCAGAGATGGGGTTTCACCGTGTTGCCCAGGCTGGTCTCTAACTCCTGAGCTCAGGCAACCTTCCCGCCTCAGCCTCCCAAAGTGCTAGAATTACAGGCGTGAGCCACCGTGCCCGGCCCTCAGCGCATCTTCATCCAGCACCTACTGTGTGCCAGGACTGTGCTGAGCACAGCAGATACAGTTGAGGACAAGACAGCCCCTGTCCCAGTTCTCTCGGAGCTAGATGGGTATTAAGCAAACCATTGTATGCCCGTGCACTTACACCCCAGCTGGAGGCCAGTGCTGGGGGTCACTGCTTCTACCTCTTCCCCTCTGGACTCCCCTTGCTGGCTGCAAGGGGACACAGAAAATGGCAGAGGGACAAGCTGGCCTGTTGGCTGCCTTATGTCCTGTAAAAACTGGTCCTCCCCTGGCTTCTGGGGAGCACGCTATATTCTATTCTTGATTTGGAGATGGGTATTACAGATGAGTTCACTTTGTAAAGTTCACAGAACTGAACACCTGGGATGCATTTCTGTGTATGTGTCACATTTCAACAAAAAGTGCCACTGGAGTGGCTTATGCCTGTAATCCCAACACTTTGGGAGGCTGAGGTAGGCGGATCGCATAAGGTCAGGAGTTCAAGACCAGCCTGGCCAACATGGTGAAACCCCATCCCTACTACAAATACTCTGTTGCTCCAGCCTGGGCAACAGAGCAAGACTTCATCTCAAAAAAAAAAAAAAAGAAAGAAAGAAAGAAAAAAGTGCCACTGGCTCCCTTCTCTGACCTGCTCGTGCTTCACAGGCAGCAGACTGTGAGGTAGGAGCAAACATCCCACTTTGCAGAAGACAAGAGTGAGGCCCTGGGGAACTGAGCCCTCATCTGACTGCAGTGGGACCAGAGGGAGCCCACACATGTGCCTGCTGGAGAGGATTCTGTCTCCAGCTCCCCCAGGTCTGGCTGGTTTCTGGGACTCCTGTGACTATAGAATGCGCCTGCTGACAGGGGCCACTGAGAGATAATTAACCATGGCACCTCAGGATAAAAACCCTCTGGTCAGCCGGGTGCCGTGGCTCACGCCTGTACACTTTGGGGGGTTGAGAAGGGGCAGATCACTTGAGGTCAGGAGTTCAAGACCAGCCTGGCCAACATAGTGAAACCCTGTCTCTACTAAAAACACAACAGGCCGGGCGCGGTGGCTCAAGCCTGTAATCCCAGCACTTTGGGAGGCCGAGATGGGCGGATCACAAGGTCAGGAGATCGAGACCATCCTGGCTAACATGGTGAAACCCCGTCTCTACTAAAAATACAAAAAAATAGCTGGGCGAGGTGGCGGGCGCCTGTAGTCCCAGCTACTCGGGAGGCTGAGGCAGGAGAATGGCGTAAACCCGGGAGGCGGAGCTTGCAGTGAGCTGAGATCCAGCCACTGCACTCCAGCCTGGGCGACAGAGCGAGACTCCGTCTCAAAAAAAAAAAACAAAAAACAAAACAAAAAACAAACAAAAAAAACACAACAAAATTAGCTAGGTGTCATGGTGGGCGCCTGTAATCCCAGCTACTTGGGAGGCTGAGGCAGGAGAATCCTTGAACCTGGGAGAAAGAGGTTGCAGTGAGTTGAGGTTGCACCACTGCACTCCAGCCTGGGTGACAGAGCAAGACTCTGTCTCAAAAAAATAAAATAAAATAAATAAATAAATAAAAAGATTTTGGCTGAGCGCAGTGGCTCAAGCCTGTAATCCCAGCACTTTGGGAGGCCGAGACGGGCGGATCACGAGGTCAGGAGATCGAGACCATCCTGGCTAACACGGTGAAACCCTGTCTCTACTAAAAAATACAAAAAACTAGCCGGGCGAGGTGGCGGGTGCCTGTAGTCCCAGCTACTCCGGAGGCTGAGGCAGGAGAATGGCGTAAACCCGGGAGGCGGAGCTTGCAGTGAGCTGAGATCCAGCCACTGCACTCCAGCCTGGGCGACAGAGTGAGACTCCGTCTCAGAAAAAAAAAAAAAAAAGGATTTTTAGGGGAATTTGATGGGCTCAAAGAACATCCCATGGTCTGTGACAAAGTCTATTCAGCCTGCAGAGCAGACAATCGTTTGCGACAAAACTCTGTCCAGGTTCATTGACAGACTGTGTCTTCCTTCCTGTGATATGGGTTTAGTTACCGAAAACTCAGAGAAGGGCCCAGAGGTCTTTGTCTTCTTCTTTGGTAGGTCCGGACTCTAGGCAGAGAAGGGAACCTCAGCCTGTGCTTTGGGGGAGGTGGAAGATTGAGAGACAGGAGCAGGGTGGGCGGGGGGACAATTGTTCTCAGTGGATCTGTCTGGTCTTTAAGCAGAGAGGGGAAAAGTCTCTTCTAGCAGCTATTGATCTCTAAGAGCCTTTAATTCGAAGCACTCATGATACCAGGGAGCTGTATTTGGGGATAAAGTTCCCTGCACTCCTTCGCTGTGTCTGTGTAATGCTGACTCTGTGTGTACAGATGTAGAAACACGAATGGCTCCATACATGCACAACCATGTATATGTTCGCGTGCATGTGAGCATTTATATGTGCATCTTTGTGGATGTTTGTATGAGCATCTTCCTTTTCCCCTTGTCTATCCATTTGGACTTGGTTTTCAGTGCACATTTGTGAGCGGGTGAACATTTCTGTGAATGTTTATAAGCACACGGAACGGGCATCTTTGTGGCTGCGGGAGTTGCACGGGTGCGTCTGTAATGGCTGTATGTACATCTGTACATTTGATGTGTATTTGCATGCATGAGTGCCATGCACAATCTCTGTGCACACCTTTGTGGTTTCTTTGAATATGCATGTAATTCTCCTTCACACGTGTGTGTCTGTGTATCTTCCCCTGATCGAATGAACATTTCTGTGGGTGCTTGTGCCTCTATGCATGTTCTGAGAGGTGCCCTGGATGTATGCAAGGGCACAGTCATTAGGGATCACTGCCTGCCATGGGGAGGAGCGTGCTTTTCTGGGTTTGCTGGAGGACAGAGAGAATGGGGTGGGGCTGGGCTGCTGGTTGCCTGGTAGGGGATGCTGAGGAGGGAGGCAGAAGCCATCCAGCACCACCCCGCTGCCCCTCACCCCGGCCTTCCCACTGCCCAACTGGGATTCAGGAAAATGGCCTCCTCCTGCTCCCCACAGGCCTCCAGGGCTAGTAGAGGCAGGAGCCTGCGGCAGCCTCCAGCAGGCTGAGATCTTCCTGGCCCCTTGCCAAAGGAGCCTCTCCTGCGCCTCTGAGCTTACTGAGCCGTGCTACGCTGGTGTGTCCACTGTGTGTGTCCCTCGCAGCTGCACCAGGGCCTCTCTGCTGAGAGTGCTGTGCTCCAGTGGCCAGGCTGTGGATCCTGGCTCATCCTTTTTCTCTGACCTGCTCACCCTTGCCCTTGGCGAATGGGAGAGCTGGGGAGGCAGAGGCAGGTCTCATCTGAGGCCTTCCTGGAGGAGGGGACTGTGCATGATGGGGCACGTGTGCGGGAACAGAGCTGAGAGGGTTTCAGGGCGGGGTGGCAGGAGGCTAACAGAGGAGAATGGGGTCTGGTTTCCTGTCTTTCTAGATCTCACTCTGTTGCTTCCCCATTCCCTGGGTTTGCACCTCCAGGCACGGTGGGGCTGAGGGCCAGCCGCTTGGCCAGCTGGGCAGGCACTTTCCTCCCTACAGATGAGGTAAGGCAGGGCTCCCCTCTCACTGTCTGAATCCCCAGCGCACCCTGTGCCATGCCAGGCCTGGGCCAGCCATGTGTCAGTGGGTGAGAGGTCAGTTTCCTGGTCAAGGCCTGGACATGAGGGAGCGGGCACAGGTTTACAGGGGGCCCAAGAGGGGCAGGGGCAGCTTGGCAGCTCATCAGGTCCACCAGAGGGTGTCCCAGACAAGGACAACCCCGGAACTGAGGTCAAGAAACAGGTTGGATTCTCAGAGCTCTGATTGGTTGGACAAGGTGTTCTGGGTAGAGGAACAGTCTATGCAAAGGCTCAGAGGAAGTGCAGTCGTATCTGCGGAATGGCAGGGGTGGGGGCCAGCCAAGGCCACCCCTGCCAGGCCAAGGCCATTTAGACTTCATCCTAAGAGAAAAGTGTGGCCTGCCTCGGGCTCCCCCACCCCCACCAATCTCCCTCCAGGATGGGCCCTTGGTCTGCCCCCGCACCTCCCCTTTCCAGGAGGAGAAAGGGTGCCTTGTCTGTGGCCCTAGTCCCAGACATCAGATGTTCCCAGTGACAGGGGCGGGCCAGCCTGGGAAGCCCCACCACCTGCCAGGGGCTTTTCCTGGGGCCTGAAAGAGACAGAGGCAGGGCCTGTGCAAAGGCGGAAGGCCTGGAGCCGGTGCAGACTCTCTAGAGACATCAAAGGCGGTGACCTCCGCCTCAGGGGGAAGGTCTCCCAAACAGCAGCCCAGGGCTTGCAGGACAGGCAGCCATGGGAGCTTGCGGGTGGTTCACGGTGGGGTTGAAATGACAGAGTATCAGAGTCACCCAGTGGCCTGTACCGTCGTGGTGGTACCAATCTGAGTGGGGCAGATGGTAACCCAGGGCTTTGGAAACACAGGTGATGAGAGAGCTGGGTGGTGTAACAGGAGCTGATGAGGTCCCTGCAGGAGCCCAAGACCCACCTTGGCAGAAGGGCAAAGGGAGGAAGGAGTGTGCTATGGGAGCCAGGTCCAGGTCCCTGTGGAAGTGGGCGTCACACAGGCCTGTGGGCCGAGGGGAGTCACAGAGGTGACAGCCCAGCTGCGGGTCCCCCGTTGGCTAGAGCAAGGAAGCCCCACTTCTCTGTGCCCCCTGCCCTCCAGCCTCCCACTAGGTCTCTTATTGGCTGAGCACAGTGGGTGCGGCTGACCTCGGGGCCAGGATCTGACTCAGTACAGTACAGTACAGCCACAGCTGGGGAGCGAGGGACCCCCCTCCTCTGCCACGCTGCTTCCTTCTGCAAGCCCCAGGGTGGCCGAGTGCCTGCTGTGGGCCAGACCTCCGCTAGGCCCATCAGGACCCCCCTGTCCTCAGGGTCCAGTGCTGCCAAGGAGAAGGGAGGGGTCGGTGCAGCGCATTGTAGGAGTGGGAAGTCAGGGAGGCGTCCTGGAGGAGTCCGGCTTCCCACAGGCCCCCTCCAGGCTTTCGCCAGCTCCCTTTGTTGCAAGGATGTAAGGATGACTGACTTTGGAAGCCATGCCAACCAAGTCCCTGCGGACCTGATCTCCCACCACTACTGTTCCAGGACCAGGAAATACATTTCTTTTGTGATTAAGCCTTAATGTGTCCAATTAAGCCTTAATATGGACCATTTGTTCAAGCGGTTGGTCCTGAGAAAGGAAAGAAACTTCTCTTTGGTGAGACAGGGTCTCACTCTGTCACCCAGGCTGGAGTGCAGTGGTGCGATCATAGCTCATGGCCGCCTCAACCTCCCAGGCTCAGGTGATCCTCCTGCCTCAGCCTCACAAGTAGCTGGGGCCACAGGCACACCCAGGCTGGTCTTGAACTCCTGGGGTCAAGCAATCCTCCTGCCTCAGCCTCCCAAAATGCTGGGATTACAGGCACGATCCACTGCACCCGGCCAAAAATAAACTTTTTACCTGAGGAATGAGCGCCCCCTTTAATTATCAGGCCCAGAGAGGCACTGAAATGTGACGGGGTGTCACAGCAGTCGTGCCTTACTCCCACCTTGATGCCACTTGCTAGGTGGGTTCTGGACTAACCGATGTCAAGTAGCCATAAAATGCCATGTGCTGGACACCATGATGTAGGGGCCACAGGAAAACTTCCCCTTCACCCTCTGAAGGTTCAAGGAAAAATCAGCTCACAAAAGGCAGATTAATTGGAAAACAAGCCATACAAATTTATTAGCATGCATTGGGGAGAATCATAGAGTCATTGCCGAATATCTCAATGGGATAAAGATGCTTATATACCCCGCTTCTTAGGGGAAAGGGAGATGGGAATCTCTCCTTTGATACTCAGCTGCAGCCAGACTCCTGCAGGAAGACCCCCAACCTCCCACTCCTACAATGCACTACACTGGCCACTCCCTCCTCCTCGGCAGCACTGGACCCTGAGGGGAGGGGTCTCCTGATGGTCCACAGCAGGCACTTGATCACCCCGGGCTGGCAGGAGATGGGAATTGTGGATGATTTTAGGACAGTACATGATTTGGGGTGGGGAGGACTTTTTGTTTGTTGTGTTTTAAGACCGAGTCTACCTCTGTCACCCAGGCTGGAGTGCAGTGGTGCAATCTTGGCTTATTGCAACCTCTACCTCCCAGGTTCAAATGATTCTCCTGCCTCAGCCTCCTGAGTAACTGGGACCACAGGCTCTTGTCACCACGCCCCGTTAATTTTTGTGTTTTTAATAGAGATGAGGTTTCACTATGTTGGCCAGGCTGGTCTTGATCTCTTGACCTCAAATGATCCATGCGCCTTGGCCTCCCAAAGTGCTGAGATTACAGACATGAGCCACTGCCCCTGGCCTGGGTGGGGAGGATTTAATGGGTTGAAAGAACATACAGTGGGCCTGGCTCGGTGGCTCATGCCTGTAATCCTAGCACTTCTGGGAGGGTCAGGCAGGTGGATTACGAGATCAAGATATCGAGACCATCCTGGCCAACATAGTGAAACCCCATCTTTACCAAAAATACAAAAATTAGCTGGGCGTGGTGGCACACACCTGTAATCCCAGCTACTTGGGAGGCTGAGGCACTAGAATTGCTTGAACCGCAGAGGCAGAGTTTGCAGTTAGCAAACTCTGCACTCCAGACTAGGCAATAGAGTGAGACCCTGTCTCAAAAGAAAGAAAGAAAAAAAATTAAAGAAACCATGAACTCAGTAGCAGATACTCCGTTTCTCCTAGCAGCTCTGCCCACCTCCAGGGTGACAATCCATGTAGCCTTGTTTTCCCCCAGGTCTGTGAAACAGGGCTCACAAGGAGTTGAGGAAGAGAAGGGGTCTCTGACAACCCATGGAGACTCCTCAGCAGCTCCTCCTCCAGGTCTGCAAGCAACAAATCCAGTCCCAAAGACACCAGGTGAAAGCCTGGGATGAGGCCAGCAGGAGGCAGCCTTTGGCTCTGCCTTTTGCCAGATGGGCTGGGTGGGGATATGGAGCATGGGATGGGAGACGTGGGGCACAGTCAGGGTGGCAGGTGACTCTGGCTGCTCCAGGCACAGCCAAGCTAGTGCCTTAGCTTCCTGCCCTCAAATCCGCAAAGGGTGAGCTTTCTTTCTTTTTTCTTTTTACTTTTTTTTTATTTTTGAGAGAAGAGTCTGGCTCTGTCGCCCAGGCTGGAGTGCAGTGGTGCGATCTCAGCTCACTGCAACCTCCGCCTGCTGGGCTGAAGCATTCTTCTGCCTCAGCTTCCTGAGTAGCTGGGACTACAGGTGTGAGCCACAGTGCTCGGCCTGGCCATTTCTTTCTCCTCATCCTCCATTTATTTTTCCTCCTTCTCTTTCTTCTCCTCCTCCATTTATTTTTCCTCCTTCTCTTTCTTCTCCTCCTCCTCCTCCTCCTCCTCACAGGCATGAGCAACTGCACCCGGCCTGGCTGTTTCTTTCTCCTCCTCCAACTCCTCCATTTCTTTTTCTTTTTATTTTTCCTCTTCCTCTTCCTTCCTCCTCGAAGGCATGAGCCACTGTGCCTAGCCTGGCTGTTTCTTTCTCCTCCTCCTCCTTGTCCTCAGTTTCTTTTTCCTCCTCCTCCTCCCCTCCTCCTCCCCTCCCCTCCTCCTCCCCTACTCGTCCTCCTGTCCTCCTCCTCCTCATCCTCCACTTTCCAAATTGCTGGGATTACAGGCATGAGCCACCACACGTAGCTGTTTCTATTTTTTTTTTTTTTTGAGACGGAGTCTCGCTCTGTCGCCCAGGCTGGAGTGCAGTGGTGCAATCTTGGCTCACTGCAAGCTCTGCCTCCCGGGTTCAAGCCATTCTCCTGCCTCAGCCTCCCAAGTAGCTGGGACTACAGGCACCTGCCACCACACCTGGCTAATTTTTTGTATTTTGTTTAGCAGAGACGGGGTTTCACCTTGTTAGCCATGATAGTCTCAATCTCTTGACCTCGTGATCTGCCTGCCTCAGCCTCACAAAGTGCTGGGATTACAGGTGTGAGCCACCGCGCCCAGCCCACACCTGGCTATTTCTTCTTATTTTTCCTCCTCTTCCTCCTCCTTCTTCTTATATTTTATTTTATTTTATTTTATTTTATAGAGTCTCGCTCTGTTACCCAGGCTGAAGTGCAGTGGCGCAATTTCAGCTCATTGCAACCTCCGCCTCTTGCGTTCTAGCAATTCTGCCTCGGCCTGCCAAGTAGCTGGGATTACAGGCATCCACCACCACGCTCAGCCAATTTTTCTATTTTTAGTAGAGATGGAGTTTCACCATGTTGGCCAGGCTGGTCTCAAACTCCTGACTTTGTGATCCGCCCACCTCGGCCTCCCAAGGCGCTGAGATTACAGGTGTGAGCCATGGCACATGGCCCACCTGGCCCATTTCTTTTCCTTTCTCTCTTTCTTTTTTTAGAGATGGAGTTTCACTCTTGTCACCCAGGCTGGAGTGCAATGGCGCAATCTTGGCTCACTGCAACCTCCACCTCCTGGGTTCAAGCAATTCTCCTGCATCAGCCTCCCAAGTAGCTGAGATTACAGGTGCCTGCCACCACACCCAGCTAATTTTTGTAGTTTTAGTAGAGATGGGGTTTCACCATGTTGGCCAGGCTGGTCTCGAACTCCAGGCCTCAGGTGATCTGCCCGCCTTGGCCTCTCAAAATGCTGAGATTACAGGCATGAGCCACCGTGCCCGGCCACTGGACTTCTTTTTTTTTTTTTTTCTTTCTTTTTTTTTTTTTGAGACAGAGTCTCGCTCTGTCGCCCAGGCTGGAGTGCAGTGGCCGGATCTTAGCTCACTGTAAGCTCTGCCTCCCGGGTTTACACCATTCTCCTGCTTCAGCTTCCCGAGTAGCTGGGACTACAGGCGCCCGCCACCTCGCCCGGCTAGTTTTTTGTATTTTTAGTAGAGACGGGGTTTCACCGTATTAGCCAGGATGGTCTCGATCTCCTGACCTCGTGATCCGCCCGTCTCAGCCTCCCAAAGTGCTGGGATTACAGACTTGAGCCACTGCGCCTGGCCTGGAATTCTTTAAAAAAATTTTTTGAGACAAGGTTTCCCAGGCTGGATGTAGTGGTCATAACTCACTGCAGCCTTGACTTCCTAGGTTCAAGTGATCCTCCTGCCTCAGCCTCCTGAGTAGATGTTACTGCAGGTGCACACCACCGTGCCTGGCTAATTCTATTTTTTGTAGAGACATTGCCTTACTGTGTTGCTCAGGCTGGTCTTGAACCCCTGAGCTCAAGCAATCTTCCCCCCTCCCAAAGTGCTGGGATGGCAGGTGTGACCCACCTTGCCTGACTCTAAGCTGCAGGAATTCTGAGGAATGGAGCCCCTGCAGCCCGGTTCAGAACCTACTGCTGTGAATCATGCTCTCAGAGGATCTGCCCAGGAAGGGGAGAGACCCTGTCCCAGATCACACAGCCACTCTTGGCAGGGCAGGCGGCTCCTCCAGCCTGGGCTGCAGGGCAGGTGAAGCCTGGAGACAGAGGCTCAGGCCTGTCCGGGGAGGGGGCAGGTAGGGGCAGGGACTCACCTTGCTGAGGGTGGCTTTGTCCCAGGGACTCAGGCTCAGGTACTTCCTCTGCTGCTCCTGCACAGGGAGGGACAATCAGGAAAGGAACCCAAAGGACTTCGTGGGCCCTGGATCGTGGCAGAGAGCGGGGCCTGGCCAGCCACAGGCCACCCTGTCTCGCTGTTCTTGCAGACCCCCAGGGGGCTGCCGGGGTGCTGCCAGGGGCTTCCCTGGGTGCACAGTCTACTCAGTGTGACATTCTGGACTCCCCTGACATCTGTGACAGCCCCCTCCCCGCCTCTGCAGGTGCCCATTCTCCCGTGGGAAAGTTCTCCACGGGCAGAGCTTCTGCAGCCTGGGTGCGGGAGGGGAGTTGCTGAGGCTGGGTCCCACCATGGATCGCCTGACTCTGGGAGCTGTAACTGGCTCTTGTCTGCCTGCCCCGCAAATGCACTCCAAGTTAACGCTGTCACTGCCACACACCGTCAGGTAGCCATCGGCAGGCATTCCTGAAAGGGCCCTGGGCCTGCACTGCACCAAAGCGGTGGGGAGGCTGTCTAGGGGGAGGCTCCTGGCCTGGGGGGCCAGGGTGTTCAGGGCTGGTGTGGCAAAGCTGGCTGAGAGGACCCAGACGAGGGCAGGTCGAGGGGAGCCAGGGAAGGCTGGGTGATCAGGGATGGGGGCCAGGTGATGGGAAGACCCCTGGGCTTCCCTGGGCTGATGCCTCTCCCCTACCCTGCCCAGGCCAGGCTCACAAACCCGCTTGCTGAAGGAAGAGAAAGGGGTCCAGGTGTTCCTCGTACTGAGAGGAGTACCGCAGCTTTGTGTCATCAGTGCCGCTGCCCTGCACAGGGTGTGTGTATGTGTGTGTGGGGACCCGGTCAGTGCCCTGGGGCCCAGTGGGAAGGGCAGGATCCCAGGGGAGCCTCAGTTTCCTCATCTGCAAAAAGGAAAGTGGAGGAGGGAGCCCCGGTTCCCAAAGGTGGGAGGAGAGGGTGCTGGGTGACAACGTGAATGTGGCTGTTGCCTCGTGCCACAGGGGCATGGAGTTACCCACGGGATCAGGGCCACAGCGCCTCTGGGCACAGATGGGGAATCAAGGCCCAGGCAGGGCTAGGTGCAGGTGCCAAGAAGGTGGGTTTGTTGGGAGTGTGGGGGTGATCATGGGGGCAGGCAGGCACCTGGGAGAGGAGATGCCCCCCAGCTGGCCACCCAGAGCCAGCTGGTTTGCAGGGTCTGAGTGCCCTCTGGTGACCGAGGAGTGGCTCTGATGGGTGGGGACGGGGCTGGTGGCTGCTGGGCCCCTAAAGGGAGAGGGAGAGGTGAATCCCTGCCCCACTGTGGCCCACGCTCTCCCCTCACTCATAGAAAGGGTTTCCTGGCACGACATGGTCCTTGGGAGACCTGGGGGCTGAGAGAAGCCACGCACAGGCCTCCCAAGCCCAGAAGAACTCAGCAGGTGAGTTTCTGATCCATTCTCTTGGTTAACTTTTGGAGTGTCGACCAAATTCTGTTTACATTTTTTATTATTGCTTATTTATTTATTTGAGACAGAGTTTTACTCTGTCACCCAGGCTAGAGTGCAATAGTGTGATCTCGGCTCACTGCAACCTCTACCTCCCAGGTTCAAGCGATTCTCCTGCCTCAGCCTACTGAGTAGCTGAGATTATAGGCGCCGGCCACCACACCCGGCTAATTTTTTTTTTTTTTTTTTTTTTTTTTTGGACAGAGTCTCTGTCACTCAGGCTGGAGTGCAGTGGCCTGATCATGGCTCACTGCAAGCTCTGCCTCCCAGGTTCATGCCATTCTCCTGCCTCAGCCTCCTGAGTAGCTGGGACTACAGGCTCCTGCCACCATGCCTGGCTAATTTTTTGTATTTTTAGTAGAGATGGGGTTTACCGTGTTGGCCAGGATGGTCTCGATCTCCTGAACTCGTGATCCACCCGCCTTGGCTTCCCAAAGTGCTGGGATTACAGGCGTGACCCACCGTGCCCGGTCACACCCAGCTAATTTTTGTATTTTTAGTAGAGATAGGGTTTCACTATGTTGGCCAGGCTGGTCTGGAACTCCTGACCTCAAGTGATTCGCCCACCTCAGCCTTCCAAACTGCTAGGATTACAGGTGTGAGCCACCGCGACCGGCCTATTTATTTTTATTTTTTGGAGACAAGGTCTTGCTCTGTCACCTGGGCTGGAGTGCAGTGGCTCGATCGTGGCTCATGGCAACCTCTGCCTCCCAGGTTCAAGCGATCCTCCTGCCTCAGTCTCCTGAGTAGCTGGGACTACGGGCACGTGCCACCATGCCCGGATAATTTTTGTATTTTTAGTAGAGACAGGGTTTCACCATGTTGGCCAGGCCGGTCTCGGACTTCTGAGCTCAAGTGATCCTCTCGCCTCGGCCTGCCACAGTGCTGGGATGACAGGTATCAGCCACCACACCCTGTCCTTCTGGTCAGTTTTTATGAATGAATCTCGACTGGGGCTCCACTCTGTGGGCTTCTCCCGGCTTAGGGAGGGCAGCTACCAGGCAGGTAGGTTGGTGTGTGGGGAGATGTCGGAAGGCCTCAGGGGGCCCCTGGGGCCCAGTACTGCCCAGCAGGTCTCGGTCCTTGACCCTCCCACCTCCAGAGCCCTGAGCCGCCTCTCTCCCTGCCTGGCTCACCTGGAGCTGAGGCCAGGGGAGGGCCCTCACTCGGCCAGGGTAGCTCTGCAGGAACTCGATCTTCTCAAAGAGCTTGATGTTGTCGGCACGCAGACTGTCCAGCTCGCTCTGCAGGGCCTGGGGGGTGTGCTGGGCTAGGCAGTTCTCCTGTCGGGGGAGGGGCAAGGAGAGGGTTGGGGGAGAGGCCTCCGTGCTGGCATAGGTACTGCTCCATCTACCTGGAGTCCCTTCTGTGCCCACGACCTTCTCCTTGACCTGCCCAACTCTGTAAACCTGCCCCTTGCCCCACTGTGGCCCCACCCCAGACAGAAGTCAGGGATCTTGGTTCAGGTTTCTTCATATGTATTACATTGGTCCAAATGTAATCATGGTTTTTGCCATTAACAGTAATGGTGGCCGGGCGCAGTGGCTCACGCCTGTAATCCCAGCATTTTGCGATGCTGAGGCGGGCGGATCATGAGGTCAGGAGATCGAGACCATCCTGGCTAACACAGTGAAACCCTGTCTCTACTAAAAATACAAAAAATTAACTGGGCATGGTGGCGGGCGCCTGTAGTCCCAGCTATTCGGGAGGCTGAGGCAGAAGAATGGCGTGAACCCGGGAGGCAGGACTTGCAGTGAGCTGAGATCGTGCCACTGCACTCCAGCCTGGGTGACAGAGCAAGGCTCTGTCTCAAAAAAACAAAACAAAACAAAACAAAACTGGGGGGGCTGGGCACGGTGGCTCACACCTGTAATCCTAGCACTTTGGGAGGCCGAGGCAGGTGGATCATGAGGTCAGGAGATTAAGATCATCCTGGCTAACATGGTGAAACCCCATCTCTATTAAAAACACAAAATATTAGCTGGGTGTGGTGGTGGGCGCCTGGAGTCCCAGCTATTTGGGAGGCTGAGGCAGGAGAATGGCGTGAACCCGGGAGGCAGAGCTTGCAGTGAGCCGAGATCATGCCACTGCACTCCAGCCTGGGCAAAAGAACAAGACTTCATCTCAAAAAAAAAAAAAAAAAAAAAGGAATGGCAAAAACCTTGGTTACTTTTGCATCAACCGTAATATATGACAGAGCAAGATCCTGTGTATATATTTTATTGCATTTATTATTATTATTATTTGAGACGGAGTTTTGTTCTTGTTGCCCAGGCTGGAGTGCAATGGCACAGTCTCGGCTCACTGCAACCTCTGCCTCCCGGGTTCAAGCAATTCTCCTGCCTCTGCCTCCTAAGTAGCTGGGATTACAGGCATGCGCCACCATGCCCGGCTAATTTTTTGTATTTAGTAGAGACAGGGTTTTACTATGTTGGTCAGGCTGGTCTTGAACTCCTGACCTCAGGTGATCCACCCACCTCTGCCTCCCAAAGTGCTGGGATTACAGGCATCAGCCACCTCTCTCTTTAGAGACAGGGTCTTGCTCTATCACCTAGTCTAGAATGAAGTGGCGCGACCAGAACTCACTGCAGCTTCAGCCTCCTGACTCAAGCGATCCTCCCACCTCAGCCTCCAAAGTAGTTGGGACTATAGGCTTGCACCAGCATGCCCAGCTAATTTTTTATTTTTGTAGAGACGGGTTCTCACTGTGTTGCCTAGGCTGGTCTCAAACTCCTGGGCTCAAGCAGTCCTCCCACTTCAGCCTCCCAAAGTGCTGGGGATTACAGGCATGAGCCGTGATGCCTGGTCAGGTTTCTTCATACTTTTTATTGTCATTGGTATTAGCCTTTCAAAAACTATTATTGCTATATGATACCCCTAACATAAACATCAGCATTTCAAAGTGTACAGTTCAGTCATTTGTATTCACAATGTTATGCAACCATCTCCACTACCTAATTCCAGAACATTTAAAATCACCCCAATAAGAAACCCCAAACCTGCCAGCAGTCACTCCCCATTCCGTCCTCCCCTATTGCCTGGCAACAGGCAGTCTCCTTTCTGTTGCTATAGATTTGCCTATACTGGACATTTCATGTACATGGAATCATGCACTGTGTGGTTTTAATATTTGCCAATCTAAGGGCAAGGTGAAATGGAATCTCATTTTTCAATTCATTCAAATGCTTAAATAAGTGTTTCTTTCACACTATTCAAAATTCAAGCAGTGGCCAGCATGGTGGCTCACACCTATAATCCCAGCACTTTAGGAGGCTGAGGTGGGCAGATCATCTGAGATCAGGAGTTTGAGACCAGCCTGGCCAACATGGTGAAACCCTGTCTCTACTAAGAATACAAAACTTAGCCTGGTGTGATGGTGGGCGCCTGTAATCCAGAGCCACCCAAGAAGGTGAGGCAGGAGAATTGCTTGAACCTGGGAGATGGAGGTTGCAATGAGCCAGGATCATGCCACTGCACTCCAGCCTGGACAACAGAGCAAGACATCGTCTCAAAACACAGAAACTAAAATAAACACAACCAAAATGTGAGCAGTACAAAAAAGTATATGGCAGTATGGCGCTTCCTCTAAAATCGCTAAACATAGAATTCCCATGGGATCCAGTAATTCCACATCTGGGTAGATACCCAAAAGAATTGAAGGCAAGGGCTGGGTGCGGTGGCTCTTGCCTGTAATCCCAGCACTTTGAGAGGCTGAAGCAGGTGGATCATGAGGTCAGGAGATCGAGACCATCCTGGCTAACACAGTGAAACCCCGTCTCTACTAAAAAAAATACAAAAAAATTAGCCAGGCATGGTGGTGGGCGCCTGTAGTCCCAGCTACTTGGGAGGCTGAGGCTGATGGTGTGAACCCGGGAGGTGGAGCTTGCAGTGAGCCGAGATGGCGCCACTGCACTCCAGCCTGGGCAACAGAGCGAGACTCCGCCTCCAAAAAAAAAAAAAAGAATTGAAGGCAGGGACTGGAAGAGATATTTGTACATCCATGTTCACAGCGGCATTATTTGCCACAGCCAAAAGGTGGAAGCAACGTAAATGAATAGGTGAATGGATAAACAAAATGTGGTCTGTATGCACAATGAAATAGTATTCCGCCTTAAAAAGGAAGGAAATTCTTTTTTTTTTTTTTTTTTGAGATGGAGTCTTGCTCTGTCACCCAGGCTGGAGTGCAGTGACGCAATCTCGTCAGCTCACTGCAACCTCTACCTTCCAGGTTCAAGCGATCCTCCTGCCTCAGCCTCCCTAGTAGCTGGGACTACAGGCACACGCCACCACGCCTGGCTAATTTTTGCATTTAGTAGAGATGAAGTTTCACCATGTTGGCCAGTCTGGTCTCGAACTCCCAACCTCAAGTGATCCGCCTGTCTTGGCCTCCCAAAGTGCACTTCGGCAGTGAGGAGCAGCTGACCACCACTCACCAACCTTTCACAGGCCACTGGCAGAGCCGAGGGGTCAGGGCCCCAAGGTAGGGGGTGTCAGGCTAAGATCCAGAAAGGCAGGTTGGGGCCTCATCCACCTTTTTGTTTTTTACAGACAGGGTCTCAGTCTGTTGCCCAGGCTGGAGTACAGTAGCACCATCACAGCTCACTGCAGCCTCCATTTCCTGGGCTCAGGTGATTCTCCCACCTGAGCCTCCCAAGTAGCTGTTACTTACACGTGTGGGCCACCACACCTGGCCTTACCCGACCCTTCGAAGGTTGCTGCATTGCAGGCGTTGGGGCCTGACCTTCTTAGAGGAAGGGATTGCTCTTTGGGGATCTGGGTTCTCAGGCGGTATCACCGTCTCCTTTTCCCTTCTCCTCCTCCCAACCCTCCCTCCTCCCATGGGTCAGGCCTCTCCTTACTGTAGAATAGGGCAGTGGCCTCTTTGATGGGCTCCAGGATCTTCCCCAAGCGGTGCTCGACGGCACCCTGCAGGTGACAGGAAGAGATGAGGAGGTGCCTCCGCACAGTGGGCACGGAATATACCCTTTCAGCGTGGCCAAGGCAAATGTCGGGGTGGGTGTGGCAAGGAGTGGGTGGGGCCGTCCAGGGTGCACGCTGGCTGCAGGAGGGCCCGGACCTAGACACGTGGCGTGGACTACCAAAGAGACGGCTGGGTCCCGAGTCACTCCTGAGCCCAGAGTTCAGCAGCAGTGGGGCTCTCCTCATGGCCACTCAGTTTTGACATGCTTCAGACACCTGGGCCTACCTGGCCCTGCAACCAGCCTGCCACGTGACCTGGGGCAGCCCAGACTTCTCTCCTGGAGTCCCATTGCTGCCTCTATAGAATGGGAGGTGGGCAAGGAGATGCCCTCCCTGGCCTCTTTACGCCCCAGGCTGCTGTGATCTCTGAGCTCCAGGTCCTTTAGCTGGGAGATGGGTACGTGGTCCTGGCCTTGCCTCTACCTCTGCTCTCAGGGCAATGCCTGGAAAGAGGGGGCTCTGTGCTACCTCTAGGAATCCCTGTGGCCTCTGCCCCATGGCCTGTCACCCCAAATTGGGAGCAGGGTGGTATGCATGGAGTAAGCAGGGAGAACCCAATGGTTTTAGATGACAGCCCCTCTAGGTTGTCACCAGCTGCCTGGTACACAGGCTGATCTGAGAAGTCAGTGTTTGCAGAGGCTAAAAGTACCCTAGGCAGGCGGCGAGGCAGGCACAGGGCAGGAGTGTGGGCTCACCTCAGCTTTGGGCCGCTGGATGGATTGAATGATGCTTAGGTCCTGCTCCAGATGGGCGATCAGCTCTCTCTGCTCAGTGGCTGTGGCCACAGCCTCAGTGACACGGACCTGCAGCTGTGCACAGCGTCCTGTGGCCAAAGGAAGACATGGCCGTCAGAGGGAGCCTGGTGGGACCCTTGGTCCCCTCTCATGGTTCTGCCTCTCCAACCCACGGTCTGGAATCAGGGCCACCTGGATGCCGTGAGAGTGCTGGCTATCGCCTTCCAACTCACCACTGCCTAGAAGACCCCATTAGACCTAGGGCCTCCTCCAGGAAGCCCTCCCTGACTGTCAGAGGCACTCTTGGCCCCAAGCACTCTCTGGATTGGTGAAATCCCCTGGGTAGGAGAAGGAACTCAGGTCAGGGATTTAGGAGAAACCAGTGCAACGTGGCTCTGCCCACAGCCGTCTGGGGGGCCCTGGTCAGCCCCTTTCCCTCTCTGGGCCTCGCTCTACTTGTCATGCAGGGCAAGGAGGCTCAAGCTGCTTCCATGGCTGATGTTCTGGGATAATGTCCAGAGAGAAGCCTGGGGGTAGGAGAGGCAGAGAAAGCGGTGGGGGGTGCAGTGAGGGTGTTTAGGGGTCCCACCTCTGGGCTGACAGCCGGGGTGCCTGGTCCCGCCCCCAACAGAGGCTCCAGCTGCCGTGGTGGGGGCGGTGTGGTCCCCAAGGAGTCCCGCGACCCACAGCCCTGTCCATCTCTTCCTCCTCCAGGTGCCAGGGTCGTCTTTACGATAAAGCATCCAAACCGTGACTTTCCTGCCCTGCAGGAGGATGGGAGGCACCCAGACTCGAGCACGCATCTCCAGGCAGGACTTCAGTGGCCCAGGAGCCAGGCAGCCCCGAGGGTGAGGTCTCACCCTGTTTCTGGTTGACTGTATGACTCAGGACTGCTGGATCCCCCTTTCTGGTCCCAAATGGTGACATATAACATAGTGACAACAAACCTTGCTTAGGATGAGCTGTTGGGGCCGCAGAGAGGGCGACTGAGGCCTGAGACCCAGGACGCTGTCCTTCGGGGTAGGCTGCGCAGCCACCAGGGGGCACTGTGGCCTCAGAAATGCACAAAGGCTGCAGGCTGTGGGCAGTGCCGGGGAAATAGTGTGTGCGGCCTCCTCCGTGGACTCCTCCCTGACTGCATGGCCCGCTGATCGGCTGTCCCACCTGCCCTCGCTGGGCTCAGCGTCCTGGGCCAGGATGGGGCAGCCCAGCCTCACCCCTACATGCTCCTGGGTTCCCACTGCACACCAAAACTTTATAGATGAGTCAAAAAAGACGATTCACATTTTACAGTCGAAGAACAGAGGCTTCCAAACCTGGGACCAAACCCAAGGTGTCCACCCCCAGCTCTGTCTAAGCCCTTCCCCACACCAGAGTCTCGCCTCCCTCAGGCCCCGAATGGATTTCTTATTTTATTTTTTTGAGACAGAGTCTCATTCAGTCACCCAGGCTGGAGTGTAGTGACTCCATCTCAGTTCACTGCAACCTCTGCCTCCAAGGTTCAAGCAATTCTCCTGCTTCAGCCTCCTGAGTAGCTGGGATTACAGGTACCCGCCACCAGACCCAGCTAATTTTTGTATTTTTAGTAGCGGTGGGGTTTCGCCATGTTGTCCAGGCTGGTCTTGAACCCTCAACCTCAAGTGATCTGCCCGCCTTGACCTCCCAAGGTGCTGGGATTACAGGCGTGAGCCACCACGCTGGGCCCCTGAATGGATTTCTTCCTTCAGACATTCACTGAGCCCCTGGGTATCTGACAGGAGGGTGGTGTCTGTGGAAGTGAGGAGGGAATGAGGCAGGATCCGAGGGCAGGACCCGGCTTTGGAAGGAGAACTGTCTGGGGCAGGGTTGGGGGCTGGCCCTGTGTCACCTGCAGGGGCTTTAAGCAGACTCCAAAGGGGAGAGGTCCAGAGAGACGACAAATGCCATGCCCTCCTGGCCTGGATGCAGAGTTCTTGGGCCCTGGCCTGTGGGATGGGATGGCAGAGCCAGCCACGCACGCTTAGGAGGGGAGGCGGACAGCAGTTGTGAGATGTAGGGAGAGGAAACCACCAGAAAGCTAATGGGGCCTTGGGTCACATTAATGGAAGTGAAGGGCCTGGACTAAGGGAGGGGATGCTTCAGTTTGGCCACAAACAGGAGCACATCCAAGAACTGTGCTGGGACAGACTCCTGGGATAAAAGGAGGGTGCTAAACCCCAACAAGTCTCAGGAAAGCCAAGATGAGGGCCTGGGGGACAGAGAGACAGGGCTGAGATGGGGAACCTTTGGAGAGGTGACTTTTGCCTGGCCAGAGTGAGCCCTTGTCCCTGCAGGTGTGTGCCTGGCAAGAGGGGTGGATAGAAAACTGCTGAGATGATTCCTTGCACTTCCTGTTTTATCTGCCCCCAGTCTGTGGCCACCCCAGTGTGGTCCTGGTCATGTCCCTGGGGTGGCAGCGACTTGCAGCTCCCAGTGCTGTCCATAGGCACTAGGGAGATGATGGGGTATGTAGGCCTAGTCCCTGTGCACTTGCTCCTGTGCCTGCTGCAGGGGTGGGCACACTGTACCACCATGCATATATGTGACATTCTGGCAGGTGTGAGCACCCTGGCTGCAAACCCTCCATCCTAGGCTGTCCCAGTTCCCAGCTGGTGGCCCGCTATCCTGGAAAGGGCTCATGTGTTAAGCTGGCCTGGAGGCCTGGCCATTACCTCTGCTGCAGACACTCTGGGCACTGGGTTAGCTCCTGAGGGAATCTCGGGGTGCAGGGCTGAGTGTCTGTGGGAGGCCCTCCCTGAAGAGGTGGCTTGGGGTGATAGGAGCCCAGGCCGGTTGCACAGGCAGCAGAAATGGGGGTGGCTGCTTGAGGCAGAGAGAACAGGATGGGTAAGACAGGGCAGTGGAGGCTGGCAGGCGGTGAGACTGGAGGGAAGGCTCTCGGTAGAGGGGGACACTGTCCCAGAGCCCAGCTGGATCCCAACAGCAACCAGAGCTGTGTTTTGAAACTGTCACTCCACGTTGGGAGGACACGAAAGCCAGGAGACTGGCTATGTGGGCTTTTCCAAGAGAGGGGCCTTAGTTAGATGAACTTAGAGAAGTTCACCTGCCATGGGAGGGTCCACTAGCCCCCACCAGCTGCCTCGCTCTGCCTCCTCTGCTGGAGGCTGGAACACGCAGGTGGGGAAGTTGGGGTCACAGCTCTGGTGGCCACTTGATGTCAAGTCCAGAACCGGGCTTGCATTCTGGCCCTGCCTTTTATGAATTTCATGACCTTTGGCAAGTTCTTCAACCTCTGGAGTACAGGGCTCTGGGGCGAGGCCACAGAATGAGCTGGAGAGAGAGCTGTGGACCCCATCGCTGTACAGAACCCAGGTGGGGAGGCCCGGGCCCGGCCACCTGTGGGGGAAGGCGTGGGTAGCTGCCTGGCTTGGCTCTGGTGTGCATGAAGTGCTTGTGAACAGCTAAGGGCACGCGTGTGGTGGGGGTTGGACCCGTGGACCTGAGCCTGGAGATGCAGGTTGAGGAGATCTAGGGCCCCAACAGTCAGAGCTTAGAAGAGTTTGGGGGGCTTGGAAGAAGACAGGAAGACGAGGGAAAGTTTGGAACTTCGTAGCGACTGGTTCGATGATTGTGACCAAAATGCTGTAATGAGTGAAGACTCTGGGGCGGGCGCGGCGGCTCATGCCTGTCATCCCAGCACTTTGAAAGGCTGAGGTGGGCAGATCACCTGAGGTCAGGAGTTTGAGACCAGCCTGGCCAAAATGGCGAAACCTCATGTCTACTGAAAATACAAAAAAAATTGTCTGGGCATGGTGGTGGGCGCCCGCAATCCCAGCTGTTGGGGAGGCTGAGGCAGGAGAATCGCTTGAACCCAGGAGGGGGAGGTTACAGTGAACTGAGATGGCACCACTGCCCTCCAGCCTGGATGACAAGAGCGAAACTCCATCTCAAAAAAAAAAAAAAGACTTTGGGATACTGTTTTGAAGGCGTGATTGTATTTTGAAATGTGAGAAGGACATGGGATTTGGGGGGGCGGGGCAGGGGTAGAATGATACAGTTTGGATATTCATCCCTGTCCACATCTCATGTTGAAATGTAATCAAGTCAGGTGCAGTGGCTCTTGCCTATAATCCCAGCACTTTGGGAGGCTGAGGAGGGAGGATCACTGGAGCCCAGGAATTCAAGACCAGCCTGGGTAACATAGGAAAACCCCATCTCTACAAAAAACAAACAAACAAAAAAAACACATACACACAAAATTAGCTGGGTGTGATGATGTGTGACTGTAGACCCAGCGACTCGGGAGGGTGAGATGGGAGGATCATCTGAGCCCAGGAGGCAGAGGCTGCAGTGAGCTGTGATCGCGCCACTGCACTCCTGCCTAGGTGACAGAGTGAGACCCTGTCTCAAAAAAAAAAAAAAAAGTAATCCCCAGTGTTGCAAGTGGACCTGGTGGGAGGTGCTTGGGGGACGGAGCGGATCCCTCACAGCGTGGTGCTGTCTTTGAGATCGGGATCTGGTCGTTTAAGGAGTGTGGCACCTCCCCCACCCCCATTCTCTTTCTCTTTCTCTTTCTCCTGCCCTTGCCATGTCTTACACCTGCTCCTGCTTTGGCTTCCATCATGAGTCAAAGCTCCAACGCCTCCCCAGAAGCCAAACCAACGCCAGCACCACGCTTTTGATACGGCCTGCAGAGCCGTGAGCCAAAGAAACCTCTTTTGCTAAATTACCCAGCCTCAGGTATGTCTCTATAGCAATGCAAGAACGGCTAATACAGAAAATCAGGAGTGGTGGACAAGTCCAGTGAGAGTGCTACTGTGAGTGTGGCCAGAGCCTCACAGAGTGACCCACAAAGGGGGTCCTGCAAAGACCCTGAGAAGAGGCAGCAGGAGGCAGGGGAAAAACCGGGAGGATACATGCAAAGCCACCAAGATGAAGAGGGAGGGCCGGTGAATGTGGAGGTGTGATATCCTACCTTGTTTTAACCTGAATGGACTCTCCCTTAGCTGAGAGAGCCAGACGGACTCTATTTGCCTCCTTCATTTGCAAGACATCAAGGGCTCCTTACTCACCCCCTTTCTCAAGGACTTAACTTGCGCAAGCTGACTCTCAGCATATCAAAGAGTGCAATTAACTGACAAGGTACTGTGGCCAGCTCTGTCTGCAGTTCCCAGGAATTCCCTCGGTGATAGTACCCTAAAGCCCCCGCGTTTGTATCTGGTTGATAGCACCCAGAGCCCCCGCACCTGTCACCTTGTGATGAATTTAATAGCCCCTGCACCTGGAACTGTTTGTTTTCCTGTAACCATTTGTCTTTTTAACTTTTTTTGGCCTGTTTTACTTCTGTAAGATTGCTTCAGCTCAATTCCCCCTCCCCTTTCTAAACCAAAGTATAAAAGAAAATCTAGCTCCTTCTTCAGGGCCGAGACAATTTTGAGTGCTAGCCGGCTAATAAAGGACTCCTGAATTAAGTCTCAAAGTGTGGCGTTTCTCTATAACTCGCTTGGTTACAACAGAGGGTCGGCGGTCAGAAGCTACCGAGAGGCTGAGCGAGGTGAGGGTGTTATCGTCGAGATGGTGGAGGCAGGCAGGGCTGCAGGGGTGTAAGGCACAGCCCAATGGATAGAACTGGTGGAAGCGGGGTAACGTGTCCAAGAGGGGATCTTGAGAGGCATGGAGTGTGCGGAATGGACCATCTGCAACCCAGAAACCCAGGAGAGAGGAACAGGCTTCGTTTCGGGGAGAGAGGGGTGACAGGTGACGGGTAGATGAGTGAGCATCAGACAGCGGGAGGGGCTCAGAAAAGGAGTCTATGGGGCAAGGGCCCAAGACGGTCCCCTTCCCCTCAGGACAGACCGTGGGACCTCATCCTTCTGGGAGAACCTGGAAAGACGTCCTGGAGGGGGCACCTTGCAGAGGGACGAGGGAATCAAAGCATCTTTAAGGTCAAGACTTCAGGAGGGCCCGGTGCAGTGGCTCACGGCTGGAATCCAGCACTTCGGGAGGCAGAGGTGGGAGCGTCACTGGAGCTCAGGTGTTTGAGACCATCAAAGCACGTTTCTGTCCTTGGGTGAGGAGGGTGTGGGACACAGACCCGCTCACATCCCGCGGAGGAGACGGCATTGGCCAGGCCCTTGTGGAAAGCAGCCTGGCACTGATGTCAAAGCCTTAAGAACATTCACAGTCTTTGACCCAGTAATTCCAGTTCTGGGAATGTGGCCTACAAAAATAACCCTGAAGACGGAAAATGCTTTCCAACCAGCATTATTTATGAAAGTAAAATGTTGGGGAAAGCCTGCAATAGGAGAAAGGTTAGGAAAGTTATGGTTTGTCCAATTGATGGAATATTTTGTGGTCATTGAAAATATTTAAGAAGACCCTGGGCTGGGTGCGATGGCTCACGCCTGTAATCCCAGCACTTTAGGAGGCCGAGGCGGGCAGATCACGAGGTCAGGAGATCAAAACCATCTTGACTAACATGGTGAAACCCCGTCTCTACTAAAAATACAAAAAATTAGCCGGGCGTGGTGGCGGGCGCCTGTAGTCCCAGCTACTCGGGAGGCTGAGGCAGGAGAATGGCGTGAACCTGAGAGGCGGAGCTTGCAGTGAGCCGAGATTGTGCCACTGCTCTCCAGCCTGGGCGACAGAGCAAGACTCTGTCTCAAAAAAAAAAAAAAAAAAAAAAAAAAAGAAGTCTCTGCAAAAACATGGAAAAATACTTATGAATAGTGCTACATTTAAAAAAAGCAGAATTCAAGGCTGCAGAGACAGTACGATGTTTGAAAAAAAACAGCACCGAGTTGAAATTTTCTTGGTGTGGGAAAAAGGAAGAAAAAAGGTTTTTTATTTCTTTCTGCTCTTTTCCACAGTCTGGCTGGCTGGGTGGGAGAATTATAGATGACTTTTTTTTTATTTGACTTTCATATATTTTTCAAAATTTTTTTTCATGAGGAATTTTACTTTCAAAATGAAAACACACAATTTTTCTAAAATGAGAAAATATCTCATGATCTGGCATTACTTTACTTAAAATCACGGAAAAATAAAGTGCAAAGGGTGGAAATATGCCAGCTATACCCTTTAGATGTCCTCACTCTGCTTCTGAGACTCTGCAATGCTCCTCGAGTGGAGCCAACAGTAAGCGTGTGCTAAGATGCTCTAAGACTCCACCTTGTGCAGAGCAAAACGCAGGCAAGAGCGCTCAAGAGGTAAAAGGATGAATCACGTAGTGGGTGCTGTGGCTTGTGAGTACTGATCAAAAGCAGAAAGTCGGAAGAGCTGCATTAAAAAAAGCAAATCCGGCTGGGCGCGGTGGCTCACACCTGTAATCCCAACACTTCGGGAGGCCAAGGCAGGTGGATCACAAGGTCAGGAGATCGAGACCATCCTGGCTAACATGGTGAAACCCCGTCTCTACTAAAAAATACAAAAAATTAGCTGGGCATGGCAGCATGCGCCCGTAATCCCAGCTACTCGGGAGGCTGAGGTAGGAGAATGGCGTGAACCTGGGAGGCAGAGCTTGCAGTGAACCGAGATCGCGCCACTGCACTCCAGCCTGGGCGACAGAGCGAGACTTCGTTTCAAAATAAATAAATAAATAAATAAATCTATGAAGTGCTCACAAGCAGGTATGATGAGGACAAGCTCCTCCAAATTCTGCCCCAAAGGGGAACGGGGGCCCCTACACAGCAAGTTATTTTGGACACAGTCAAGGTGTCATTCTGAAGTGGGTTTCTGGGCTGAGTCCCCCACCTTTCTCCCACTTCCTGACTAACTTTCCTGTCGATTTTCACATATAGGGCTCTGGGAGCCCTTGAAGTATGGCAGGGCATGGTGTGGTCCCCCGAAGGCCATGGGGTGATGCAGTCCCTGACTCCCTGCACCCCGCCTTCCTTCCTCGTCGGTAGCCCCCTCCTGTAGGAAGCCCAGATGACCTTGGGCAAAATCACACCCTGCTGGGCCTCTCATTTGCATCTCCCAGGTGACCCTTGTCCCTCCCACCCTGCGCTCTGAGCATCCCTCCGAGCATCCCTCCCAGTGCAGGCTCCAGGCATCTGGCCCTGGCCCGGTCCTCCGCCCCCACCCGGAACACACTCAGCACCAGGCCTGCCAGGACCCCACACTCACTTGGGTTTCAGCTTCTCTGGTCAGCACACCACCAGCGTGGGGAGAGGGGGAGAGAGCCCGGGTGAGACTGGGTGGCCTGGGGCCCTGGGTTCCCCCTCGCTGAAGGCTGCCCTCCTTTTCAGCTGAGTGTATCCCCAAACCCCAGAAACAAGAGGGTCCTGCTTCTGCTCCAGGCCTTCAAAAGCCCCTGGTGGGGTCGGAGAGGAAGAGCTCAGGGCCTGGGGCTGGGAGGAAGGGTGAGGAGGAGGAAGGGTGAGGAAGAGGAAGGGAAGAAATAGGAGCGAGATAGGCAGCGTCCTTGAAGGCTAGGAAGGGAGGAGAGGCAGGAAAGAGGCCAGGGGCTCGGAAAGAAGATGGGGAAGGGGCTCGGGGGAAAGGGGAGGGGACGCTCACTGCCCGGTCTCTGGCAGTGCTGGCTGGTCCCGCTTACTCCCCTTCCGCTATGTGTCAGAAGCTCGGAGCGGTGGCACTCACAAGGCCTGGGCAGCCCGACCCCTGCGGCACTTTGTGGAACAGCAAGGTCTGGCCCTCCGAGGCCCCCGTGCCAGGGGAAGAGAAAGAGGACAGAGGGAGCGAGAGGCACGGCAGCGAGAGATCCCAGCCAGTGCTCTTTTCCTTGCGTCAGCCGGAGCCAGGGTCCTGCACCTCCGGCGGCGGGGGGGGGAGGGGGGCCTTACCTTCCACGTCCTCTTCTGTGGTGTCTTTGAGGTGGCAAAAAGCACAAGCACACGAGAGAGAAAAGCCAGCGCGGCTGGAAGGGAGCAGCAGGCAACGGGCCCACCCCTCTCACTCGGACCTTCTCTTCCCCAGTGTGTGCCTATGGGGGCCTACAAGTGCCCCGACCTGGGGCCGGTGAATCAATGCCTGGGGAGGGGGTGGAAGGGGCTGGTTGCCCAGTGGAGCCCCTGCCCTGAAGACCTGGTGGAGAATAGGAGGGACACGGAGACCTCATGGGGCAAAGTTGGGGGCTAAGGGCACTGGGTCTCATCTGTCACCCCGATCTGTCTTCTTGGCTCTGGCAGGGCCAACCTTGGAATCTGAGACCCTCCCCACCAAGAGGGCGTTGCAGCCAGGGTGAGTGCAGCCCCTTCGCTTGGTGCTTTCTGCAGCCTGACCCCTGCCTTTGAAGTCTGTGTTACTGGGTGGAACTAGCAGGTCATGGAATGACTATAGCTCTCAGGCCTCAGGAGCCTCCACCGGCAGTGTGATGTCTAACTCCTTGCTGGTCTCAGCCCCAGGAGCCCCTACCTGAGTCCAGAATACCCACCACAGGCCCCATCCACAGGCCAGGAGCCCAGGCGAGCTCACCCCTGACCTCTCCGGGGCCTGCCCTCTGACTGTCACATGGCCTCTCTACTGAGACTGGGATGGACCCCTCTGGGACCCCTCTGCTACCTCTCCCTGGCCACCTCTGGGACCTGCCTGGCCTGCCCTGGCCACCCTCGTAACGGGTGGCTTCCTTTAGGATACACACAGCTCCTGGACCCTGGGGTGGACCTGGATGTCCTGGCCCGGCTGGGGCCCAGGAGGGTGGTCTGCCGCTGGCTTAGAGGCACCTGCCCACTCTGTCCCTTTAGTTTCTGCTCTGGGCCTTAGGTGGCAGCAAGGCTGTTGACACACGATGCCCTCGGCCCTCTGAGTCTGACCCAGTGCCATCCTCTGCACTTGGCTGAGGCTAGCAGGCCTAGGCCCGGGCATGGGGGTGGGGGTCCTGCCTTGACAGCGCCCTGCCCGGGGTGCACTGGCCCTCGAGCCCTCCTCGCTGAGAGATCCCTCGGGAGCCCCCTGCATCCCACAGAGAGCCCGCCAGTGCTCTTGGTTTTGCTGGTGGGCCTGAGATCACCCGTTCCAGATACCCTGAAGGGTGCGTGTGCGTGGGGAGTGAGCAGTGGGACAGCCTGAGTGCCGCAGCCTGGCCCAGGGCCTGGAAGGAACGGTGTGGTGAGGACAATGAATGGGCTATCGACCCCGGCCTCCGTGACTTAGAGGTTTTGCTGGATGCAGTACCTGGCTGAGGAGGAGCCCCTCGGGGTGGGAAGGCCAGCCAGGGAGGAGGATGAGGTCGGGTGGAAAGCTGAGTGCTCGGGGGACCAACCGCACAGCTGAGTGGCAAAGCTCTCCTGGTGGCCCTGCCTCCTCTGCTCCTGCCCCCCTCCCCTGCTCTCTGTCCGCTGGCCTCAGTGCTGCTCCCAGAGTGACCTGGTGGCCCTGTCACCCCCACAGGCCATCTCCTGGACACCTTCTCCCTGCATGGCTGTATCCCCATCCCCCTCCTAGCATGTCCCTTCTTGTCCAGGGGACTCTCCGAGGCTTGAGTAATGCAGTAGCTCAGGCCCAGGCAGGTAGGACAGAGGGTAGGGGCTTCGTCTGCCATCCCTGGCCAGGGACCTTGTAGGCTGCAGCCCCTTTGAGCTTCCTGACCTCTGCGTTGGGCATGGCCTGGCCTCCATCCAGATTTTCAGGAGCAGGGCCATGGGGTTGCTGTGGCCATGAACGGGAGGCTGCATCAGAAACAGCAGAGCTGTGGCTGGGCAGAGCTCAGAGGGACAGGCCCTGGGGTTGAGCCAAGGGGTGCGGAGGATCTGATGAGGGGTCAGGGCTGGTCAGGGGCAGGGGGGCAGTGGCTGCCTCCTCAGCACTGCTGACCCCAACTACCCCCTGCCCCTGGTGCTGTCCTCTCTGCACCCCAGTGTTGAATGCCCAGCTGTGGCCTTTGGGCCTACCTCTGCCGGCTGCCCTTGGTCACTAGGGAGTGCTGTCACTGGGTGGTTCCAGTCGGGCAGGGTGGCCGGGATGCTCTCTGTGGCCAGGGCATCTGAGAAAGGATAGAGGCATGTCACCTCCCTTGTGTGGGTGGTGGCTCTGTTGAGGTTTTGCTTTTCTGAACTGTGTGTATTCACGAGGCAAGCAGGGTTTGACATAAAACTTTCAGAAAATAGTGCCTCTGAGGAGCTGAGAGAATGAGAAAGTGAAGGCCAGACTATCAGAGATTGGAGGGCCTGCTCCTCAAACTGGCTTCCCAAACACTGAGGGCTGCAGGGCTGTCAGGCCGCAGTGCAGGACTCAGGAGAGGAGGGAGAAGAGGAGGATGTCCCCAATAGCTGTCTGCTATTTCGCAGTTGTCATTTCATCCACCCATCTATTCATTTCCATGCATTCACTCTCACTACTTCCAACTTCCCTCCTCCTCTTCCATCACCCATCCCTCCATCTGTCCATCCCTCCATCTGCCCATCCCTCCATCTGCCCATACAATCACCTAAACATCTAGTCATTTATCCCTCCATTTCATCTATCCCTCCTGCCATCCATCCATCTATCCATTCATTAATCCCTCCATCCACCCACCTATACATCCATCTATCCATCTCTTCATCAATCCATCTACCCATCCACATATCCATCCATCCCTCCCTCCCTCCATAATCAATCCATCCATCCATCCACACATCCACTCATCCATCCATCTGTCCACCCACCCACCCACCTACCCCTGGACTCATTCATCACTCCCTCCAACCATCCCTCTCTCCCTATGTCCATACATTCATCCATTCCCTCACCCATTCATCCACCCACCCATTTACCCATCTTCTCATCCCTCCCTCCCTTCATCCATCTACCTATCCATTCACTCACTCACCTATCTATCCATCCATCCTTTCATCCATCCATTCATCTATCCATGCATGCATCCATCCTTTCATTCATCCATCCATCCACCTATCCATCCACCTACCCATCCCTTCATTTATCCATCCATCCATCCATCCATCCACCCACCCACCCACCCTCCTACCCATCCACTCACTCATTCCTCCCTCCCTCTGTCCATTCATCCAGTCATCCACTGTCCATCCACTAATATATCCCTTCATCCATCCATCTACCCATGCCCTTGAGGTGGATCTTGCCCTCAGTAGGTGCACAGTCAGGGCACAGAAGTTTATATTCGGCTAGACATGGTGAGGGTAGGATATCGAAGACGTTCTGGAAAAGGAAACCTGGACCCCACCCATTGTATGTGCCCTGACTTAGACCATCACAGAGCTTATGTCCTGGAGTCTTACACTGCAAAGGCCATGAGACAGGTCAGACTGCCTGAACCCAGAGGCCACAGTATGCTCTGTGGTGTGAGAATGGGCTGGCCACTGGCCCAGCCTTTCCATCCTGGTCAGCCCTGCCCCTTAGTGAGTACAAGATAGTCAGCACACGGGAATACACAGGGAGCTTTATTACACAAAATGGGGGAGTGAGGGGTGGCAAGCAGAGCGCAGAGGGGGAGGCAGCATCGAGCATCCTGCATCGTTGTCAGCCCTTAACCTGCAGTTTCCCCTCGGATCTGGGGGTGACCCGGCCTCTCTGCACAGGCTGTGCCTCAACCTCCTACCTTCCTAGAAGACACTTGGCCTCTCCAGGGGTAAATCCCTTTGGCCAATGATCAGGAGTTTCTTCCCTCCCCCAAGTAATGAGAAGCAGACCTGTGGGGGTCAGAGAGTGGAAGGGCAGGGAGGCAAAAAGGTCCAGGAGCAAAACAGTGTGGCAGCGAGGGGAGTCAAAGAGGCGAGAGTAGTCCATGCTGGCAACAGGAAGCAGCTCCTTAGCCAGGACAGGGGGGCGGATATCTGGCCGGAATCTCCTCTGGGTACAAGGAGGTTGCCACACAGCTGGACTTACAGACCCAGGAAGCTGGAACACAGGCATGGGGTGCAGGGAAGGGCCGCAGACCTGCCTCCTGCAAGCCCACAGAGTCTGCTCCCTGTGCCTCTCTCTGCTGGCCTCCCTGCCCTGCCCACACCCCCTCTTCACCACGGGACAAGACGCCTTGCTGAGGGCTGCTTCCCAGTGTGAGCACTTGTGCTCTGGGTCTAGGACTCTGGCTGGAGACCTGACTCCAGGTGGAGGGAAGGCAGTCTGCCTGCCAATCAGCCTGCCCACCCCGGGAGCTAGAACTGGGGTTCTCGTGGTTCCTGCAGTCCTGGCGTCCAGAGGAGGCCAGCAGCTGAGAGCGAGTCCTGGGCAGGCTCCTTCCATCCCCGCCCCTCCAGCAGCTCTGTTCTGGCTTGGCAGAGCCAGCCCCCACCAGCAGCAGCCCCCAGGCCTCCCTCCTTCCCCAAATCAGACAGCCTCTGGCTCAGACATGCCATTTGTCAATGTCCATGCAAATGTGGCACCCACAGACCAGGGTGGGCAGCTTGGCCGAACCATCCCAGCTGGGTCTGCGGGAATATCCCATATAGCATAGCTCAGCGAAAACTGCTCCTGCCTTCCGGCCAATCTGTCTGTGATGATGCAGCCTCAGCTTTCTCGAGCTTCTTGGCCGCCACCCTTCACCGCTGGCTCACAGTGGATGCAACTGTGGTCGGGCCGGCGACGACGGCGGGGCACCTCTCACGTGTCTGCAGCCAGCCGCTCTTCCAGCCCTGGGAGTGGCCGACAGCTGGCCGGGGGCATGCCTCTCACTTGGGGCTCACCCACGGCTCCCACCCTGGCCCACATGGCATTGCGGCCTGACCCAGGCTGTGTACTTGGGACCTGCTTTCTGCCAGGGTGGCATGGAGGACAGAGCCCAAGAGGCAGGTTCTAGCCCCGTCCCTGGAGGGACTCGGCCTCTGTGACCTCATTTCTACACTAGGGTGATGGTGGGGTCACCCCAAAGTCTCTGAGGAACAGTCGAGCTCAGGACACCCTGGGAAGGTTCTGGGTGCTTGGGAAGCAGAATGGTCAGGTCTCCACACCCCTGGTCCCAGGTCCTTCCTGGACCAAGGGAGACACAGATCTCCCACCTCAGGAGGGAGGAGGGCTGGCCTGACCGCCTGTGTACCTCCCACCCCAGGACACAGCCATGCTCATCTCGGCCACGTCAATGGCACCCGAGGTGCATGGCCCGAGTGTCCAGGGAACCCCTGGATCCCCACCGCCCCTGCTGCCCAAGACAGGGAAGGAAAACCTGCGTCTGCAGAAGCTCCTAAGGAAGGCAGTCTGGAAGATGATGATGCAGGGTGCGCACCTCACCCCACCTGGGGCCGTCCACACCTCCCTATCCCCCGTGAGTGAGGCCAGCCACGACCAGGAGGTCACAGCCCTGCACACTGCTGAGGGCCCACACCCCGTGGAAGCCCCAGGCCTTCCTCAAGCCCCACGCCTCGCTGAGGCTCCCCACACAGTGGCTGCCCTAGCCCCCATTCCCCGCACACCCCCATCATCCACCACATGGTGTCACCCCTGCAGAAGTCCACGTTCTCCTTCAGCCTCACCCAGCGCAGGATTCTCACTGCTCACTTCAAGGCCACGGGGCCCCAGGTTGTAGCCTTGACCTTAGTACCTGCCCAGCCCCTTAGTTGCTGAGACCAGCTCGGTCGGGGAGACCCTAACCCAGTGGCACTAGAGGAATTAGACACACACACAGAAATAAAGGGGTGTGAAGTGGGGAATCAGGGGTCTCACAGCCTTCAGAGCTGAGAGTCCTGAACAGAGATTTACCCACATATTTATTAACAGCAAACCAGTCATTAGCATTGTTTCTATAGATATTAACTAAAAGTATCCCTTATGAGAAACAAAGGGATGGGCCGAATTAAATGAATAGGTTGGGCTAGTTAACTGCAGCAGGAACACGCCCTTAAGACAAAAATAGCTCATGCTATTGTTTGCGGTTTAAGAACGCCTTTAAGCGGTTTTCCGCCCTGGGCAGGCCAGGTGTTCCTTGCCCTCATTCCCATAAACCCACAACCTTCCAGCTTGGGCGTTAGGGCCATTATGGACGTGTTACAGTGCTGTGGAGATTTTGTTTATGGCCATTTTTGGGGCCAGTTTATGGCCAGATTTTTGGGGACTTGCTCCCAACACTTAGTGGCTTGTCCCTGTCTCAGCCCACGTGGCTGGGGCACCCACATCATCCAGGTGCATATCCAGCTGGTACCATCCCCTCACGATGGAACCCTAGAACCCCCCAGGATATCCCAGAATGGGGATCCAACAGCCCTGGATGGGACCCCTGAGCCCCCCCCAGGATATCCTGGAATGGGAATCCAGAGCGGCTGGCTGCAGACACGTGAGGGGTGTCCCACCGTCGTCGCTGGCCTCAGTGCCCAGAGAGGCTAGTGCCAGGGCCATGGTGCCTATAGCCCTGACCTGCCACACGCTGGAGCCCCTGTGGGCCCTGGCAGAGAGCACCTGGAGGAAACCTCAATGGGTGGCCCCGCCTCTGAGGCCAGGTGAGTGTCCAGTCCCGCCTGGGCCTCATCCCCTGAACTATCATCAGGCCCTCACCCATGCCCTGTCCCCACAGTTGCGTCCAAGTCTCAGCTGAATGGCTGGACGTGGCTCAAGAAGCAGCTGCTGGAGGAGGCCCAGGAGCCTCCATGCCCGGAGTGGCAGCAGAGCCTGCAGCCAGAGGTGCCCGCCCCCACGGAGCAGGAGATACCCACCCTCTCCGCACCCCGGGCCCTACCTCCTGGGCCTCCAGAATGTGGGATGCAGAGCTGTACTGCACGTCAGTGGCGGAGGCCCTAGGGTGCCTAGCGGGGCCCAGTCGTGGGGAGTGCACCATGGCCGGCCTCACCTGCCTGCCCTTCATGTACTGGCCTGGCTTCAACGTCCTGAAGCTGCAGGAGGCCATCCGGCCCCTCCCACAGTCCACTCCATCCTGGAACTGAACCCCACACCCAGGAACTTCAACTGCACAATGACCAGCTGGAGGCTCCAGTGAAGTGGCTGGAAACACCCCCAGACCCAGAACCATGGGGTGGACAGAAAGGCGGGCTGAGGCTCTGGCTGTGGGCCCAGAGACACTGCATGAGGAAGTACCAGGGCCCAAGGGGTACAGAGTGCAGGGCAGCCTAGGAATGGCAAAAGGGGTGCCAGGATGGTGTCAGGAGGTTTGTCAGGAGTGTGGTCAGGTGGACGGGGCAGAGTGGGTGAGCTGGAGCCCCCAGGCTGCACTGGTGTGAGGGAAACAGAAGGGGCCTGCATTGGGATGTGTGATAGGGACCTTGGGTGTCAGGACGGTGGTCAGGTGGACAGGGAAGAGCAGGCAAACTGGAGCCCGCTGGTTGCATTGGAGCCCCCCGGGCTGCACTGGGACATGGGATGGGGCCTTGGGATGAAAACTTTAGGTAAGATGGCAGAGGATTGCACCTACTGACCTAGCCCAGGCTCTTTAGGGGCCTGGGCCTTGCATCATTCCTCCCTTTTGCTGTCAAAGGATTGAGGGCAGATCTCTGCTTGTTGAGGCGTGGGTATTATCAGGCTGGCTTGGCCACTGGCGTCAGGAGCAGAGTCAACAGTTTTGCTGCCTGTGCTTCCTGATGTCAGAGCCAGACCCTGGGACTGGGGTGCATGGGGGAGCCCCCAGCCAGCATGGGACTTGGCACCGATACGAGTGCTCAGGGGCAGACCGGGAGGGGCTCATCAGGGGGTGGAGGAGAGCCCAGCGTGACCTCTCTCACTGCACACCTCCGCTCCCCCTACCTGGGCTGACAGCCCTCTGAGGGAGCAGAACTTGAGGGGTTGGCTGGTGGGAGCAACAGGGTCTCAGCATTGGCCATGCCTGGGCTTGAATAGCTGGATGAGGAGGGAGCCCTCAGTCCCAACCCTGTGAGAACAGGTTGGCCGAGCAGGGCCGAGAAGGGGCTGTGGTCCAGGTAGGGACAGTGGAGGGCCCAGTAGGCAATCAGCCAGGCTCTGGTGGGGGTCGCCAACCACAGGAGTGGGACACAGAGGTACCAGAAAAGGCCTCTGCTTGAGAGTCAGGATTTAGCAGGGAAAGATGGTAGGAGGCCGGCTGCCCCACCCTGGGGTGTGATGGGTGCTGGAAATGGAGCCCAGGGCCCAGGTCACTAATAAATGTGTGTCTAACCATGGCAGGAATGGCACTGCTCTGTCTGCAGCATGGGATGGGGAGGGCATTAGGACCCCTGAATGGTGCTCGGCTGGGACAGGGAGTAGGACCTAAGTTCCTGCCCCTCTATGGACCCCCAGCACACACAAGGGCAGGGAACCCGAGCTCCATGCCATCCCCTTCCTTCAGTGTTAGCCCTTGGGTCACCAGGCTGCCCCTCACTTCTCTCGTGAGCCATGCTGGGGCTTTTGGGGAGTCCCAGATGGGAACCTTGAGCTTTCCTGCTGGAGCAGTGGCTGAGCCGGGCTGACTCTGGTGAAAAGAGCCGACTTTGAATCTGGTGACAGATGACAGAGGTGGTGTCTGCGCAGGGCTGGGAGACTGAGCTGGTCTAGGTTCTGGCCAACTTGGGGCCCACCCCTGCAGCCTGCAACAGGGCTCCAGGCCCCCTCCAGCCCGCCAAGTTCTCAGCACTGTGCGCATGTGTGCACCTCGTCCCGCTCTGTGGGTTGCTGGGGACTCACTGAGATGGGAGGCCTAGGGCGCCAGGTCCCCTTCCACAAACACTTTCTCATTCTTTCCATGCCTGGTGGCCACAAATGTATACCTCTTCTCAGATGGGGTGCTCTGCTGGGGAAGGAGACCAAGAATGAAGGTGAGAGCAGCAGAAAGGAGATGCTGCTGCCTCCACCTCTGGGAAGCCCTCCCAGATGCACAGAGGACAGCCCCTCTTTGCCCACCCCTGCTGCACCCACCCTGCTTGCACCAAACACATTTAATTGTTGATGAGGTCTTGGAGCCTCCCTTCTGCTCCCAGAGGCTTTTCTTGCTCATGTCTCCAGCCACAATATCCCGGCAGCAGCAGTAGGATATGTCACAAATGCAGACCCCTGCATCTTGGGGAGTAGAAGCCCTGGGCCCTTCTCTCTTCCCTTGCCTTACCTGGCTGGGGGCCTGGGACCTGCCTACCTAACCTTTTTCTGTACAATCCCAGCGGAAGAGGCAGGGAAAGGAATAAAGATGCCATCCACTGCCACTCAGCCAACACAGCCTTCGACACCAGCAAAGGTGAACCCAACCCTACTGCAATACCTCAGTGTTCTGTCTGCACACATTCATCCTGGACAGTCCCACACTTGTCTTAATAAGGAAACCTGGCCTGCTGCTAAACTCCCGGGTGCTAGCTCTGCAGCCCAGCCTTTGCCCCTGGAAGGGACCTTACTGTGCAGGACAAGAGTCTTGGCCCCAGACTGAGCCTGCACCTCATCCATCTCCCACCGACTCTTGGTACTGGCCATGGCCATGCTGTGCAGCTCTATGGAGGCCTGGCGGGCTAGCTTGGGGGTCCAGCCAGATGCAGAGGAGGCAAAGCATCAGGATTATGTTAGTGGACGGCCACCGTGGACACATCCGAGGGACACACGGGGCAGCCCTCTGCTTTGTCTTTGTATTTTCCCTGGGAGAGCTTTCCCAATGCAGCCCTAGAGTGGGGATCACTGAAAAGATGTGCCTTCATTCAATGCAATTGTGAGACACCTCCCTGTCCTGAACAGCACCCAGGGAGATGACGGTGCACGGGACAGATGTGGGTCTGCCTCCATGCTGCTCATGGGGTAGGGTTGGGGGACCAGGGATTGGATGGGGGGGCGTTGAATGGATGGAGGGACGGTGGTTAAATTGCGAAGTACTGGTTGGATGGAGGAGGACTGATCAGATGGAGGAGTATCGGTTGTATGGAAAGGTGTTAGTAGATGAAAAATATATTGATTGGATGGAGGAATACTGATTATATGAGGATTTGTCAGACGGAGGGGCATTGATTGAATGAAGTAGTATTGGTTGGATAGAACCATATTGGTTCAATGAAGGGGCATTGATTGCATGCAATGACATTGATTAGATGAAGGAGTATTGGTTGGATGGAGGGGCACTGATAGGATGTAAAGGTATTGACTAAATGGAAGAGGGAATGAAGGAATATTGATTGGATGGGAAAGTACTGGTTGGTTGGAGTAATACTGATAGGATACAGGAGCATTGATAGGATAGAGGATTACTGGTTGGATGGAGTGGTATTAATTGGATGGAGGAATATTGGCTTGATAGAAGGATGTAGGCCACAGTCACCTGTAGCCATGATGGGGCCGACCCCACACGCCCTGCGGGGTCCAGGCCATCTGGGATCCCAGCCCTGATCAGGACCCCCTTGCCCTGAGTGGGACCAGTGCCCATAGCTGTGCTGACAGTTCTCCCTGGTTGGGGTCTTTCCTGGCCCCTCTGAGGCCCTAAACCAGCCTGGAGCTCTAGGGACTGGTGTTGCTGAGTGACGCTTCCTTATCCTCGTACAACCAGGCTCCCACTCCCCAGGACCCACTGGTCCTGGCCTGGTGCATGTCCACCTCCCCCCAGCCACCGCCGCCCCACCAACCCCGGCCTCTGTCTCCCCATACGCACTTGGGAGGCAGCGGCCCTACATTTCTGAGACGGGGCAGTTCCCTTCTCCATGGCCTCAGGATTAGCCACGCATGGCTGCTCCCAGCAGCAGGGGGCACTTTGAGTCTTCCTTGGAGGCCACCTCTGAGACTGCCACCCTACTCCCTACACCTGCCTGCCCGCACGGACCTGCTCCTGAACGTCCCCTCTGTGTGGCTGCTGCTGGCTCAGACCCCTGCCCATCTTGGGCGGGTGGGTCTGGGTCTTGGCTGGCACGCACACCCAGGGACCTGAAATCATGGAAAATTCGAGATTTTTCCACCTTCTCCTCCAGGTTCAGTCCTGCTCAAATGCAGAGCCACTCCAAGCTACCAGCTGGTTGGCCTCCCCTCCCCCGCAGCCAGCAGCCCCTTGGCCCTGCTCCTCAGTCACCTGGCCCCTACCCCTGTCTAGCCCTCCAAATGACCCAGCCTCCAGTCCCCCACAACACCCACGAGCCTCTTCAGGGAGCAGAGCAGGAGTGGTGGCCCTGGCAGCCGGGCCCCCTGGGGACCCCACAAGACCAACCGGGTGGGCGAGCAACTGCCAGGCTGAGGCCTAGCCAGAAAGCTGGGGGTTGAACCCAGTCTCAATGCCTGGGGGACCCTCAGTCTGTAGAGCCCTGCCTGGCGGGGAATGGGCAGTTCCCCAAGGGCCTTAGGCCCTGACACAGGGCCCAAGCAGACTGCACTGGCTCTGAGGCCGCTGGACTTTCCTTCCCAGTGGGCTTGGATCTCAGATTCCTGGGCACTCAACTAGCCTGACTGTCCTCATTTTACAAATGGGGAAACTGAGGCTTGGAAATGGGAAGGGGTCAGCAATCCAATGGGCCCCAGGACGGCTTTGCCTCCCTTTCTACCCACAGGCCCGGCCTGCATGCCTGCGAGAAGGACGACGGTGATGAAGCTCACCTGGAGGAGTTGAGTCTGAGCAAGGAGGGGCCAGAACCAGAGGACACTGTCCAGGACAACCCAGGGGCCGCAGGGGCTGAGGAGGAACAGGAGGAGGTGAGGGCTCCACCTCAGAAGGTCTGGGTGTACTCCCACCCCAGGGATGAGTCTGCCTTTGCTGTCTGCACCACTCTGTGGGCCCTGTGGGACTAGCCCAGAGTGGGTCAGCACCTCATACCCCTAGATCCTGCAGCTCCTTCTGGGCCCACATTCTCAGAGAGGGTGAGGTTCGGTTACCCTCTTGCTAGATCGGGAGACATTTCCCCAGACTCCTCAGTCCCTCACCACCAGCTCCAGAACTGGAGCACGTCAGGGCCATAGAGAACCTGAGGCCCAGGGAGAGGACAGCATTTGTTCCCACAGGTGCTAGGTGGGGCAGGAGGGGTACAAGCAGGGGGTCATCTGGGATGTCTGCTTTTTTGTTTTGTTTTTTTTTGCCGAGGACCAGAAACATCAGCAGCCCAGGACACCCAGCCCCTTGGTCTTGGAGGGGACCATCAAACAGCTCGCCTCCCCTGAGCCCCACCACGAAAGTAGATCAAGCTGCGAAAACCACCATCTTCTCCCCTCTCCCGGACTCATACCCAAAAGGCCAATCCCACATGCCAGCCACAATAAGACCAGGCCCAGGTCCGGCTTTTGTCTGCCATTCCCCTGTTGCCTGGTGCTCAGAAAACCCCCGTGATATAAGGGTTGGAGTTTGGATTGGTGGATGTAGTTGGGGGGGAAGGAGGGTGGACTCTGCCTCGGCTGCTGCAGGCCCGTGATTCTCTACACCCTCTGCAGCTCTTTGACAGGACTGAGTCCCTAAACCACTCCATAGAGAAGAGGTCTGGCTGTCTGCCTGCTTTCTGGGCTCAGATCTCGAAGTGAAAGGCATGCCCCTGGCCAGCTGCCGGCCGCTCCCAGGGCTGGAAGAGCGGTTTGCTGCAGACACATGAGGGGTGCCCCACCGTTGCCTGCCCGACCACAGTTGTGTCCACTGTGAGCCAGCGGTGAAGGGTGGTGGCCACGAGGCTCGAGAAAGCTGAGGCTGCATCATCACAGACAGACTGGCCGGAAGGCGGGAGCAGTTTTCGCTGAGCTATGCTATATGGGATATTCCCGCAGACCTCCTGGCTGGGGTGGTTCGGCCAAGCTGTCTACCCTGGTTTGTGGGCGCCACGTTTGCAAGGACATTGACAAATGGCATGTCTGAGCCAGAGGCTGTCTGATTTGGGGAAGGAGGGAGGCCTGGGGGCTGCTGCTGGTGGGGGCTGGCTCTGCCAAGACAAGAACAGAGCTGCTGGAGGGGTGGGGATGGAAGGAGCCTGTCCAGGACTCGCTCTCAGCTGCTGGCCTCCTCTGGACGCCGGGACTGCAGGAACCATGAGAACCCCAGTTCTAGCTCCCGGGGTGGGCAGGCTGATTGGCAGGCAGGCTGCCTTCCCTCCACCTGGAGTCAGGTCTCCAGCCAGAGTCCCAGACCCGGAGCACAAGTGCTCACACTGGGAAGCAGGCCTCTGAGGCAAGGCGTCTTGTCTCGTGCTGAAGAGGGGGTGTGGGCAGGGCAGGGAGGCCAGCAGAGGCACAGGGAGCAGACTCTGTGGGCTTGTAGGAGGCAGGTCTGTGGCTCCTCCCTGCACCACAGCCTAATGCCCCCTGCACCCCATGCCTATGTTCCAGCTTCCTGGGTCTGCAAGTCCTGCCGTGTGGCAACCTCCATGTACCCAGAGGAGATTCCAGTCAGACACCCGCCCCACTGTCCTGGCTAAGGAGCTGCTTCCTGTTGCCAGCATGGCCTACTCCTGCCTCTCTGACGCCCCTCGCTGCCACACTGTTTTGCTCCCGGATCCTTTCGCCTCCCTGCCCTTCCACTCTCTGACCCCCATAGCTCTGCTTCTCATTACTTGAGGAGGAAAGAAACTCCTGATCATTGGCCAAAGGGACTTAACCCTGGAGAGGCCAAGTGCCTTCTAGGAAGGTAGGAGGTTGAGGCACAGCCTGTGCAGAGAGGCTGGGTCACTCCCCTGGATACAAAGGGAAACTGCAGGTCAAGGGCTGATAACGATGCAGGATGCTCGATGCTGCCCCCCCTGCGCTCTGCTTGCCACCCCTCACTCCCCATTTTGTGTAATAAAGCTCCCTGTGCATTCCCGTGTGCTGACTGTCTTGTACTTACTAAGGTGGCAGGGCTGGCCAGGATGGAAAGGCTGGGCCAGTGACCAGCCCATTCCCACACTGCAGAGCATACTGTGGCCTCTGGGTTCAGGCAGTCTGACCTGTCTCATGGCCTTTGCAGTGTAAGACTCCAGGACATAAGCTCTGTGGTGGCCTAAGTCAGGGCGCACACAATGGGTGGAGTCCAGGATTCCTTTTCCAGAATGTCTGCGATATCCTACCCTCACCATGACTAGCCCAATATAAACTTCTGTGCCCTGACTGTGCACCCAGTGAGGGCAAGATCCACCTTGGGGTCTCCCCCAACACCACTCAGGAGGTGCTCAGCGAAGGTTTGGTAAACAGACAAATGAGTGGATTGGTGGGTGGGTGGATTGATGAATGGATGAGTAGGTGGGTGGATGAATAGATGAATGGATGGATGAGTGGAAGGATAGGTGGGTGAATGGATAGGTACGTGGGTGAATGGATGAACAGTTGGGTGGGTAGTGGAGGAATGGGGGAGTGGATGAATAGGGGATGGATGGATAGAGGGATGTATGGATGAATGGGTAAGCAGGTGGGTGGATGGATTGATGGATGGATGAGTGGGTGAATGAATGGGTGGATGGGAGGATGACTGGCTGGATGGCTGGATGGATGGGTTAGTGAATGGATAGGTGGATGGAGAATGGAGGGATATATGAGTGGATGGGTAGATGAGTGGATGGCTGGATGAATGGACAGAGGGAGGGAGGAATAGAGAGAGGGATGAGTGAGTGGATGGGTAGGAGAGTGGGTCAATGGATTGATAGAAGAAGGAGGGATAAATGAAGGGATGGGTAGGTGGTTGGATGGATGGATAGGTGGATGAATGAAAGGATGGATGCATGCATGGGTAGATGGATGGCTGGATGAAGGGATGGATTAGTGGATTGACAGGTGGGTGGATGGATCAATAGGTGGATGGATGAATGGAGGCATGGATGTGTGGATAGGTAGATGAATGGATGGATGAAAGGATGGGTGGATAGATAGGTGAATGAGTGAATGGATAGGTGCACAGATGAAAGGAGAAATGGATAAGTGGATGGGTAAATGGGTGGGTGGGGTGCAGAGAGAACAACACCGGGACAGGGGATAGTTGGGGTCAGCAGTGCTGAGGAGGCAGCCACTGCCCCCTGCCCCTGACCAGCCCTGGCCCCTCCCTCATCAGATCCTCCACACCCCTCGGCTCAGCCCCAGGGCCTGTTCCTTTGAGCTCTGCCCAGCCACAGCTCTGCTGTGTTTCTGATGCAGCCTCCCCTCTATGGTCACAGCAACCCCATGGCCCTGCTCCTGGAAATCTGGATGGAGGCCAGGCCATGCCCAACGCAGAGGTTAGGAGGCTCAAAGGGGCTGCAGCTTACGAGGCCCCTGGCCAGGGATGGCAGACAAAGCCCCTACCCTCTGTCCTGCCTGCTCGAGCAGCCACCTGACACCCTGTGACCCTTGCTACAGGCCCCTAGGCCAGCCCCACACAGAAGATGCCCATCATATCTGCAGAATGAGTCAATGAATCTGTAAAATCAGGACTAGGCATGTGGGGAGGCAGCTACCTGGGGCTGGAGCAGCTCAGTCCCCAAGTGCTGTGTTAGCTGCTCCTGTTCTGGGCCTGGCAGAGTCTGAGCCCACAGCTGGGCCGAGCGGCCTCAGGCTGGATCCAGCTTGGGTGCTCAGGTCAGCTCAGGGCACTAGTAGAGGCTCAGGACCCACTTGGTCTCCACCACCCCCAACCATGTGCAGTGGGTGCTGGGACTTAGATTGAGGGGCCCCGGCCACCACCTGGGGGTCACCCAGGCAGGGAGCTAGAGCCAAGACACTCAGGAGGCTGTCTTCCCTCCCATAGCCTGCTCCCCATTCCCTGGGCTCAGCTCAGCATTCTCCAATTTCAGAACCCCCTTACCCCACCAACTGCCCTGGAGCCAAGGCCCCATGTTCCATCCTCAGACTCCTCCTGGGTGGAAGTGCGTCCCCAACCCAGGCTGGGCCTCCCTTGTGCCATGCCCCTACCCAGGTCTACAGTCCCCCAGAGGCCCCTGCTCTGCCTCCTCTCCTCAGACCACCCTGGTCGGGCCAGATGGTAGCAGGGCGCAGGGTATCTGGTGCGGGCCCTTGAGGCTGTGGTGCCTGCTCTGTGCAGTCCCTGCTACACCTCAGGCATAGCGCACTGAGCAGGAAATCACTGATATCCAAAATAAAACCTGCCCTGTCCCTCTGACCTCAGCTGGCTAGGCAGAGAGCGCCTGCCCAAGCCCGAGGAGCTGGGTGGGCAGCACCCTCCCCTGCTGGCCACATTAGGCCAGTGCAGGGCCATGGCATGCCCACTTACAGGTGTGCCCCTCAGGACTGCTGGCCTGGGCGAGGGCTTGGGTGGGCACAGACTTCCCAGGTCTGCAGACTGAGCCATGGGAGAGGACAGGGTTGGCCCAACAACCCCCAGGGGCCTGCTCAAGTGCCTCTGAGGGAGCAGCACTGCAGATGTCCCCAGTAGGCAGAAAGCTGGTCACAGATATCCAGGGGCCAGGGCTGTACATGGCCCCTAACGCCTTGCCCATCAAGGACATGGATGGGAAGCGGAAGGCGTGCAGTGTGGAGGAAGTCACAGACCTAGAGCAGGAGGACAGGGATGTTCCCAGCAACTCCAGCTCCAAAAGCCTTCCTAGTGCCCAGCACTCAGGGGAAGGCAGGCAGGCGACGGGCCCTGTCCTTTCAGCTGGCAGCCTGGGACCAGCCCACCTTGTTGTGTGACCTCAGGCACACCCTGCTTTTCCCTGGGCTCTGAAGCCTCGCTCTTCCATGGAGGAGTTAAATGAGGTGCCAATCAAAGCCTTCTGGAAGGCCCCCGACCAGCCCCAGGGCACTGCGAGCTCCTGCCGGGTGTCCTGATGTCCCTGACTCTAAGCCTGGGGAGGACAGGGACCTCATCTGCGCCTCTCGGGACTCACCCCTGACCTGGGCGCTGGCCAAGAAGGAATCAACCGGAGAGTTCCACAGACACCACTGCCCACGCTCAGCCTGTGGGGTCTGAGTGGAGTGAGGGGACAAGTCAGGGGGCCAGACTGCTCTCCCCAACTTGGTGCCTCAGTTTCCTTGATCCAAGAGGCAGGGCCATCCAAGCTGGTGGACTCACTGGCCAGCATAGGGGCCACTGGAGGCCGGGAAGAGTATCTGCTAGTCAGACTGTGCCACCTGGAGTCCTGAGGAAAGGAAGTCGGGTGGTGCCACCTGGAGCCTGAGAAAAGAAACCCAGTCTCCACACGCCACACAGCCTGTGGGAGGTGGTGGCACAGACAGAAACAGCCACTGTGAGTGCCCCAGGGGTGAGAGAGGGCCTGGAGGGAGAACCCAGAAACTCACCCAGCAAGCACAACATGTAGCCCCCTCCGATGGCACCAGCCCCGGGGATGTACGGCAGGCTCAGACGCAGCCAGTCTGGCGGTGTCTCTCACCCGCTTATCGTGTGGGCCCCAACGGCATCCTCCCAGGAAAGAAGAGCTGACCTCTAAGGGGGTCTCAGACGGGATGGGGGATCTCTCAGGCTGCTTCCTCCCCTGGGGGAGACAGCGAAGGGCCTGAGGCATTGGGCCGGGTAGCAGGAGGGAACCCTGGCTGTGCAGAGCCTTCTCCTGAACCAAATGTTTACTCCCACAGAACATCTCGAGAGAGAAGGGGCAGGGGGGGTGGGAAGCTTGGCAGCCCGGCTCTGGTGACCCCCACACCAGTTTGGCCCGTAGAGAGCCCTGGGCTTTATGCCCCAGGGCCACCCAACACCTTCCTTGCCCCCTCCTCAGCTCAACCAGAATGTACCCGCTGCTTGGAGCAAAACTAGAAGCTGACACCTCCTGGAGACAGAGGGAGGACCTCGCCTCCTTCTCCAAGCACGTCCTCTGCATCCCGGCCTCCTTCAGCCTCCTCCTCTGGCCAATCCTATACTTGGTAAAGGGCCTGCACTGGCACAGCCCTCCAGCCCCGACTCCCCACACACCCCAGCCACCGGCCAATGGGCTGCTGGGAAGATCAAATGTCACTAAACACGGGTGTGAGGGTGTGAGCAGGGTGCCAGTGCCTGCAGCCGGTCCTGTCCACAGGGAGCTCCAGCCCTTCTTGCATTCAACCCGCAGGTGAGTGTGGGCAGGAGCAGCCACCCAGGGTTGTGCTGACGGGGCCTCCTGCGTGCGGGTGGATGACCCCGCGTTTCGGGGACACTCTGGGGTCCTGGGGCGCCGAGGTCCCAGGCCCATATGGTACCGAACATCTCAACTTGAAGCATCATGGCTCAGAGCCTCCAGGCGGCTGCTCCAGGGTCTGGAGAGTCTGGGATGCAGACACAGTGTTGTGATGGTCTAAGCACCAGGAGGATGCAGAAGAACTCGGAGTGTGGGAGGCCAGGAGGGAGGAAGTCGGGGCTCAGGGAAGCCCAGTGCTAGGAACTGGCCTGAAGGCAGGAGGCAGAGAGGCACAGGCTGTGAGAGGCGGGCAGGAGGCCGCACGGGGGCGCTGCCAGGGCTTCGGTTGCCAGCTTGCGGCTGTCATGCAGACATTTGCCCGGGCCCATTCTGGCCTTGCCTGCTGCTCTTGCACGTGGGACTCCAACATCGCCATTTCGTAGAGATGAAAACTAGGACAGGAAGGCAGGGGCTCATGTATGGCCAGCCCAGGAGTGCGCCGGGGTGGGGGCGTCTAAAGCCCATGCAGCCTTGGGGGCTAGCGTCTGGAGGTGCAGGAGTGAGGGGCTGGACTTCATTGCGTTGAGGCTAGAGGAGCTGGTGCTCGTAAGAGTCCCCACTCACCCTCCCTGCCCTATGGTCCCCCTGACTTGTGCTGTCTGATCAGCGCTTGGGCACCCTCCTGAAGTCTATGGGGGACATGGGGTAAGGCAAAGGTTGGCTGGGTGGACAACAGTTCTAGAAGTGTGGCCAGGGCCACAGCAAGCGACGGGCAGCAGCTCCTGCCTCCCTACCCTGCCCTTGCCCCGTCACCTCCCAAAGAAGGAAGGGTGATGCGTGTGCCCAAGGAACCTGACTGCATCCCCTCTGGGGTAGGCACTTACTGAACACCTGCTTTACTCCTCGGCTACTGAAATGCCATCCCCTGCCCCCAGCACACCCCTGCCACCAGCCCCTCCCCACAATAGGGGCGATGACACAGGCCACACTGAGGAGAACAGAGCAGCCTGTTGCTTCCGGGCACTCAGCAGAAAAGCAGGTGCCTCAGTTTCCCCACTTGGAGAGTGGGCCTTTTCTGCCTCATGTTGGGGGGCCTTGAGGTCACCCTGTCTGGCGGTGCCGGGGTACCCATGTGACTCTGGCCCGGGGGCACAGGAGGAAAACATGAGGAGCTGGGGAGAAGCTGGGTGCCCAAGGGTGAGGGGGCTGCTGCGGGCCAAGAAGGGCTGGGCTGTCACACCTGCCTCACCCACATCTTGGATTTCTGGGCAGAAATGTCTTGTCTATTTCTGGACACCTCAGCTGCCACTGGCTCCTTAGAAACAACCCACCTGAGGCGAGGGCCGTGCCGCCCCCATCTTGTGGCCGTGGAAAGGTGGCAGCCTGGCCAGAGTCGGGGTGGGCACAGCAGGGCGGGGACAGGCTCTGCTCCCTTTCTTCACTAACCCTCCTCTCTACAGAGGATGGCCCTAGAGGAGGCTGTGGGGTTTGGGGCCTGAACCAGCTGGGAGGACAGCACCAAGGGTGAAGAGAAGCCCAAGGGGCCAGTGCACAGGCCGGAGGTGGGTCACACTGGGGGCCTGGGTAGTGCTGGCTGGTGGGGTTGAGGACTGAGGAGAGCCTGGCCCAGCTGCGGCAGTTATAAGAGGCTTAACCTGAGGGGCAGCAGAGTCTCAGGAAGAGATTCCGGGATGGGAAAAACCTGCCCCCTTGCCTGGAAGACAGCTATCTGCTGGTTAATTTTGCATGGAGCTTAAGTTGCTCTGGGAAAATTAACATTCTTGACAGGGTTTGGAAAACGGTTCCCACCCCAGGGATGCAACGTAGATGCATTTTTAGCTGATGAACGTGTGTTTTCCTTATACAACACTCTCAGTGGGGGCCATAACTATTATCTTCCAGTGATGTGTACCATGTTGTAACGAGCTTTGTTTTCTAAAACCCCAGCCAGCATGCCGGTGTAGCTGCTTGGAGCCTCCCCAGGCCCGGCCGCCCCAGTGTGCATGGTGGCCAGCTCACAGAGAGACAGTCCTAAGCATGCTGGCCTGGCACCACCGCCACACGGGGACAGGGCAGCCAGTCCCGGGCATGGATCTTCCCCTAGACAGGGACGGATCCAGAGCATCCCCAGGGCTGGGGAAAGCGGCCACAGGGAAGGAAACGGGGAGGGCTGCTCAGTGGGCTCCTGTAGTCCAAGTATGCCTTGCACAGAACCCGGCTTGGGGGGCGCATGGGAAGCAGCCCAGAACCAACCCAATGTACTCCAGGGCTCAGCTTCTATGTCTTCAGGGGACGGGGTGATGAGGAGATGGAACAGCTTCCCTCCTCTGTGATCTTGGAGAAGGGGTCCTTAGAGGGGTGTGAGGGGCACCCCAGGAAAACAGACACAGAAGGGAACTCTGGGCTCTAATAGGGAAGAGGGGTTTCATGGGGAATGGTAGGGTGAGCAGATTACCCATCTTGGGGAACCAGCCTCGGTCATCCAGGGGCTCCCAGAGAGACCCCGCCTACACCCGCTGGGCAGAGAACACCCAGAGACAGGTTTCAGCTATATCAGCAGGACCTTTCCGGTGTCCAGAGCAGGCTGGACAGCACACGCCCTGCATTCTGGATGACCCTCCTCAGGGGACGCTGCAGAGAGGATGTCTGCCCCGGGTAGGGGTGGACGCCATGACCTTCCAACATACTGTCCAGCTCCAAGATTCCAAGCTCCAGGCTGGAGCCAGGGCAGGAAGAGGGGACAGGGTCCAGGGCGCCAAGGGCTGGGAGGGGCCAGGAGCCCTGGAGGAAGGGAGAGCCCGAGGAGGTGGACTTGCCCAAGGCCAGAGCTGGCCCCCAAACACTGCCCACGGTCCCCCAACAGCGTTGCTCCAAGTGCCCATCTCCCACCCTGCACCCATGCAGCTCCTAACTCTTTCCGTCCTCTCTCTCTTTCTCTCTCTCTCAATCTCTCTTTGCAGAAACCACCCATCTTCACCATATCTGACAAGGAAGTACGAGAGCCAGCTGGTGGCTCCCCCCTGCCCGGCTCGGAACCCTGGCCCCTTGGCTTGTGCGGGGCTGGAGCACGCACTAACTTGCACAAGTCCAAGCAAAGCCCAGCCTCACCACCTCTCTCTCTCTCCCTGCTGCAGTGAACAGGTGGAGGGTAAAGGGTAACAGCCATTTTCCTTCTACTTCCTGCTCTAGACGGAAGGGTCACACACGGGCAGGGGGCTGGACTGTGCATGCCACGTGTCCCCTTGGCAGCACTACATCGGCTGCATCCTATGGGTGGCTTCAGAGTGACCCCCTGAAAACAGCTGTCTGACTGGCGGCCTCGTCTTTTCCCTGATGTGTGGCCACACGGTCCTGAGGGGCTTGCAAGGATGGGTCAGGCTCTGGTTCTTGTTTCTCTGCCTCTCTCATGCTCACTGTGCGACCTAGGCATCCAGGACCCCCAAGCCCCGTGAAAGCCACTGTCATCACCAGAGCCTCTGGGCCCAAATACCCCCGAATCCCCCCGCTGGCCAGAGGGAGTCGCTGGCTTGGCCGGGGCCAGGATACTGTGGTTCTTCATCTTCCTCCTCCCTTCACGGGTGGCCCCTTCTAACCTGGTTCCCTTCTTTTGTTCTGTCCCAGTGCAGGGCAATATGAAGATGAAGGTAACCCCGGCAACTGCCAGAAGTCCTCCAGCCCCGGTCTCCCGTGTGTCGTTCATAGAATCCCCACCCCAGGCTGCTCCAGGCCGCCTTGGGCTTGTCAATCAACCATCCATCTTCCTCATCATTAGTTATTAACAATCACCATTCATCATTAGTTAACGATGAATTTGAGACCATCGCTTAAATGATGAATGACAGTCATTAAATCATCACTAACCCCCGTCTCTCTAATTGAGTAATATACACTCATGATCCTTCATTCATCCTTCATCCTTCGTGTGCCACGGTGTGTGGGGTTCGCTGGGGCTGGTCATGAAGGCCTCATTCTCATTAACACCGAGTGCCCCACTGTGCCCAGCGCTGCTGTCTCTCTGTGTCTCTCTCTGCCCTCCCAGTATCTCAGTGTCTCGCCATCTCTCTCCAGTTCCTTTCCGTGTCTCTCTTGGCACCCTCATCTCTCTGTGTGCCTGTGTATCTCTCAGTTCTGTCTCTGTATCTCTCAATCTCTTGGTCTCTGTCTCCCACTGCTTCTCTCTCTCAGTCTCTGTCTCTCTTGGCCTCTCTGTTCCCATTTCTCCACCTCCATCTCCATCTGTCCCTCTCTCTATCTCCATCTCTCCATACCACCCCCTGGTACCTTGTGCTGTAACCCTAGGTGGAGCCTGGAGCCCCCTCCCTGTGCTGGCCAGGTGTGGTCTGTGGGTGTCTCCATCGTGCCTGAGCAGGCATGGGCACATCTGGGAACCATGTGGGGTGGCGGTTCTCAGGCCGACAGCGCTACCCCAAAATCCCTGGCACCCCCTCAACTGGGGAGCGCATTCACACAAACTTAATAGGCAGCGCTGTCCCGTGGGGAGTCCTGAGTGCTATGTTTTGAAAATATTTTGAAAACACTTAGCTACCCTAAAAACGTGAGCAAAACGTTTCTTTTTCTGCCAAAAAGGTGGAAACTCACTTCTGTGCAGGAAATATGGCCCCGAGGAGCCATCTTTTCTCTTGGGGCAGCCACGTGGCAGGCTGGAAGGCCACAGAAGGGTCTTCATGCGACATGTCCCCAAAGACCCCTCGGTGCCAGCCTTGTTTCCGGGCGCACTCAGAGCCAGGGCTTCCCGCAGGCCCTGTGGGTTTTGTCTCCAGCCTCACTTGTGTCACCTGCAGAGCAGGACTTAGCAAGGGCCTCTGTGCACAAATGCCTCCAGGCATGGGAACAGCAGGCCCCCAGGAGGGAGGAGGAACCTTAGAATCCCATGCAAGAGCCGGGCCAGCCCAGCTGACGGTGAACAGCTCTGTTGGTGGGAGTCCCTGCTCGCCCGGGCTGGCTAGAGATGCAGGACTGACCCTCATCTTTCACCCCAGCCAACCGAGTCCCAGGCCTTCTACTCCTGGCCGGCCATCCTCCTGTCCTTGCGGCCCGAGTATGCTCTAATCACTGTCTGTTCCTTCTCTCACCCAACCCCACCTTCTCCTGCTCCTGGCTTCTCCAGTCTCAGAGGAAGCCCAGGAGGAAGGTTAAGTGTGGTCTGAGGCCCCGGCCCCCATGCCCACTCCCCAGCCTTCCTGCTCCACACGACATTGACCTCCACCCCGCCTCTAAGAATTGCCGTGTGCCCCTGTCTAATCTCCTCTCTCCCCCTGCCACCGGCAATCTCCGGCTTTCCTCTGCTGCAGAAATCCATGAGGAAGGCACCAAGACACAGGACTTCTTGTCCCATGTGGGGCCCAGGGCCTGGCTGGACCCACGTGGGGGTGGGGGAGAGGGTGGAAGCCACAAGGTACCAGCCAGCCAAAGGGTCCCCACAAGTGGCCCTAATGTAACCCACTAACCACAGCCAATCCTTGACCAGAGAGGGCATGGGGTCTCAAGGGTGGGACCTCTTCCCGGCAGTCCCCCAGGCAGCAGCAGGGCCAGGGGCTCCTCAGGCAGGTGCAGGCTGGGCTCCTTGTCAGCAGGGCATCCCCAGGCATGGGGCAGAGGAGATGCTGCGGGGCCAGAGGTAGGCCCACTCTAGCCCTCCACTCCAGGGCGGGCAGCTGAGAGTCCATGGTGGCATCGACCCCTGGGCCTGGCCAGGACCCCCGGCCACATCTTTGGCCAGCACAGGGTGAGGGGAGAGAAGGTGGCTGGGGGCAGAGCCCTGCAGCCTGGAAGGGTCAGCTCCCTCGTGTGCGTGCCCTCGCCAGCACCCCAGGCCCCCTCATAGCCTTTTGCTGTGAGACCCCTGGAGTGCACACAGTCTGGCAGATGGGAGGGCTGGGGTCCCACGCCCAGATCAGCAGGCAAAGCCATCATTGGCGCCCGGGGCTGCCAGTACCCTCGGAGGGTGGAAAGAATCCCATCAGGGAAAGAACAAGTGTGTCCTCAGCTGTTGGGATGGCAGGAAGTGGGGGTCCTGGGGACGCCTCCCAGGGCTACCAGCCCTGTCTTTGTGGGCCTCTGGTGCCGCCCGGTCAGGCTACAACCTCGCGCATGGGCCTTGGTGCCCTGGCCAAGGGCACGGACACCCTTCTGGAGGTGCCCAAGACAGACAGGGGATAGGGGCAAGCAAAGGAAGGCCCAGCCCCAGGGCCGAGCCTGCTCGCCACCATTTTTTTCCCTTTGGCACTCATCACCCTCTTTTTACCCCTCCATCTACCCCAAAACTATTTTCTCCCCACCTACCACTTCAGCTGTGCTGTCTCCGTGGCCGCCACCAACTGCAGCGAGGCGAGGTGCAAAGTCACAGGCCCCAGCCTCCAACGTGGGGCACGTAGCTCTCCCATCTCCTTCTCCTTGGCCTCTAGCCAGACAGGAGCAGCTCCCGCTGCCGGAAGCCCTCCTACGGCCCGAGGCTCTGCAGTCTCCGCGGCCACCACCAACCGCAGGGAGGCGAACCACAGCGTCGTGGGCTCCAGCTGCCAGCCGCCAGCCGCCAGCCGCCAGCCGCCAGCCGCCAGCCTGCAGCGTGTAGCAAGTGGCTTCCTAAGGCAGCACACAACAGCTCAGCAGTCAGACGCTGAAGAGCCTAGAGTGGCCCCACCTCATCGTGCTTTATATACTGAGGTTAGGCAAGGGGTTCCTAGAATACATGTTTTGATTGGATGAGAAAAAACCTTTAGGCCTACTCTGATTGGACTTTGTTATCATGTTCTGATTGGATGAGAGCAAGTATCAGGACAACCAATCAGAGCATGAAAATAAAGTCCAATCAGAGTAAGCCTAGAGGTTCATCTTATCCAATCAGAACATGTAGTCCAGGAACCCCCCATTGCCTAGCCTCAGTATATAAAGCATGCTGAGGCGGGTATTTTTCAGATTTTTCAGTGTCTGCGGGCGGAGTTGTTTCGTGCTGGCTTAGGAAGCCGTCTGCTGCTCGTTGGAACTTGGAGGTTGGAGGCTGGAGTCAGGGACGCTGTGACTCGCTTCTCGCCTCCTCGCGGTTGGTGGTGGCGACCAAGACTGCAGCACTGTGGGAACTGTACGAGGGCCTCCGGCAGCGGGAGCTGCTCCTGTCCAGCTAGAGGACGAGAAGATGGGAGACCTACTTGCCCCACGTTGGAGGCTGGGGCCTGTGACGTCGCACCTCGCCTCACTGCGGTTGGTGGCGGCCACGGAGACAGCGCAGCTGGAGGGGTAGGAGGGGAGAAAATAGTTTTGGGATAGAGGGAGGGGTAGTAAGAGGGTGGTGAGTGCCAAAGGGAAAAAAGGTTGGCGAGCAGACAGAGGGTGGGGAAAAGATGGTGGGAGAATAAGTTTTTTGGTAGCTGGAGGGGGAAAAGAGAGTGGTGAGCAGCAGCAGTGGGGAGAAGGCTTTGGGAAAAGATGGGGGAAAATGTTTTTGGGTAGATGCGGGAGCAAAAGAGGATGATGAGAGCGTGAGGGGGGAAAGAGGGTGGCCAGGGAGAGGGGGAAAAGGGTGATGAGCTGGAGAGTAGAGAGGGCTTTGCGAAAAGATGGTGGGGAAAAAGTTTGGGGGTAGATGGAGAAAAAAGGGTGGTGAGAGGGACAGGGGTGAAGACAGTTGGGAAAAGAAGGTGGGGAAATAATGGTGGGGTACAAAGGTTTGGGGTAGACGTTTTTCTGATTTTTAAATTAGATTGTGTTTTTGCTTTTGAGTAGTTTTGCTCTCTATGTTTTGTGTGTTAACCGCTTGCCTGATGCATAGTTTGCAAATACTTTCTTCCATTCTCTGGATTGTTTCTTCGTTCTACTGATTGCTTCCTCTGCGTTGCAGAAGCTTTTAAGTGTAATGTAATTCCATTTGTCTGTTTTTGCTTTTGTTGCTTGTACTTTTGATGTCTGTCTGAAAATTTCTTCTCCTAACCGATTTTATTAAGCATTTATCGTATGTTTTCATCTCTAGTAGTTTCATAGTTTCAGGTCCTACATTTAAATCTTTATCTTGAGTTGAATTTTGTATATGATGAGATAACGGTCTAGATTTATTCTTCTACATGTGAGTGTTGGGTTTTCCTAGCACAGTTTATCGAAGAGATTGTCCTTCCAGAAGGTGTGTTCTTGGTGCCTTTTGTTAAAAATGAGTTGACTGTAAATGCGTGAGTTTATTTCTGACTTCTCTATTCTGTTTTGTTTATGTCTGTCTGTCATTAGTCTCTCCCCGCCCCCCCTTTTTTTTACAGCACTCTGCTGTTTTGATATTATACTATATATGTGCAGTTACTATGGATTTATAGTATATTTTGTAGTATATTTTGAAATCAGTAGTGTGAGGCCTCTGGCTTTTTTAAAATTCAAGATTCTTTTGTCTATCTGAGGTGTTTTGCATTTCCATGTGAATTTTAGAATTTTCTTTTCTATTTCCATGAAGAATGTTTTTGTAGTTTAACATGGATTGCATTGATTCCATAGATCACATAGAGAGAGATATTTTAACAATATTCTTCTAGTGCATGGACATGGGGTATTTTTCCATTTACTTGTGTTTGCTTTAATATCTTTGATCTGTGTTTTCTAGTTTTCGTTGTAGGACCTTGCACCTTTGTGGTTAAGCTTATCCCTAGGTATCATTTTTTTAGAGGGGTGGGTAGCTACTGTAATGAAACAGCTTTCTTGATTTCTTTATTATGTGTTTCACTGTTGGTGCACAGTGTGTGCTACTCATTTTCGTATATTGATACTGTATCTTGCAACTTTACTAAATTTATTATTTTTAGTAGGTTTTTTTGTGGAATGTTTAGGGTTCTCTCTGTATAAATTATCGTGTCACTTGCAAACAGAGACAGTTTGAGTTTTTCTTTCCAATTTGGATGGCTTTTATTGCATTCTCCTGTCTAATTGCTTTAGCTAGGACTTCCAGTACCATGATGAATAAAAGTGGTAAAAGTAGCCACACTCGTTCAAGATCTTAGAGGAAGAGTTTAAGCTTTTCCCCATTGATTACGATGTTAGCTGTGGGTTTGCCATATATGGCTTTTATTGTGCTGAGATGTGTTTGTTTCTGTGTTGTGTCCTGGTGTGGTTTTTGTAGCAGGGTAATGCTGACCTCATAGAACAAGTTTGGAAGTATTCTTCGTCTTCATTTTTCGGGGAATATTTTGAGTAAAATTGGTATTACCTGTTTTAAAAATGTTTAGTAGAATTCAGTGGTGAAACCATTATTCTTCTGTTTTTCTTTGATGGGAGACTTTTGTTACTGCTTTAATTGCATTACTCATTATTAGTCTGTTCAGATTTTGTATTTCTTATTATTCTAGCTTGCGAAATTGCTGTTTCCAGAAGTTTATTCATTTCTGCCAGGTTTTTCAATTTGTTTGCATGTAGGTGTTTTTGGTAATCTGTTGGGATCCTTTTTATTTGTTATCAATTGTAGTGTCTTCTTTTTCACCTATTTTATTGCAGTTTTCTTTTTTCTAGTCTCGTTATAGCTTGTCAATTTTGATTTTTTTTTAAAAAAACCCAGCTCTTTGTTCCTTTGACTTTGTAATTTTTTTAGTTTCTATTTTTTAAAATTATTCTCTAATCTTCATGATTTATTTCTACTAATTTTAGTATTTGATTTTTCTTGTTTTTCTCACTTGACGTGTACTCTGAGGTTGGCTTTTGAGATCTTTCTGCTTTTCTGATGTAGGCATTTAGAGCTATGCACTTTTCCTCGTACAGCTGCTTTTGCCGCATTCCGCAGGTTTTGTTGTGTTGTGTTTTCATTCTTATTTGTTGCTGTGGATTTTTAATTTTCCTTATTAGTTTCAATGGGTTTTTAATTTTTTCATTTGTTGGTTGTACGTGAGCATGTTTTTAAATTTTCATTTGTACAGCTTTTAAAGTTCCTGTTAATTTCTTTTTTTTTTTTTGAGACGGAGTCTCACTCTGTCACCCAGGCTGGAGTGCAGTGGCCGAATCTCAGCTCACTGCAAGCTCTGCCTCCCGGGTTTATGCCATTCTCCTGCCTCAGCCTCCGGAGTAGCTGGGACTACAGGCGCCCGCCACCTTGCCCGGCTAGTTTTTTGTATTTTTTAGTAGAGTCGCGGTTTCACCGTGTTAGCCAGGATGGTCTCGATCTCCTGACCTCGTGATCCGCCCGTCTCGGCCTCCCAAAGTGCTGGGATTACAGGCTTGAGCCACCGTGCCCAGCCTAGTTCCTGTTAATAATTTCTAGTAGTAGTCCACTGTAGTCAGAAAAAATACTTAATATGACTTCAGTTTTTTAAAATGTGTTGTTACTTGTTCTGTGGCTTAACACATAGTCTATCCTGGAGAATAATGCATGTGCTACTGAGTGGAATGTGCATTGTGAAGTTGTGGAGTCTGTGTAAATTTCTGTTAGATCTATTCGGTATAGAGTACAGCTTAACCGATGATTTTTTGTTTTCTGGATGATCTGCCCATTGACGATAGTGGTGTGTTGATTATAGCGGGGTGTTGAGGTACTTTATTATTATTAATTATATATATATATTTTTTGAGACAGAGTTTCTCTCTTGTTGCCCAGGCTGGAGTGCAATGGTGCAGTCTCATCTCATTGCAACCTCCGCCTCCCAGGTTCAAGCGATTCTCCAGCCTCCGCCTCCTGAGTAGCTGGGATTGCAGGCATGTGCCACCACGCCCTGCTATTTTTTTGTATTTGTAGTAGAGACTGGGTTTTTCTCCATGTTGGTCAGGTTGGCCTCCAGTTCCTGACCTAGGTGATCCACCTGCCTTGACCTCCTGAAGTGCTGGGATTACAGGCATGAGCCACCACGCCCGGCCGGAATCTTAAAAAGTTTAATACATGGAAGCAGGGTAGAATGGTGGTTACCAGAGACAGGGAGGTGGGAGAAAAGGGGATCTGTCGGTCCAAGAGTACAAAGTTGCAGTTACGTGATTATAGTTAATAATAGCATATACTAGAAATTTGCAAAGAAAGTGTATTTCAGGTACTGTCATCTAACTATATGAGAAGATGGATGTGTTAGTTTGACTGTAGTGATCATTTAACTATGTATATATACATATATATACACAAACAAATGTAGATTTTCGTATATATGAATCAAAATAGGCCATCCACTTTAAATATATTCAATTTTATTTTGAAAATAAAAATGTGAAAGAATAAAGAGCATGCATATAGTCGTAAACTCAATTACCGATATAAATAAGTGCACTGCTAATCAGAACAATGAATTAAATGTCAGTTGTATTTATGTTGTAACCTTTCCTTTTAATGTTTTCTATTTATAATTACACAAATATTTAATGAGTTCACAATGCAACTATATATTAAACATGCTCAACATGTTTTAGAAGTGATGAATGTTACAAGTTTTAGGTCATAGTCACTGTAAGAATGTTCACTTGGGAAGTGTTATTTTCTGTTGGTTTGTATTTTAAAACATTCACTACCACCAAGAGACAGCCTGGTTTTTTCTAATCTTCACCCACCATAATGTTATAATGAACGCCTCTGAGCATGTATCACTATGCGCAATTAAGCATACTTGTGACGGCTTCTCAGATTTGGAATTGCTGATCCAAAATCAATGAGCATGTTAAAATAGGATAATTACTTTTCACCCTCAGATATGCTGTTAAAATCATATTTTCATTAATTTTATGTAATAGTACCAGTACCAATTTTCCCATACTTCACACTACCTTTAGATACTATACATTTCATTAATTCTTGTCTGTATTACAGGCCGTAAAACCATCTCGTTGCTCTTTCAACTTGAAATTTCTGATTACTGTAATTCCAAATGTACCGAGTCATGTTTACTATATAGTTTGTTACATTTCGTGAACTCTACTTTGTCTCTTTTACTACAAAATGGAATATGTGTGGGAACAAAATTGGTTTTATATGAGTATCTTTTCCTTGTCTAAGATCTGTTTGAATTAGGCAAGAAAAAAGTCACATATTCACTCCAACAGCATAATGTCTGTGTCTGTTTCACAGTAGCAATACAATGTGAATAGAATCACACTCATATCTCCCATGATGAAACTGATGCCTTATGTACAGCATTTTGCATTGAAAAATCATTTTTTATCTTTTCAGCTACATAGGATCAATTTCTCTTTGTATGTTGTATGGCTTCCAATTGCATCTAGGAGTCTTATTTTTCATTAGTTTTGGGATACAGGTGTTTTTTGGTTACTTGAGTAAATTCTGTAGTGGTGATTTCTGAGACTTTGGTGCACCCTTACCTGAGTGGTGTACGTTGCACCCAGTATGTACTCTTTTATCCTTCACCCCCTTCCACCTTTCCCTCTGGGTCCCCAAAATCCATTATATCATTCTTATACCTTTGGATCCTCATAGCTTAGCTCCCACTTACAAGTGAAAACATATGATATTTGGTTTTCCACTCCTGAGTTACTTCACTCAGAATAATGGCCTCTGGCTGCATCCAAATTGCTGCAAAGGCCATTATTTCATTCCATTTTATGGCTGAGTAGTATTCCACAGTGTATATATACCATATTTTCTTTGTGCGCTCGTTGGCTGATGGGCATTTAATTGATGGGCATTTAGGCTGGGCGCGGTGGCTCAAGCCTGTAATCCCAGCACTTTGGGAGGCTGAGGCGGGTGGATCACGAGGTCAGGAGATCGAGACTATCCTGGCTAACATGGTGAAACCCCGTCTCTACTAAAAATACAAAAAACTAGCCGGGCGTGGTGGCGGGCGCCTGTAGTCTCAGCTACTTGGGAGGCTGAGGCGGGAGAATGGCGTGAACCCGGGAGGTGGAGCTTGCAGTGAGCCGAGATCACGCCACTGCACTCCAGCCTGGGAGACACAGCGAGACTCCGTCTCAAAAAAAAAAAAAAAAAAAAATTGATGGGCATTTAGCTGATGGCCTTCGTATTTTTGCGATTGCAAATTGTACTGCTATAAACATGCATGTGCATCTGTCATTTCCATGTAATGACCACTTTTCCTCTGGGTAGATACCCAGTAGTGTGATTTCGAGATCGAATGGTAGTTCTGCTTTGAGTTGTTTAAGAAATGTAGGAGTCATTTTAATGTAGATAATTGAATTACGGTTAATTCTCCATCCAGTTTTCCACATTAGTTACTTACTACTGCCGATTTGAGGCCATTTTTCATTTATATTACTTGATCATTTCATTTACCGTCACGTCTAACAGTATATGCTGTTTTCAATGCATATTATGTGAACAGTTTAAAATTCTGAAAGTATAATTCTTTGTTGAAGTGTTTGTAAGTTTTACATAAGCCCTTATATGATCTGTGTTTTGATTTTTAAATCATCTGTTGTATTTTACTAATATATACTTTTCTTCTTGTGAGATATAATCTTACATAAACTTTGTGGATAGAAAGATGTTAGGAAACAGTCACATGGTCTGTTATGCTTAGTGTATCATTTTTGCGGAGACCAGCTCGGTCAGGGGGACCTAGATGTGCACCTGGGGCCTGATGTTCTCCAGGGGCCTAGGTATCCACCTGGGGCCTGGTGTCCACCCAGGGCCTGATGTCCATTTGGAGTCAAGTGTGCAACTGAGGCGCCATGATCTGGGGGCCGGGTGTCTATTAGGGGCCTGGTTTTGACCTGGGACCTGGGCCTTTACCTGGGGCCTCAGTGACCACTTGGGGCATGATGTCCACTTGGAATTTGGTGTCCAGCTGAGTCCTGATAGTCACTGGGTTCCTAGGTATCCTCTTGGGGCCTGGTGTCTGTCTGGGGCCGGGTTTCTACCTGGGGTGTGGGTATCTACCTGGTTGCTGTTGTTTACCTTGGTCCTAGGTATCCACCTGGGACCTGGTGTGCACCTGGGGCCTATGTCCACCTATTGTTTTTCTGTGGCCTTGTGTCCACCAATGCCCTAGGTGTCAGCCTGGTATCTGATATCCACCTGGGGCCTCCTTAGCCACCTGGGACCTGCTAGTCCCTTGAAGTCAGATGTTCTCGGTCCTGATACCAACCCAGGTGTATTCACCTGGGTCCTGGGTGTCCCCTTGGGGCCTGATATTCACCAGGTGCCCAGGCATTTATTTGACACCTGGTGTCCATGTGGAGCATGCTGTCCCGTGAGAATTAATATTCAGATGGGGACTGGGTATCCACCTAGGGCCTATTGTACTCCCAGGGCCTGAGTGTTTATCTGGAATCTGATATCTATCCTGCGCCTGCTGCCTACATAGGGCCTCGTGTTCCTTTTGACCCTGGATGATCACCTGAGTCCCTGGTATCCTCTGTGGGACAGCTGTCCACCTGTGACTGCGTCCAGCTGTGGCCTGGGTGTGAGCCTGGTGCTTGATGTACACCTTGAGTCCGTGTCCACCTGAGGCTTGATGTTCATCTGGGGACTGGTGTCCACTTGGGGCCTGATGTCTGCATGGGGACTGAGCACTTACCTGGGGCCTGGTGTCCACCTGAAGCCTAGGTGTTAACCTGGGGCCTGGCGTCCACCTGGAGCCTGAAGAATATTGGACATCAAACACCAGGTTGACACTATGTCTTAGGCGTATGCCGGTTCCCAGGTGGACATCAGGTTCCCAGTTGAAAAATAGGTTCCAGGGAACAGCAGGCTCCAGTTGAACATCAGGCCCCAGGTGGATGCCCAGGCCCCCCATCGACACCTAGGCCCCAGGAAGACATGAGACCTCAGGTGGATATTTATGTTCCTCGTGAACGTTAGGCTCCAAGTGGACACCCTGGCTCCAGGTGGATATAGGGCTTCAGGTGGCCATCAGGTCCCAGCTGGGTGCACACTGGACTTGAGGTATACATCAGGCACCAGGTTTACACCCAGGCCCCCATTGGACAGAATGTCACAGATGGCCTTCAGGCCCAAGGAGGATACCAAGTCTGCAGGCGGATACCCAGGCCTCATGTGGACCCTAGGCCTCAGGTGAAAATCGGCCCTAGTTGGATACTTAGTCTTCAAGTGACATAATAATGCCCCAGGCAGACCGCAGGCTTTAGATGGATACCAGGCTCCAGGTGGACATTAGGTCCCAGGGTGACACCAAGGCTACAGGTGGACACCAGGCCCCAGGTGAAGCCTAGATCTCAGGTGGACATCAGGCCCCTGGTGGATACCTACACTGCATATTGACCAATCAGATTCCAGAAGGACACCAGGCCTGAACTGACCACTAGGCCACCAGGTGGCTATGTTGGCCCCAGGTGGCCATCAGGCCCCAGGTTGACTCTAAGGGCCCAGGTAAATACCAGCCTGCAGATGAATAACATGCCCAGTGTCGGTGGACATCAGCCCCCACCCCATGAACAGCAGGTCCCAGGTGGATACCCAGCCTGATGTCCACCTGCAGACCAGAGTTCGCTTAGGGTCTGATTTCTTCATGGGCCCTGGGTGTTTTTCTGGGACCTGTAATCTGTCTGAGGTCTGGTGTTTACCTGGGGATGGGTATTTACCTTGGGTCTGATGTCCACCTGGGGCCCGGGTGTCCACCTGGGCCGTGATGTTCACCCAGGGCCTCATTTCTATCTTGATATTGAGTGTCTCAAGATAGACTTCCCTGGGTGAGCCTTGATGTCCATCTGGAACCAGATGTTCCCTTGGGGCCAGGGTGTCCACCTGAGGCCTAATGTTGATCAGGGGCCTGGTGTTCACCAGGGGCCTAGGCATTTAGCTGAGGCCTGATGTCCACCTGGGGCCTCCTGTTCACCTTGGGCCTGATACTTACCTGGGGCCTGGACATCCACTTGGAGCCTGGAGTTTAAGTGGGGCCTGGTGTTCCACTGGGGCCTATGTGTCAGTCTGGGAACCTGACATACACCAAGATGCCTGATGTAAATCTGAGATCTGGTTTCAGCCTGTGGCCTGGTATGTACCTGGGGTCTTGTGTCTGCCTGGGGCCTGGTATTTACCTGAGGCCTGGGTGTTCACCTGGGGCCTGATATTTAGCTGGGGCCTGGTGTCCGTCTGGGGCCTGCCTATGTGCCAGACTGTGACCTGATCTGTCCACCTGGTGCCTGATGTCCATGCAGGGACTGGAGTCCCCTTGGGACCTGGTGTCCACCCAGGGCCTGGTGTCAGCCTGGTATCTGATGTCAACTGTCTGTGTCGTGATGTTTTCCTGTGGCCTCTGTGTCCACTGGGGCCTTATGTCCACCTGCAGGGGGTGTGCTTCCATGCACCTGCCCCCTTCCTGGGGAGAATGGGTGGGGAGTTTCTCTGACCCCGCCCCTCATCGTCCAGGACCTCGACCTCACCCTCCCACACAGGCTGTGAGGAAGGCGCCATCTTGGCTCAGGTGGTGCCTGGGTAAGTTGCCCCTGCTTCTTTCCCAAGGCGTGAAGATCTCAGTCAGGTACTGGACTGGGAACCCCGAAGCCATGCCCCGCCAGACTGCCAGTGGGAAAGAACCGGTACCCAAGAGTGAGAGCGCCGCACTGCCTGCTGCCGGGAGCCTGTATAAGCATGCAGGGTGGCTCCTCGAGGACGCCAGGAGCCTGGGTTCAGGTCACTCGTGTCATTGGCAGCCACACACCAGAGCTGAGGGAGGGGACCAGGCTGAGGCCATGGACCCTCCAAGAAAGCCACAGAGCCAGCCAGTGGTGCCCAGGGACTGCAGGAAGCTTCTCCAAGGTGAGCTCTGGAACTGCATTGGTTTCTGTATCTTTCCCCAGCGGTGAATTTCTGCAAGTTGGGTCGGACATGTTCAAGGTGGCCTTTGCAATTTGTAGGCTTTTAAGCCATCTGGGAGAGACCCATACTTTTGAAAATCTGGACGGATTTGGGCTTGATTCGGCGTGCCGCTTCATTTTGCAGTGTGGTTTCTAGTGTTTCTTGGGAAATTGGGCCTGGGTTGGTTAGTTATCCACGTCAGCCTTTCCTTCTTGGATTTCTCAGTACGCATGGTTGCGTTTTCCTCTTTTCTTTTATTGCAGTCCCAGGTCCCACATTTCCATTATTCCCTTCTAATCTGTGCGTCCTCCATGTGAAGCATCATTGCGCTCGCGTTGGGTGCGGGAGTTTCATGGTTGGTTCTTTTGGTGTGTCTTTGGCATTCTATTAAGAGTTCCTTGACGTGAGAATGATTGAGAAGTGTAGTTTTCAGTTTCCTAAATACAGATTTTTTGGGGGAGATGAACCTATTGCATTAGGCCAGAGAGTATGTGACCTTTCGGTATTTGGGGACCGATGTGTACACCTGGGGGCTTGGTATCCTGAGTTGGAGGTTGGGTGTCCATGTGGAACCTGATGTACCTCTGGACCTGGTTGCCCACATGGGTCCTGGTGTCCACCTGGAGCCTGATGTTTCCCAGGGGCCTGGGTATCCACTTGGGTCTCGATGTTCATCTAGGACCTGGTGTTCACCCAGGACCTGATAGTCACTTGGGGACTGGGTATGTACCTGGGGCCTCACGTCCACCTGTGGTGTAGGCATCTATTGTGGGGCCTGTGTGTCAACCTGGTGCCTGATGTCCTCCTATGGATTAGATACCCAACTGGGGCTTGGTGTTTACCTGGAATCTGATGTCCAGCTGGGGACTGGTGTCTGGATGGAGTCCTACAGCTACCTGGGGTGAGGTGTTCTCCTGGGTGTGGCTGTGAACCTGGGGCCTAAAGTCTACTTAAGAGTCCAGTGTCTACCTGGAGCCTGATGTGACCTGGGGCCCGATGTAAACTTGGGGCTTGGTATTTAGGTCGGGTTTGGGCGACCACCGAGGGGTTGATCTCAGCTGGGGCCTGACGTTTTCTTAGTGCCTGGTGTTCACCTGAGGCCTTGGTGTCAACTTGGGACCGGATATCCAACTGAGGCCTGGGAGTTTCCTGGTACCTGAGGACTTCCTGGGACCTGGATTTCCCAGACCCGGATTTTCACATGGGGCCTGATGTCTGGAATTCTGAGGCCTAGGTCTTTTCTTGGGACCTAGATGTACACTTTAGCAGAGCCTCCGCAACAAAGGCCTGGGGCCACCAGGAGGCTGTGAAAAAGAAGAAGGGCACCTGTTTCCCAGATGCTTGTGAGTTTGTCAGAGCCTAGAGTGAAAGGACAAGTGCCCTGGACATAGGGAGGAGCCTGGGCTCCGATATCACCCCAAAGCCCATTTGTGCCCCAGCCTAGACTCTCCTGAGCCACCAGGGGGTGCGTGGAGTGGGGAGGGCATCTGTTTATATGCGGCGGCCTCTCTCTCACCACCGCCATCCCTCTTCGCAGCTGAGGTGCGGGACCTGTGGGAAGGAGAGGGAGGGCAAAGGCCGTGGTTGCAGCACCTGGGCCGCAGGTGACAGGTTCTCACCGAGGTGGCACGGAGGGCCCCACCACAACCCTGGTGGAGGTTAGGTTCCAAGGTGCAGCCCCAGCCCCGCCCCAGCCTGGGGTGTTCACCTGGGCCTGGGAAGGGGGGCAGCAGTCTGTGGGGCTGCTGTGGCCCAATGTTTCAGGAAGCCCAGGGCTCCTTGTGGGTGGAGAAATCAAAACGATATGCCTGAGTTTTCAGAACAGCCCCAGGGCTTGCAGCAGGTTCTCAAATAAAGGTAGTTACCCTGTTCCAAGGCAGAGCTAGTCAGGGGTGAGAGGAACGCAGGCGGGAAGGCACCAGCACACAGAGGTCCCCAAATCCCCAGCGAGGCCCTCTTACTCAGGCCTCTGTGCCAGAGCCAGGGTCTCCCAGGCACCTTCTGATGTAAATGCAGGCTCCTGCCCCCGTGCAGGCTCCCGCCCCCGGGCAGCTGGCCTTGCAGTTCCATCCTGTTCTCCAGGCTGGCCCTCCTGCAGCAGTCTTGCCTCTGACTCTTCTTTTCCAAGCAACAATCAGAAACATTCCTTTAAAGTGAAAGCAGATCTTAGCATCTCATCTTGTTTAATGCCACCTCACCCTGGGCTGCCATCATTTCCCAATAATGCCCAAAGTCCTGGGCCCCTGGCTTGGGCACCTCGAGACCGGTGAGGCCAGGATGCAGGCTGCCCCCAGCTTAGGCTGGCCATGCTCTGCTCAGCCAAGCCCCTGTTCTTCCTGCAGGTTCTCCTCTAGGGTGCCTGGCTCCTCTCCCCCACCAGCCCCGAAGCCCTGCCAGAGCTACTGCGAACACCCTCCTCCTCCTCCTCCTCCTCCTCATGGCCGCAGTCTGCTTCCTGGCACTTGGTTTCAGTGCTGTGTCATTAGGGCTAGTAAGAGTTGCTGCAGCTGTTAAGTCTACTGTGATAAAGTCACCATGGTCTCCCTGGTCCCAGGAGCAGCTCTGTGGGTCATCTGACTTTATATTCAAAGCCTGATTAAGTCAGTGACCATGGAGAGAGCTTGGCTGCATGGTCAACAGCATCCAGAGGTTTTCTGAGGCTCCCCACAGGCGCTCAGCCTCTCAGGGGCAGCTCTTTCCACACTCACAGGAAAGGACAGGGTCCCCCTCAAGTCCCGGGAAGAGTAGAGGCAGAGCAGTGGTCAGTGAGCCGCATCCCAGAGGCCTCCGCATCAAGGGACCTCAGCTGCCTGCTTTCCACCTTCCAAACCTGCTCAAGGAGCAAGCCCTGGGCCAGGAGGCCCCACCAGGAGGCCTTCCCTCCCACTCGCTCCTGGGCAGCCCCACATGGGCCAGGGACTCCACACGTGCTGCCAGGGCCCCTGAGGCTGCAGCCCAGGGATGGGAACTGGCAGGCACACATGCTCTGGCTGCTTTGTGCTGACACAGAGATGTGACTAAAGGGTTGAATGTCACCATGTGACTAGGGAACAGGCAGGCAGCACATGACCCCCTGCCTGCCTGGATAGGGAGCTCCTGGGGCCCTGGCTTGGGCACCTCCAGACCAGTCATGAGGTCAGCCCCGGAGGCTTGTCTACAGCCGAGCAAAAGCCATCCCCAGGGGGTCTCACTCTCTATGCTAAGGCTGAGGCGGCAGCCAGGGCCCTGCCCAGGGCAGAAACCCTCATGGCAAGGAACAGCAGACAGTGGGGACGGGGCCTCACGGGCCTCCATGACCCTGATGAGAAGGTCCTGTCCTGAAACCGCACAGCCTACAGTTTGGATAACATGGGCCATAAGCACACAGGTGTCTGTGAGGCAGCCCATCTTCATGGAACAGGATCATCGTCTGACAGGTCCTCAGGCGGATGAGTTTCCGCTCAGCATTCCCACAGCTGTTGTGTTCATCCTCCGAGGTGGGCCCGGAAGGAGAGGCTGGGGAAGCCAGGGCCGCTCCCTCTCCTGCTGTGACACTCTCAGAGGCAGAACACTGAAGGCTGCTGCTGCGCTTTCCCTCCGTGAACCTCCACAGCACAGGCCAGGCTCACACAGCCAAGCAGAGTGGCCAAGACAACCGCAGAGCGTGTGCAGTGGCCAGAGGGGCAGCTGGGTCTCAAGACTGGATGGCCACACGGCAAGGACAGGGCCACATCTCCAACAGGCATCATGGGTTAGTCACAAGGAGACACAAATGGTGGTTTCCAGGCAGGTCAGAGGTCCTGTTTCCACTGGAGGGGAGAAAGAACACAGCTGATTCGGAACTGCCGATGCCACACGGGAAATCTGGCTTTCGCCATCTGGGACATTGCCACATCATGGCTCAATGCAGCACAGGGAAGAGGGGGGACACATGGCACTGGCAGCCGTGGGGTGTTAGAGGAGGAAGGGTGAACCGGTGGACGTGGGGCCCTGATCAGGGTGGGGACCACATCCCAATGTCTCCTTAAAGCCGGGACCCGCCTCATGCTCCCCCAGCCCCACCTCTCATCATACCCGGGCATTGTCTGTGGAAGGTCATATGCTTGTACACGTGGGCGCAGCCCAGGACAGGGAGGAGGGAAAAACAACAAGGGAACATGGGCAGAGGAGGACAAGCATGAGTCCCCAGGGGGTCTTCAGAGACAGAAGGAAGACTTTGACCACCACCTCAGCCTCTACTGAGCTCAGCTCTGGGTGGCTGTCCCCGGGGATGTGATACCTGTTTGAAAAAGCAGAGTGTGGGGGTCCATACTTTACCCCTGTCCAACTCTCCCCTGGAGGGAAGCCTGGCAAGCCTCTTTCTACCTGTACCCAGCTCCCCAGCTCCCCCAGTCCCTGCCTCAGCCCCTTGTTCAGGACACACACTGCACACATATCCCAAGTGAGCTGCCCCAGCCTGGAGACCAAGGCCCAGACCCCGCCTCCAGCCAGCCCTGGGCCTGCACAGCCTGACCGATGCCCCCATCCACCTGCTAGGTATCCTCTCACAGCCCAATCATCATGAAGATGCCTTGGCCCCTTCCCATTCCCCAAGTCCTCAGCCTGCTTGGGAGACCCCTGGGACTCCTCTCCTGGGGTCGGGTGGGGCTCTGGCCTCTGGGAAGCAAGGTCCCACTCCTGCTCTGGGTGGGCACTGCCCTGTTGCACCTCCAGGCTCCCACCTCCTCCTTTCTTGGTAGGGCTGCTGAGACTTGCTTCGCCATGCACTCAGACGCCTCCATCCTCCCTGGACCTCTCATGGTTAGGCCAGCACCACTCCCCATGGCCTTTATTTGGGGCGGTGGCCTCAGTATCACTCCCCAGAGTAGAGCCCATGGCCCTTGTGACAGGAAGCTAGGTTAGGAAGGCAGATCTCTAAGTAGTTTCCTGTACTAGAGTCTATGACTGGTCACTCCTGGCCAGGCAGGCCATGCTGCAGTGTGGACATCAGACCAGCGCTTGCAAGCCCAGCTCTATCCTCATGGCCCAGGCCCCTCTGAAGGCACAGAGCAGCAGAGCTAAGTGGGTGTCCTCATCACGCACCCCTGTGAGGACAGGAGGGAACCCTGCTTACTTCCCAGAGCTGGAGCAGGGACCCTGCAGACAGCAGCTGCCAGCAGTAAAAGAGGTGCAGCCTTTGCAGGGCAATGGACTCAGGCTCCTAAGGGCATAGGTGCCCAACCCCCTGGCAAAGTGTGCAGGCCAGCCCACCTCCAGACACACAGCCTGCAGAGCAGGGAGGAAGCCAGGCAGGACCACCTGGGAAAGGAGTCTTTTCATACCAGAGGCGCCTGAGAGGAAAACTCCACTGTGAAACCAAGTCCCCACCCAGACTCCTCCTGAGGACACACAAGCATTGGTTATTCAACTGGCAGCTCAGCAAAGGCTACAGTCAAGGGCCCAGGCAGCTGCGAGGCCCACAGAGCGCTGGAACTGGAGCACCCCACCTTCAAAATAGCCAATCGCAAGGCAGGGGCTGGGCTCCCCTGGCCATTCCTCCCCGGGCAGCTGGCAGCTGGCATACTGAGACACGGCATGGACATTTCTTTCCTGGAGCTGGAGGCCTCATGTGACTGCCTTTCCCTCCCCTTCCCAGGCCAGCCACCTAGAGAGGGGCAGAGCGAACACCAAGGCCTGACAAGGTCCACAGAGGGCCTGTCCCGAGCCTCACGTGGGTCAGGCCCAGCTGCTGTCAGGGTGCAGGGGATCCAAATACATAGGGAGATATAGGGAGATCCTGTCTTCACACAAAAAAATTAAAAATTAATTAGATATGCTGGTGCATGCCTGTGTTCCCAGCTACTTAGGAGGCTGAGATGGGAGGATCACTTGAGCCCAGAAGGTTGGAGTCTGCAGTGAACCATGGCACCACTGCACTCCAGCCTGGGCAACAGAGCAAAAACCCTGTTTGTAAAAAAAAAAGTTTGAAAGAAATCAAAACAAGAATAATATTTTGTGACAGAAGAAAATTAGATGAAATTCAAATTACTGTGGCCCTACCGAGGCAGAGTGAAGCCACTGTGGCAGGGAGGAGGGTGTGTCTTAAGGCTGAGTCTGTTACCTGGCTGTTTACACAAACTTCTGCTGAGCCGATGGCGGAGGCTCTGCTACAGCCTCTCTTCTGCAGGGACTCCTGACCCCCAGGCAGATCCCACTGCCTGACCCTTGCCTGGCCTCAGTCTGCCCTGCAGGTGTGGAACCTCGGCCAGGCCTGGCCCCTGATCCAGTGTTAGTGGAAAAGGGAATTGAAGCCAGGAGCAGTGTGGCAGGCTGGCCTGGAGTCGGCTCCTGGAGGTCACTAACCTGATACAGAGCCTCTTCCCTAGGCAGTGAGTGTAGAGGGCACTTGGTATCACCCTGACGTGCTCTCCAGGGCATAAGGACAGAACAAGAACATGTTGCTGTCCGCTTCCTGAAGACAAGGCTCATGAGAGATCCAGGCGAAACCAACCATTCTTTGCATAGTGCTTGGTTCATGTGCTGGTGCTTGTCCTCCTCCAGGCGGTGGGCTAGATAGGGCCAAGGGCCATTCTGTGCTCGGCTTCCTCAGGCCTCACACACCAGGCCTCCCGTGAAAGCTGAGAGCTGCCATCCACATGAAGCTAAAATGCAAGAACTCCAGGCAGAACCCAGGAGGGCCGTCGGTAGTTGGGCTGACCAAGCTCTCCTAGTCTTGGCCTCTGCCCAGCTGAGGCTGAAGTCCAGCAGCTGGACATGTCCCACCTGCTCCCACTGCGTGCTCCGGGGTCATCGTCAGAACACCCGCAGACACCAGGTAGGCCTTACTCCATCTCCTTGTGCTCAGCCTCCTCGGGGCTCAGGTCCCACTCCACTCCATAGTCCAGGATGGAGCCGACACCAAAGGCCCTGTTTTGCCAGATCAGGGACTGGATGGACTCTTGGTCCTCACCGGCTACAAACTGCCCATAGAAGGTCATCTTCGTGAGCTTGTTGAATAGCCCCTGCCTTAGAGTTTCCTGGCAACATACAGCAGCTGAAAGACACAGGGAAGCCGCTGTTCTGGGCTGCCAGAACTCTCCTTCCCCACAGGGCCCCGCTGCTCATCCCCAACCACAACACTTACCCCCAGCCATGGGGCCTTGATACGGTCTCCTGGTGACTGGGCTTCCAGTGTCGGTTTCATGGTGAAGACCACCCGAAGCCACTTGCTTCTCCACTCTGTCCATCACTGCAGTTCCCATCCAGGACAGAGAGACCACAGGAGGTGCCGCCTGCTTGGCCCAATCCCTGCTGCCCTGAGCACACTGTTCCCACCTGGACTCTGCCCCTTCAGGGCCATACTCATGAGTCACTCCAGTGGCACACAGTGGGTGCCTGACCACCGCTTGGTGGATAAAAAGAATGGCCGACCTCCCTGGGGACAGCAGCGGGCATTTTGAGACCATCCTCTGTATCCACACCTTGGCAGTTCTGCTGGGGAAGAGGAGTACCTAACTTGACTTCCTAGTACTTGAGTGCCCAGACTTGTCAATGTTTTTTATCCCAAGTCCCTAAAACAGTGTGACTGGCCTGAGGCCAGCCCCCGAATGGATGCTAAATAACAAACGTGTGAAACTCAGGCTGAGTCTGCACCCAGCTGGAGGGAGGCATGCTTTGGTGACAAGGACAATGAGCTGGGTGACCATCCACAGGGGCCTATGATACGACTCCTGCCCCGGGCTCTGCAGGGTCATCTGGGGCCAACCAGCCACTCTGACGGACATGCCCTGAGGAAGACGCTGCCTGGGAACTGCTCAACTGTCTCCTCCAAATAAAATTTCACCACATAACTCCTTCAGATGTCTCAAGCTGCCATGCACCAAGCACCTTTTATGGACTGGAAACAAGCAAAGGAAACCAACCAGGATCTCACATCCTGGTAAAAAAAAAAAAAACCCAAAGGAGAAGGAGGGACTCTGCCTATGACTCAGGGCATGGGGCAGTGCCTGCAGGGTGGGACAGGGTGTTTTCTAACCTCGATCCAGGAGCGGGACTTGCCAAGGTGAGGAGATGGCATGGAGAACTGTGGGAGCTCGAGCACGGGGGACAGCCAAGGCAGGAAGGACAGGGACAACGAGAGGCTCCTGGGAGAGGAGGGCCAAGTGCGATGCTCAGAAGCACACCTTCACGCCATGTCTGCTGCCCTTGCCAACTCAGCCCCAACACAGGAAGAGCCTGGGGTTGATCAAACCCGATGGATACTAGAACTCCTTTTGGGGGAGCATCTGTTGAGACCATAGTTTCAGGAAAAACTTCTAGTCTAAGTAAAAGCATTAGCGAGTCACTGTTATCCCCAAGCCAGCCCTGAGCACCCACACACTGGCCCACAGGCAGACACAGTCCCACTGCCGTACCCTGAACATTGGTACCCCATGGAGATGCCTCCTGACCATCACCCCTGGACACACCATGGGGCAGCCCCAAGGACCAGGGTTTCCCAGGCAGCCACCCTTGCCTTTCTGCAGCCTCCACGCAGAATCTGACTTCCATTTTGTTTTATAAAGAGGATTAGAAACTGGAAAATGAACATGCTGACATCTGAGACACAATGTTCTCCGTGTCTCACTGAGCCTGAGCCAGGCCTGTTTCCTGCAGGTAGCACCCAGGGATAGCTGGGGGGACAAGATGGGTCTGAAACTTATCAAAGATCACCCAAGTGGCAGGCGGGGCAGAATTGGGGACCTGAAAACCATCACTGGGCCCACCTACATCTCCTCTGAGAGAACCATCAGAAACACAATAGGAGGGAGGGTGGGCAACTGTCTGGCGCGGGGGCCGGCACGATTGCTGTACAGGACCACGCAGTCTCCCTCTACTTAACTGCTTGCCTCTGCACAGCCAGCATTAAACGAGGGGGCGGGAGCCAGGCTGCACTGGCTCCAGGGATAGTTATTCACAAAGATGGGGGGCTGAGGGAGTGGGCCCAGGCTGAGGCTGGAAGCTTCCCGCACAGGGCTGTAGAAGCACACAGGCAGGGCTGGGTCTTGACTGATGGGGAAAATAGAATCACCATTATGGGAAATGTCGATAGGAAGGGATTGAGTACCTTGGTGCCGGGACGGTCTAGACACAACACAGCCCTGGAGCCCCCACTCTGGGCCCAGCCACGGGCCCGTCACACAGAACCCCTGTCCAGGTCCTTCCAGAAGGGTCTGCTACTTGCTGCCTGGGTGTCCCCGAATTCTCATCCCCTGGCTGAACCCAGGGGCCTCATGGAACCAGGATCCTGCTGGGCTGATGGGAGGCTCAAGGGTGTGTGTCTTGGGGCCACCAGCAGCCAGTGCTCCATGGAGACCATCTACCGTCGTCATGTGGCTGGGGTCCTCTCAGTGTTGCACCAGGGACCCTGGGCTGGCAGGATTAAGTCTAACTGGGGAGCCAGGAATCCTGCCCAGTCAGCCCCCAGTGAGTGAGTGCAAGAGGGAAGGGCCCTTTGGTCAGTGCTACACCCTTGGCTTACATGGGCTTTGAGGCCTGGACCCAGCCCGAGGTCCACTGGGCAGCAGATGTCAGCACCTCTGTAGGAGGTAGCTGAGGCCAGACTTCTCCATCCAGCCTCAGCAGAGAAGCAAAGGCGGAGAGCAGGTAGAACATCCAGAGGTAGAACATCAAGGCAGGAGGAGGTGATGCTGTTCGGGGGCTGGGGAGAAATACCTTAGACCAGAGCACCTGAGGTTGTCTTCTGGCCTTGCAGCCTGGAACCTGGTCTGGTGCCAAGAGCATCACAGCTGTGAAGCCCCAAGTGCAGGCCCAGACAGAGGAGACCCAGAGGCAGCCGATGTGGGGGACAGTTGACTGGGGATCGTAATCTAGTTTTCTGTTTTTCCTTCGAAAAAGAAACATAAAGGCCCCAACTCATCTGCCGTTAAAAAGTCATAGGGTGGGTGCATTGACTTATGCCTGTAATCCCAGTGCTTTGGGAGGCTGAGGCAGGCAGATTGGTTGAGTCCAGGAGTTGAAGACCAGACTGGGCAACATAGGGAGGAAAACTCCCTCCCTACGAAAGAATACAAAAATTAGCTGGGCATGGTAGTGCATGCCTGTAGTTTTAGCTACTTGGGGGCCTGAGGTGAGAGGATCCTTTGAGCTCTGGAAGTGGAGGCTTCAGTGAGCTGAGATCGCACCATTGCTTTTGCAGCCCAGGTGATAGAGTGAGATCCTGTCTCAAAACAAACAGACAAAAAAATCTAAAAAGTCATATAAAATGTCTTCATAAATACAACAGAGGCAAACCTCACATGATTTGTGTGCATGGCCTTGGAGGGGCAAAGGCCCAATAGGAGTGAGAAGAGGAGGGAAGGGAGGGCGCAGGCTGTGGGGCAAAGGTCAAAAGTAGAGGCCAGGAGGGCCGGCCTGGCAGCCTGAGTCCACTGCAGGTGACACTTCTGGCTTTGGTATCCTTGTTTCGTGTCCTGTGAACTGTGCTTTTGGCATGTCCCTAGGTATCTCCTGTGGGCTCCTCGCTGGGGTGGGGTGGGAGGAGGAAGCTGAGGGGGTAGCCAGGGTCTGTGTCCATTGAGGGGTATCCAAATTCTAGTGGAGGGAGGGCTGGAGGGGAGTGGGGAAAGGGCTTTGGCCAAAGCCAGGTGCTGGCGTGTGATGGGTCTCCATGGCTGCTGGGACTTTGTGGCCATTCCTGGGACATGTCTGTAGCCTTAACAAGTGGCCTGGCTTTTCTAGGGGTCCCCATCCCCTGCCCCTGGCAGCCCCTTTGAGCTCAGCACACAAAGCCCAGCTCAGAGAGGTTGGGCCTGGGCCATGGTGGCCGGGGAGGTCAGGGTGCAAGGCCTAGGTGGCCTCCAGGTAGGTGGTGAGCCAGGGCATATGGACATGTGGACAGTGCCGGGCCTGGGTCCTGCGCTTCATCAACTCTTCATGCCTAGACCACAGCCTCTCCGAGCAGGGCCCAGCTTGTGTTGTGCTGTCTTTTGTTACTTCAATTAACGCCCAGCTTCCTGACGCCTAATTTTTTGGGGTGATCAGACCTAACACCAGGTCGTGGGGGTGATGAAGTCTGGTGGAGTCTAAGGAATGAGAAAAAGTTTGAGAGAGAAAGTGGGACCAGGGGGCCATTGCGAGTGTAGAGATTGCAAAGGCCCTGAGCTCTGGGAGCCCACGCTATTTATTGGTGCTCAAAGAAACAGTTGGTGAGGATGTGGGGGTTGAAAGGAAGCACTGTATCAAGAGAGTTTAGCATTTTCTTTGAAACATATGACTACTTGACTACTTGAGATAATGAGAGTGCTAGAAGCAAGGAGCCAGCAAGTCGAGCAGACATGCAAGCTCTGCCTCAGGTTCTCTCCCAACACTCAGCTTTTCTCCCAACATAATTAAACTGGAATTGCTTCATGTCCAATAGCTGAGCATCCCATTAGATACAAGTTAATGCAACTGTTGCAGCGGCCATGAAATGAGGCAGGTGCGGCCCCCCAGGGAGAGACACAGAATCCGTCTTGGAGGACAGCATGGCCCGATTGGGCAGCTGCACACAGGGCCACACTGAGGCCGCACTGGCCAGCACTCGGCCCACCCAGTACTTCAACGAGGCCCTTCCCAGGCACCTTGAGGAGGACTCCCCTTGTGGGCCTCTGGCCTCCAGCTCCTCTGCCTGCCCCAGTGCAGCCTGATGGCTTCCTGCTGAGGTTTGCTGTTCCAACTCCATGGGAAACTCAAACTGGTGTATCAACATTTGGAAAATGCAGAAAAAATAGAGAAAGGAAAGGAGGGACCCCCCCACCCCAGAAATGTGCCATTCCTCCCATGGTCCTGCCTTTCAGGCTGCATAGGGGCTACAAGACACTTTTTGGGGCCTGCAGTGGGGGCCAAGGCAGGCACTCTGGGAAGGTGTCGGGCAGAGGCCACCTTGTGAGGAGCCACTGGTTCCTGAGGAGCTGGAAGTTCCAGGATGGGGGGCAGGGCTGGGAGCCAGTGGGGGTGGCCAGTGGAGGTGAGGCAGGCTGGGGATGCTGGGATGATACCTTGCACCCACCAGTCTCTGGCACCAGCCTCTCACCCTGATGGCCCTGTGTCCAGGGCAGCCTCAGGGTGCCCTCTGCCAGTGGCCAGTAGCATTGTGCCTGGCTGGTTCATCACCTCAGAGTCTTAAGATTAAATTAAATTATTATTTTTAGAGACAGGGTCTTGATCTGTCACTTAGGCCAAAGAGCAGTGGCACCATCACAGCTCACTGTAGGCTTGAACACCCATGCTCAAGTGATCCTCCCACCTCAGCCACCCAAGTAACTGGGACTGCAGGTGCGCGCCCCCATGCCCAGCTGACATTTAAAGTAACTGGGACTGCAGGTGTGCGCCACCACGCCCGGCCAATACTGAAAAACTTTTTTGTTTGTTTTTAGATGGGGTCTTGCCCTGTCACCCAGGCTGGAGTGGAATTGTGTGGTAACAGGTCACTGCAACCTCGAACTCCTGTGCTCAAGTGATCCTCCTGCCTCAACCTCCCAAGTAGCTGGGACTATAGGTGCAAACCACCACACCTGGCTAGTGTTCAAATTTTTTTGTAGAGATGGGCTTTCACTGTGTTGCCTAGGCTGGTCTCAAACTCCTGGCGTCAAGCAATCCTCCCACCTTGGCTTCCCAAAGTGCTGAGATCACAGGCCTAGGCCGCCACACCTGGCCAGCCCAGACTCTTGGTTCAGTCCCATAAGAGGGCTTGAGTGGGGCGAGGAGGTGGCAAAGTGGGCGGTGAAGGGGCCGCCCTGGACAGGCCTCCCTGCCCAAGGGTACTGAGCGGCCACTGCACTGGGCTCCCAGGCTGGGCTCGGTGGGTCTGAGGCAGGAGCAGCCTCCCCATGGAGGCCAGCTCAGGTGGCAGAGGCCCGCTCTGCCCCGGAGCTGTGGAACCAAAAGCAGGTCTCTGGTGTGTGAGCTGCTGGGCCCAGCTTTCTCTCAAGCATGTTTGCTGTCTGGGTCCTCCTCTTTGGGACCAGGGCCATGGCCATGGCCACACGCACCTTGTCCCCGTGCTGCACCATCATGTCTGTGACATCAGCTTGATGCCTGTGAGGGACTGGGTATCTCAGGAGATCGCAACAGGTGCCAGCACCACCCAGTTGTATTCTCCAAGGGACTCTCTGCAGCTCGGTGTCTGGGAGGGGTGGGGGGCGAGGTGCCACCTGCCATGTTCCTACTTAGAAGGACACAGCCCTGGAAGCCCTCACTGTGGAGTCTCTGAGCCCCTCATCCTCAGAGCAGCAGTTGCTGCTGTTTGCACGGAGGGCAAATCGGAGGCATGTTTGTTTAGCAAGATTGCCTCTGCAGGGGCCTGGCCCAAAAGACAGGCCGGGCATGGGCGGGGGGGTGCTCTGTGCATACTGAACATCCCCTGGAGAGCAGCTTTGTCCACAGCTGGAGCACTCTGGAAGTGACAACACTGCAGGCCTGGAGAGCTGGGGCAGTCCAGTTGGGCACTGTGCCCACACAAACAACACACACCCCAGCGTGGGGGTGCCTGAGGGAGGATCCTGGCTACCCTGCCTAAGCCCTGTAGTCTGTGGGGCTGTGTCCATCCAGGTCCCAAGGACCTCCAACCTGCGCAGTGGCCCCATCACACCAGGTGCCATCCTGCCCTCCAGTCAACTTCCTGGGGCTCTGAGCAACCTTTACAGAGACCCTACCTGGGCAGAGGGTGGGAGGAGCATCGCCCTTCCTCTGTGCAGGGAGCCTGATCAGGGTTCTGTCTCGCTGTGGGACAGTGGGGCCGGAGAAGAGTGGCAGGTACCAAGTGTAGACAGCAGATGTAGATGCATGCAGGAGGCCGGGCTGGGGCCAAGAACATGGCCCTGGAGTCAGGGACACTGGCATCATGTCTTTCCTCTGCCATTCAAGAGCTGGGGGGACCTTGGGCAGGTGGTATAGGAACAGGGAGGAGTCTGCCTGCAGCACCTGGAAGAGGGCTGTGCTGGTCAGGGGGCGCTTGGGGAGAGGGCATCAAGGGAGGTTGACGTTGGGAAAGGGGTTGCAATGCAGAAAAAGTGGGTCCAAATCCCGCTTCAGCACTAAGACCCTGCCTCAGCAGGGGTCCCCAAGCTTGGCTCCACCCCCTGAGGAACCAGTTACTGCACACGTTGCCCATCCAGGAGCTCGGGGCCCTGGTCCTGTTTCCCAGGGAGCTGTTGGCACCTGCAGGCTCCTGGCTGGGGTACAGGTGGGCTGTTTCTCTTCCATGCCCAGCACTTTGTACTGAGCCCGTCCTGCAGAAACTCAATGGGGCCACTAAAGGTGGCCACATATTCCTTGACCCTCTGTGAGTCTGTCAGTCTATATCTCTCCCTGGACGTAGGCAGGCCTGGGACGGCTTTGACCGTCAGTGTTGGGTGGACATGGTGCTATGCTGCACTCCAGGACCTCAGAGCCTGGCTGTTCCACTTTCTGCTCTTGGCCCTGAGCGGCCTTGAAGAAATCTGACCAGGAGGGAGAGCCCATGGAGCGGGAAGGCCTGTGGGGCTCAGCCCTGCACCCAGCCTGGAGGCCAGGCCTGTGCACACAGCTGGGACTGAGTACACTGAGTGTGCCCCCTGAATGCCACGTGCAGCAGAAGAGCCACCCACACTGCCCTGCTGGACCTTGCCCGGACTCCAGACTCACAGACCAAGCACACAAGAGACCAGCAGCTTTGTCATGCAGTAGCAGGTAGCTGGGCATGTGTTCCCCATTCCCCTGCCATCCTCTCAAATCCTGTGGGGAGGAAGCGTGTGAGGTCCAGTGGAGGTTGGGGTCAGGGTCTGACTCGGGGCTTTCTAACCCAAGTCTGAGTCCCATCCAGTGCCAGTGCCACGGAGGAGGGTGACTGGTGCTGCTCACACTGGCGAGCTCCTACCTAGGCCTTGGAGCCCAACTCAACAAGACCCCTGAAATACCTCTTTTGGGCACCACAGCCCCGTTGTCCTCCTCTGCTATGACATCAATCAGTCTGATGGTTTTTATGGTTTGATGTGTTCAAGTAAAAGGCTTGTTGCAGGGTTTAATTGACCCCATATGTCTGCCTGAGGAGGCCATGAGCTGCATAGGGCAGGTGTGAGCTGGACTCTTCCCTGGGTCCCCATGTCTTGCTGGGTACTCACAGGGCACACATGAGCATGTGCCGCAGGGGCCAGCAGGGGATGAGGCAGCTTGGCACCCACGCCCCCGCTGCCCAGTGTTTCCACCGCAGCCGAGGAGAAAATAAAGATTTCACAGCCGTCACAAACATTTCATCTTGTGCGTTTTACAGTCCACGACTGCTGTGAACGCTGGGCTCCTGTCGGAGCTAGAAGATTAATTTTATTTTTTTGATTTGGAGTCTCACTCTGTCACCCAGGCTGGAGTGCAGTGGTGCGATCTCGGCTCACTGAAACCTCCACCTCCTAGGTTCAAGTAGTTTTCCTGCCTCAGCTTCCCAAGTAGCTTGGACTATAGACATGCATCACCACACCTGGCAAATTATTTTGTATTTTTAGTAGAGTGGGTTTTGCCATGTTAGCCAGATTGGTCTCCAACTGACCTTAAGTGATCCTCCCACCTTGGCCTCCCACAGTGCTAGGACTACAAGCATGAGCCACCGTGCCCGACCAAATGCATGTTAATTTGTATGTTCAATTATTCCAGGTTCCCTGCTGGGGCCCATGGGCTGCCCTGTGTACAAGCCACCTGCAGGTCCCCGCCCAGCCCGTGGGCTCAGCAAAGTCCAGCCCCACACCCAGCCTACATCCTCCTGTCCGGTAAACACTCTCCCCCTTCTTCCTTCTTCCTCCACACCTCACCTGCTGGAAGGGGAGAGCTCCTCAGTCTACCTGGAGCCCCTCCTGTACAAGAGGGTCCACGGTCGTCCAGACGGGCCAAACCCACCTCTTAGGTTGCACCCCTGGGCTGTAGATGAGGGATCCAGGGCTTGTGGGGGTGTGTACCCAAAAGGGCAGGTCCCTCAGGCTCAGCCTCCCCGCACCTCAGTTTCCTCTCCTGAAAAGTGGGCTTGTGACTGTAAATGTTGCAGGGAGCTGCTGAGAAAATGGCTGCTGAAAGCTTGTCAGGAGGTCGTTGTGACCAGTGATGGGGCTGGGGTGTTTCTGTCAGGCCAGCGCTGGAGGCAGGGGCTGCCGGTGGTCAGGCAGTGCAGGAGTGTGGCCGGCGTGGTGGGCACATGGGGATTGGCTCATCAGTTGCGGCCTCATGTCATTCATGTTTCATTACGGCGCCTGCGGAAGATGTTCTCTGATAGTCTGCTGACTTATGAATTCGGTTCCGGGTCCCTGTGCATCTGTTCCCGCCTTGTCATCTCCACCACTTCATTTCCCCATCTGCTTTAAAAACCAGGAACATCGCCCTGAAATAAACACTTCAAACGCTTTTTTTAGGAGCTAATTGTGTCGAATTTCTTCGACACAGCCAGACCTGTCCCAAATTCCCCATGCAGGTGCGGCTCCCATTGAGCGCCTGGGGAGGGGACCAGGCCTGGAGCCCGGGGGCTGCGTGTGGCCGCCCCAAGTTTGCTTTCTCCAAGGCAGCCTCCACCTTTATGCAGCAAGCTGGACTCTCTCAGGAATGTGGCCCTCGCATCAGGTTTCCCCTGGATCCCCCCTTGGCACCCTTTGAAGTCCTCCTGCTGGGACCAGCGGACACTCCCCAAATTATCTGTGCTACATCTAAGGTCAAGGTCAAGGTCACAGCCTGCCGCCAGCTGTAGTGTTGACCCTGAGGGTCCCACTTCCCAGGACCCCTGAGCATCACGCTGGGTCTTCCCTGCCTTGCCCGCCCAGAGCACCTCTGCCCTCTGGGACCCACTCAGCGAGTGCGGTGGGTGAGTGCGGTGGGTGAGCGCGATGGGTAGGTGACCATGGGGAGAGAAGGCCTTTGGGAGCCCCAGCCCTGCTGTGCACCATGAGGCGGCACTCCTTCTGAGGAACCCAGAGAGCATCGCAGAAGAGCCTTAAAATAGTGACAATAAGAAAACAAAATCACAATTACAAGTCTCGAAACAGCACAGAGGCAATTGAGTTAGGCAGCCGCCCCATGGGAAAGCGGCTCTTTAGGAACTGAGGCCTAACGTGGGTTACGCATCGGTCAGGAGGAGGTGCTCAGCTTGTGGCCAGGCATTGGGGCCCCAAGCCACCCTTCCACGGTCGGCGGAACCTTGCCCAGCTGCAGCCGGAGCCTGGAAATGTCCATTGTATGAGTCTGGTGGGACCCGGGGTTCTTTGTTCCCCAAGGCCAGCGTGGCTCCTATGGGCAACTGTCATGTTCACTGGGACTGGCGGGAAGCTGGGTTTGTGGACTTGCACCCTCCGCTTCCTCATGTCCTCATCCTCAGGTGCCCTCCCAGCCTTTCAGAGGTCTTTTTTCCCAGCTGTGGGCAGGATGTCGCTCCTCTGCCCTATTTGTCCAGGACACAGGGTGCCAAGGCTGGTGGAGCCTCCCTGCAGCCCAAAGGGAGGAGGCTGGGGTCAGAGAGGCCTTGGGATGGGGCACACTTCTTCCCAGTGAACCTTAGGATCCCTCGGGCACCCATGCTCCCCACTGAGGGCCTGGGGCCACAGCACTCTGCCTGTGAGGGGTGGGCGCTTGGAGGCTTGGGGACATGTGTGCCCACAGGCATGTGGGGAGAGCCTGCTGAGCGCTGTCTTGGTGCTAGTTCCACACGCTGGCCCCCTGACACGGGGCTTGGCCTAGCAGCTTGTTGGGGAGGTGGTGCCCAGAGCAGAAGGGGGACTGGGAGGTGGTTGCTGTGGGCTCTGTGGGGCATGAGGGCTGGTGTTTGCCCCAAGCTCAGTGCCCAGTACCTGTGACCACACCTGCTCATAAGTGACCTCTGGGTGGCCCAGGGGTGAGTGGAGAGTAGACCTGAGCAGGTGACACGGGCTGGCGAGGAGCTTTGTCTCTCTAGGAGAGGGCAGCCTGTGCTGCCAGACCTGGCATCGCGCCACCCCAAGGCAGGCCTCATCGAGCCCTTGGGAGCCCCCCTCTGAGATGGAGATGCGCTTCCCTGTGGTGGGGCTTCGCTCAGAACGTTTTTATGGAATGTTAATTGATAATGCTTTTATTTAATTCTGGGTGTCATTCCATGCCAGCCAAACCCAACAGGCTGAGATTTATGTCTCCAAATTATGGGGCTCAGGCTGTTCAGAGGTGAAACAAAACAATTACCCATCAGTCAGCCACCAACTGGCTCGTGCTGAGGCTGGCAGCTCCATTAGTGGGTGTGGGTGGCCATGGCCCAGCAAGAACCCTTGAGGGGTGGGATGACCTTTGAGGCCAGGGCAGCCTGGGCGAGGTCTCAGTCCACATTCATACCCAACTGGCTCCAATGCTGCAGCCCTTGGCCTCCCACATGATGCTGTGACCCCAGGTGGGCTGAGGGTGACCTGCCGGAAGACGCTGCAGCGTCATCTTCAAGGGTAGGACCATGTGTCCTGTGTGCTGGGGGCCTGGGGGGCCATGGCCAGCCATGGTCACTTAGCGGAAGGAGCAAGGTCATCTGCCTCCTGAGCACCCCTATCCCCAGGAGGGAGGGACTAGGTGTGAACTACTTCACAGGGAGGGAAGCCTTGGTTGTCAGAGAGGACACTGGGTCTCTCACTGGGAGGACCTCCTGGCCTGGGCTTGAGGCCACCTGGATCTGTGCAAAGGTAGATATGAGTAGGGTGGGAATGGGAGGGGAGGTGGGCAGGGGAGGTGTGGTTGGTGCAGGGGAGGGGAAGTGGGGGAATGGAAGGGAGGTGGGCAGGGGAGGTAGAGTGGACTGGATGTCAGAACAGCCTAGGAGTAGGGGGTGGGGGTACCTGAACCACAGAGCGGATCCTGTCCCACCTTTACCTTGGTATGGTTGAGTCAGTGGCTAAACCAGGCCCTGTGGTCCTTCACCCAGGGGAGAGCCTGTATACCTCTTGGGCACTGCTAGGCCAGCACACAGCTCTGACTGAGCGCCTCCCCGTCTCGGGTGGTTTCCCGGATGCCTGGCTGGCTGCTTACAGGGACACGGGCTGGATGGGACAGTGACGGGAGGTGGGCTCTCCCAGCCCCAGTGACCCTCTAGGCCAGGGGTTGGCTTCTCTCCCTGCAGAGACCGCCCTTTCCTGCTCCTCTGCCTAGCTGCCCTGGGATTTGTGTCGCAGCCTCCCCAGCGTTCATCCTGGATGATCTGCACGTAGGCATGGCGCCTTACTGGGTCAGAGTGGTGTCCGGGTGAGTAGGTGGAGGGCTCTCCTCACTGCCTGGCAGTGTCCTGTTCCCCCGCTGCTCTGACACCCAACCTGGTCCCCAGCTGGGGCATCTCACACCCAGATCTGCTGCCCATTGGTGCAGTGCCGCCAATGCAGGTGCTGACCTCGGTCTCCGGGACTCCCTCTGTCCCTGCAATTCAACACGCTGCTCCTGCCCTGCTGGGATCCCATGTCCCTGGACCCTCCCGCTGGCAGTCTCGCCCGGTGACCCTGCTACAGGCCTGCCCCGCCACCCCCGGCACACTCCCTCATCCAGAGGCTGTGCAGTCACGTGCGGACCCCAAGGTGGCCTGTGGCTCCCTGCTCACGGCCGGGCTAAAAGGGGGCTTTCCAGTCATGTCCTGCCCTGGCTTCTTGCCTAAGGCCCTGGCCCTCATGGGACAGGCATGGTCCTCACACCCTTGGCTCTGCCAAAGCTCTGAGACCCCGCCCTAGAGACCCCGGCCCACCCAGCCTGGCCCTGCAGCAGTATGCCAAGGGCCCCTAAACCTGGCCTGGCTGCTGCCAGGGTGACCACCAGGGGCAACTGTCCGATAGAGGGCGGTGGCTGGGTCCAGTGTGTCTGGGTGACCGCAGGGCTTGAAAGCCCTGTCCTGTGCTCGGCCCGCCTGCGTCAGTGAAACTGGACTCCTAAGTCAGGGTTGGGTCCTTCCAGGGTCATGTCCTCTGAGACCTGGGGCGCGAGTCACTCCACCTCAGTGTCATCATGGGCAGAACCTCTCACGTATAGCATTGAAATCTTTCAAACTAAGTAGGAAAAGCCCTGTATTTTCTGAGCCCTATTACCATAGACCAGTACTGTCCTAAGTGTACTCTGGGGACAGACAGTGGCCAGCCCCGTAGCTCAGTCATTTCTGTTTAAAGGGTGAACAGGCTGGGTGCAATGCTTGAAAATCAAGCATGAAGTGGAACCCAGTGGGCCATGTATGGCTCTCACACCCATGAGTCATTCACACGATGCCACTTGGTCATTGCTGTCCCACCTGAAATGCAGCACTGGTGGGTGAGACCCTCTGGGCATGTTACCTGAGGGATGCGGCTGCAGCTCTTTATGCCCAGCTCTGGGCATCACTTTTTTTTTTTTTTGACAGCATCTGGCTCTGTTGCCCAGGCTAGAATGTGGTGGTGTGATCATAGCTCACTGCTGCCTCAAACTCCTGCAATCAAGGAATCCTCCTGCGTCAGTCTCTTGAATAGCCGGGACTACAGGCAAGTGCCACCACGCCCGGTGAATTTTTGTTTTTTTTCTACAGAGAGGGTTATGTTGCCCAGGCTGGTCTCAAATTCCTGGGCTCAAGCGATCCTCCCACCTCGACCTTTCAAAGTGCTGGGATAACAGGTGTGAACCACTGCACCCAGCCTGTTCACGCTTTAAACAGAAACAACAGCTGATCGTACAGGGCTGAGCACTGCCTGTCCCTGGTGCCTGTGCCGGGGGTGACTTTCCAGCTGGGGCTCAGCATTGCGGGTGGGAAGACCTCCTGGGGCCAACATGGCTTGGATCTTCAGGTCATGTGGGTCGCTGTGGGGACAGAGGCCAGCAGTGGCAGAGCTGCACAGCAGTGGGGAGGGGCAGGGCAGGGCAGAGCAGAGCCCTGCCCAGGGCTGCACGGTTTCCACCCCTGCCCTGAGCTGCAGTGGGACACTTGCCATGGGGGATCCTGGGGGACACCAGGGGTGGGTCCTCGGGCTCTCGGCCAGGAACTGGCTCTTTCCAGGGCAGGCTGACAGATCAGTCCCAGGGCCCCTGCAGCCCCCACTACCCATGCCCATTCTGGGCTGTGTGATGCCCGGTGAGGTTTCTGGGCGCCTCTCTTCCATGTGTGAGTGGCCATGCTGGCATCTGGAGCCTGGGGAGCTCCTGACAGTGCTGGTCCTGCCTGCGGAGGAGGCGGGGCCAGGCTGTTTGGAAATGTCAGGTTGTCAGGTGGTGGCATTGCCCAGCACCTCACCCCCGCTCTCACCCCAAAAGGCTGGACATGGGCTGGGGCCCCAGTGATAGAGCCTGGCTGGGGGCTGGCTCCTGGGTTGTGGGGGATCAGAGACTGATGGATGAGGGCCCTCTGCTTGCTCCCGCAGTTGTGGCCTTCGTGGGCGGGTCAATGTGGAAGAGTGATGGTACAAGTGGGACCATGGGGCATCGGAGGGATCCCCCAGTAGGGAATCCTGCCTGGGGCACCTGGGCATGGTGAAGACAGATATCTCCTAGCAAGACATGTCCCCCACCCTGCGGGACCAGATGCCTTGGGTTGGGTATGGAGCAAGGCGCAGACAGAGACCAGGATGGGAAGAGCCAGGGAACTGGGCAGTCTCCTGCTTTGCCTCGGGGCTGCAGTGTCATGGTGGGGTGGGGCTTACCCACACTGTCAGTTTCCCCACAAGGCTTTGGGGTCCCAGGGGTTCAGGGGCCCTTTCTCTCTGAACCCACAGCCCTCCATGCACCCCATAGCCCTCTATGAACCCCACAGTTACCCATGGATTCCACAGCACTTCCGCAGTCCCCCATGTACCCCACAGTTGTCCATGCACCCCACAGGTTCCCATGCACCACACAGGCCTCCATGTGCCCCCCACGCTTCCATGAACCCCACAGGCCCTCATGAGCCCCATGGCCTCCTATGATCCCCACAATCCTTCACAGCCCCAGCGCCAGGGCCTCACTTCTGGCCGCTGACTGACCTGCCAGTTTCCTGGAGTTCTTCATCCAACTTCCAAGGTTGCCGAGTCCCGGGAACACCTCACAAACCTTATTGGCAAGTTTGACATGTTTGAGCAACGTTCAGCCCGGGAGGTGCTGGGGGCCAATTAGCAGAGATTCCCAGGCAGCAGAGCGGCCGGGCTCAGGGCTGGGGGTGAACAGTCAGCCCAGACGCTGCTGCCCCCACCTGAGGATTTCTCTCCAGCCCTGGACTTGGGGCTAAGGGACTCCTGTACCCTCCCGGCCACCTGGACAGGGTCCCCGCCGTGGCCCAGCCTAGGGTGTTGCTCAGAGCACACCTGGCCGATGATGGAGCCTGACACATAGGAAGCAGCTCCTTGCAGCACCCCAGGCCTCTGTGGGGCTTCTCTGGGCGGAGTGACCTGGGGAGCAACCCCCTTCTGTGGGGCAGGTGAGGATGCTGCCTTGCGGGCTGAAGGCCAAGGGGAAGAGGCACACTGGGGTCACTCAGGCTGGGCAGTGGTCAGAGCGGCCACCCCTCCCTCTCCACAGGCTCTGGTGACCACTGTTCTGTTTAGCCCCTATCTCTCCCCACCTTTTGAAAAGACAGAGTCTAGCTCTGTCGCCCAGGCTGGAGTGTAGTGGCACAATCAGAGCTCACTGCAGCCTCCAACTCCTGGGCTCAGGTGATCCTCTTGCTTCAGCCTCCGAGTAGCTGGGACCACAGGTGCCTGCCACCATGCCCAGATAATTTTTTTTTTTAATTATTTTTTATAGAGATGAGGGTCTTGCTTTGTTCCTCAGGCTGGTCTCAAACTCCTGGCCTCAGGCAATCCTGCCTTCTTGGCCTCCTAAAGTCCTGGGAATATGGGTGTGAGCTACCATGCCTGGCCTCAATTTCTGCAGGCTCAGTAGGTCCTCCAATTTTCTTGGCAACCACAGGCCGGGTTCCCAAACATTTCTCTGATCTTCCCTCCACCTGGCATCTCCCTCCCCAAAGCTCTGCCCCATCCTAAAATCCCCACTGCAGAAGCTGCGCCTTCCAGAAGGTAGATAGGCATGGGCTCTGCAGCTGCAGAGGTACGGACAGGGCCTCCCTGGGCAGCTTCCTGGGAGCTGCACCATGCACGGGTCACGGGACCCTCCTGGGCAGGTTGAACTGGGAGGGGACAGAGACCTTTCTAAGGTCTCTATGCAGGCTGCTGGGTTCCAGTCACATGGTGCCCTCCCATGAATCCCTGAGGGATGGGAGTGTCTCAGCAGCACCTGCAAGGACCAGTGGGAGGGGTGAGCATCTTTGTTCTGTCCAAGAGCGTTTTTGGAGCATGAGCTCTTGGCATGTGCCAGAGAAAGCCATGTTCGCTTTCCTTTTATGGCTGAGCTTGAGATGTCTGGATAAGAGGGGTCATCAGCCAAGGCACTGGTAAGGTCTGCAGGGCTGAGCCTGTAAAGGGCTGAGCCTGGAGTTGGGGGGTACCTCTCCTGCTCAGGCTGGCACTGGGGGTTGGGGTAGGCTGGGTGAGGCTGCTGCTCCTGGCCTGGAAATGTGGAGCCCCGGGCAGTCCTGCCTGTCCCATGGCTTTGCTGGACACAAGAACTGCCAGATGTCACTTGTGTGGGAATCATTTTGCTGTTTGAATGAAGCTGGATTTGTGAGTGTGCTCACCAGCCTGGATGGATGAGGTCTGACCAGGAGACTGCCTGTTGTCTGTCCTTCACAGAGGGTCCTCCACACCCAGGGTAGAGCTGGGGAGAAGGAGTCCTGGGGAAATACTGAGTTAAACAAGGCTGATGTGTCCTCTGAGGACTTCTCAGTGTGACTGGTATAGGTGAGTCTGAGATGGCCAGGTAGCTGGGGTGTGGACACCATCAGGCTAGGGCTGCTGTCTGTCTCCTCTGCTCAGGTGCCTGTGCAGGGAGGGACTTGGGGGTGGGCCTGGGGAAATTGTGGAAAGTGGGAGTCTGTCACCAGACGCTGTCTCTGAACTGGGGCCAAGATTTAGTCATTTCATGTCCTCTCTAGGCAGTGCTTACAGGTGTTGGCCAGTATTGGCTGCATTGATTAAAGGAAGAGCTTTCTGACCATTGTCCACGGCCAGGGCCTGGGCCAGGAGTTCTTCCATGATTGGCTTTGTTTTTTATTTGCTTTGTCAAGGTCAGTTTTTGTTAAAGTAAGTACTTTAACAAAATAATATTCCTTGTCATTATCTGCATGCTCTATACTGCAAATGCTATCAACTTCTTGATCACATAGATTTCCATTTTCTACTTTTTCTGAGGTTTCCTCTGTTTCTGGTATGAAGAATGTATATAACCCAAAGTGAAACATTTTGTCCTTTTTTAGCATCTTGTTCTGCTTGTGGAAGAACTCTACTTTCATATCACCACACACAGGTAATGGCTGAGAGAACTCAAAGTACAAGAACTTGTCTTCCCATCGTGTGAGTCCTGAATTGGAGGAATGTATCTTCACCTTTAGCTATCAGACCACAGATTGAGGCTTGAAAGTTCTGCCACTGAACATTGGAATAGTTTCAAACACTTGTGAAACAACAGTGCCACTGGTCTAATCCAGATGATTCTTTTACAGGTAGCTGTAATAATACACATAGCACCTCTGACTGGGAATAGTTATTCCCTTTTAGTCTCTGGTCCTTACTTCCCCTTAGAAATCTAGGGCCTCTTGTGCTTTGAAAAATTTGCCCCTATGTAATAAATATGCACGAATCATTACACCAATTTGTCCTTTTCCAGCTTTATGGTGAGTTGCTGCAACATGACTTAGCCATTGGTCAAGATCTTCACAAAAGGTTTGATAAGTTCTAGCTGTGGTGGGTTATGGTCTTCAAAAGGATATTGTGCAACTCTGCCGTTAAATTTGGCGGTGTCATAATGTCTTTCAGCACAAAGATTGTATATCTTGTAATGGTTTTTATGCTTTGAATCCAAAAACGTTTCTACATCATCAGTATTGTTCCTGTATGCGCCTTCAAGTCTTTCTGCAGGAAATACCATAGCGATAATGTTTGGATAAATATAGGTTAATTCTAAGTCGAATCCATCCTCTTGATACCTCCTTTTGTTTCTGCTAACGATCTTTTTGATGATGGCTGTCATGTCTGGGAGCCTGTGGCTGAGGAAAAAAGGAGAGAGATGGCAGAAGCTGTGGGTGGTGGGTCTTCTTCTGCAGGATGGAAATGGCTCTGGGCTTGGCAGTAGCTGATGCCCCTTGCTCTGCTGCCACTTGGCTCTGGACCACAGCTGGGTAATGGCTGCTGGATGGCAGCTGTCAGGTCTCTGAGCCCAAGCCTGCTCATATACATCCAGATGGCCTGAAGCAACTGAAGAATCACAAAAGAAGTGAAAATGGTCAGTTCCTGCCTTAACTGATGACATTATCTTGTGAAATTCCTTCTCCTGGACAATGAGTCTCAGAAGCTCCCCACCAAGGACCTTGGGACCCCTGCCCCTGCCTGCCAGAGAACAACCCCTTTGACTAATTTTCCATTACCTACACAAATCCTATAAAACTGCCCCCCACCTATCTTCTTTTGCTGACTCTCTCTTCGGGCTCAGCCCACCTGCACCCAGGTGATTAAAAAGTTTTATTGCTCACACAAAGCCTGTTGGTGGTCTCTTCACAGGGATGTGCGTGACATTTGGTGCCGTGACTCGGACTGGGGGACCTCCCTTGGGAGATCAATCCCTTGTCCTCCTGTCTTTGCTCCATGAGAAAGATCTACCTATGACCTCAGGTCCTCAGACCAACCAGCCCAAGGGAACATCTCACCAATTTTAAATCGGGTAAGCGGCCTCTTTTTACTCTCTCCTCCAACCTCTCTCACTATCCCTTAACCTCTTTCTCCTTTCAATTTCAGTGCCACCCTTCAATCTTTCTCTTCCTTTAATTTCAGTTCCTTTCCTTTTCTGGTAGAGACAGAGGAGAGGCGTTTTATCCATGAACCAAAAACTCCAGTGCCAGTCATGGACTCGGGAAGACAGTCTTCCCTTGGTGTTTAATCACTGCAGGGACGCCTGCCTAATTACACCTATATTTCAGAGGTGTCTGCTTTGATCCTTCACCTTGGTAGCAAGCACCACCTCCCCTGGGTGGCAAGTACCACCCACCCCCCACTGTGTCTCTACCTTCTCTTTTCTCTGGGCTTACCTCCTTCACTGTAGGCAAGCTTCCACCCACCATTCCTCCTCCTTCTCCCTTAGCCTGTGTTCTCAAGAACTTAAACTCTCACCTGACCTAAAACCTAAACACTAAATGCCTTATTTTCTTCTGCAATACTGCTTGACCTCAATACAAACTTGATAATGGTTCCAAATAACCAGAAAATGGCACTTTCGATTTCTTCCCTCTACAAGATCTAGGTAATTCTTGTCGTAAAATGGACAAATGGTCTGAGGTGCCTGATGTCCAGGTATTCTTTTACACATTGTTCCTTTCCTAATCTCTGCTCCCATGCAACTCATGCCAAATCCTCCTCCTTTCTCTCCTGTCTGTTCCTTCAGTCTCCATCCCAAGCTCTGAGTCCTTTGAATCCTGCTTTTCTATGGACACATCTGACCTCTCCCCTCCTCCTCAGGCTGCTCCTTGCCAGGCCGAACTAGGTCCCAGTTCTTCCCAAGCCTCCACTCCCCCACCGTATAATCTTTTTTATCATCTCTCCTCACACCCGGCCTGGCTTACAGTTTCATTCTGCAAGTAGCCCTCCCCAACTTGCCCAACAATTTCCTCTTAAGGGGGTGGCTGGAGCTGAAGGCATAGTCAAGGTTAATGCTCCTTTTTCTTTGACTTTTCCCAGATCAGTTAGGGTTTAGGTTATTTTTCATCAAATATAAAACCCCATCCTAGTTCATGGCCCGTTTGGCAATAACCCTTAAAATGCTTTACCTAGATCCAGAGAGGCCAGAAGGCCATCTCATTCTCAATATGCATTTTATTATCCAACCCACTCCCGATATTAGAAAAAAACTCCAAAAATTAGATTCCAGCCCTCAAACCCCACAAGAGGACTTAACCTCTCCTTCAAGGTGTACAATAAGAGAAAAGAGTTGCAATTACTTGCCTTCACTGTGAGACAAACCCCAGCCACATCTGCAGCACACAAGAACTTCAAAACGCCTAAGCCACAGTGGTCAGGCAGTCCTTCAGGGCCTCCTCCCCCAGGATCTTGCTTCAAGTGCTGGAAATCTGGCCACTGGACCAGGAATGCTTGTAGCCTGGGATTCCTCCTAAGGCATGTCCCATCTGTGTGGGACCCCACTGGAAATTGGACTGTCCAGCTTGCCTGGCAGCCACTCCCAGAGCCCCTTGAACCCTGGCCCAAGGCTCTCTGACTGACTCCTTCCCAGATTTTCTTGGCTTAGCAGCTGAAGACTGGTGCTGCCCGATTGCCTCGAAAGCCTCCTGGACCATCACAGATGCTTTGGGTAACTCTTACAATGGAGGGTAAGTCTGTCCCCTTTTTAATCAGTATGGAGGCTACCCACTCCACATTACCTTCCTTTCAAGGGCCTGTTTCCCTGGCCTCCATAACTGTTTTGGGTATTGATGACCAGGCTTCTAAACCTCTTAAAACTCCCCAACTCTGGTGCCAACTTGGACAACATTCTTTTATGCACTCCTTTTTAGTTATCCCCACCTGCCCAGTTAGTTGCCTTATTAGGTCAAGGCATTTTAACTAAATTATCTGCTTCCCTTACTATTCCTAGACTACGGACACAGCTCATTGCTGCCCTTTTCCCCACCCAAGCAGTTTCTCAGGCTCTTGGTATTCAGTGGAAGCTTCGTACCCCTTACCATCCTCAATCTTCAGGAAAGGTAGAACGGACTAATGGTCTTTTAAAGACACACCTCACCAAGCTCAGCCTCCAACTTTAAAAGGACTGGATAGTACTTTTACCTCTTGCCCTTCTCAGAATTAGAGCCTGTCCTCAAAATGCTACAGGGTACAGTCCACTTGAACTTTTATATGGACGCACTTTCTTGCTTGGCCCCAACCTTATCCCAGACACCATCCCTCTAGGTGTCTTATCTTCCAGTCCTCTAGCAGGCTAGACAGGAAATTTGCCAGGCTGCTGATCTTCTCTTGTCTACTGCAGATCCCCAGCCATATGAAGACATCCTAGCTGGACGATCAGTTCTTGTTAAGAATCTGACCCCCTCAAACTCTACAACCTTGATGAACTGGACCCTACTTAGTCATCTATAGTACCCCAACTGTCGTCTGCTTCCAGGACCCTCCCCATTGGGTTCACCATTCCAGAATAAAGCTGTGTCTGTCAGCCAGCCAGCCTGATCTCTCCTGTTCTTCCTCGAAGTTGTAAGTACTCACCCCGCTTCCCTTAAACTCACCCACATTTCTGAAGAACAGCAGTCACACTTAATGAGCCTAACATATCCTTTCATTTTGTTAGGTCTATTCTTCTTTACCCTACTCTTTGCAACAGGGCTTTACACAGTCACCCCCACTACTTGGACTGCATCCCAAAAACTTTTCATCCCTGCTATCTTCAATCTAGTCATACTCCTATTCTTTGTTCTCACCTATCCATAAATGGTGCCCTTGTCTACACTGCTGGCTTATACTTTTTCTCCAGACCATCATAGCTGGTCTTGGTCTTATCCCCTAACTGCCACTCTTAACTCCCTCTTGGAGTGGGATAGATGACCTTTGCTGGGAAGGCACGCTCCAATTCTTTCACCCACTTTACATTTCCAGTTTTGCCTTACACAAGGTCTCTTCTTCCTCTGTGGCTCCTCCACCTACATGTGTCTGCCTGTTAAGTGGACAGGCACATGTACACTAGTTTTCCTTACCCCCAAAATTCAATTTGCAAATAGGACCGAACAGCTTCCTGTTCCCCTCATGACACCAACACTTCACTACTATTTTTTTTGTTTTTCTTATTATTAATATAAGAAGACAATAATAGGGCTTGACTGACTGACTGCTGAAGAAGGAGGAGTGTGTGTGTGTGTATGTATTTTTTTTTTTTTTGAGATAGTCTTACTCTGTCACCAAAGCTGGAGTATAGGGACGCTGTCTTGGCTCACTGCAAGCTCCCCCTCCTAGGTTGACGCCATTCTCCTGCCTCAGCCTCCCAAGTAGCTGGAACTACAGGTGCCCGCCACCATGCCTGGCTAATTTTTTGTATTTTTAATAGAGATGGGGTTTCACTGTGTTAACCAGGATGGTCTCAATCTCCTGACCTCGTGATCTGCCCGCCTCAGCCTCCCAGAGTGCTGGGATTATCGGCATGAGCCACTGCACCCAGCCAGGACTCTGTATATTTTTAAATGAAGAGTGTTGTTTCTACCTAAATTAATCTGGCCTGGTACATGACAACATAAAAAAAACTCAAGGATAAAGCACAAAAACTCGCCAACCAAGCAAATAATTACGCTGAACCCCCTTGGACACACTCTAATTGGGTATTCTGGGTCCTCCCAATTCTTAGCCCTTTAATACCTATTTTTCTCCTCCTCTTATTTGGACCTGTGTTTTCCGTTTAGTTTCTCAATTCATACAAAACTGCACCCAGGCCATCACCAGTCATTCTATACAAAAAACGCTCCTTTTAACAACCCCACAAGATCACCCCTTACCCCAAAATCTTTCTTCAGTTTAATCTCTCACACTCTAGGTTCTCATGCCACCCCTAATCCCATTCGAAGCAGCCCTGAGAAACATCGCCCATTATCTCTCCATATCACCCCCCAAAATTTTCGCTGCCCCAACACTTCACCACTATTTTATTTTTCTTATTAATATAAGAAGTCAGGAATGTCAGACCTCTGAGCCCAAGCCTGCACAGATACATCCAGATGGCCTGAAGCAACTGAAGAATCACAAAAGAAGTGAAAATGGCTGGTGCCTGCCTTAACTGATGACATTATCTTGTGAAATTCCTTCTCCTGGAAAATGAGTCTGAGAAGCTCCCCACCAAGCACCTTGTGACCCCCACCTCTGCCCACTAGAGAACAACCCCTTTGACTGTAATTTTCCACTACCTACACAAATCCTATAAAACTGCCCCGCTCCTATCTTCCCTTCGCTGACACTCTCTTCTGGGCTCAGCCCACCTGCACCCAGGTGAATAAAACTCTATTGTTTACCCAAAGTGTGTTGGTGGTCTCTTCACACAGACGCGTGTGACAGCAGCGACTGGTCCTGCTGCTCCTTGGTAGCCAGACTGGCAGCAGCAGCAGTGGAATGGGGAGAAGAGGAATAATCCTCAGAATGGCTGTCTCCACTAGCGGTCTCCAAAGCCCAGGACACTGGGGGTGCGGTGAGAGGTTTAAAACTGGCCTGGGTCCCTGGATGTGCTGCTGCTGCCACTGTTACCATGTTGGAGGCAGTAGAAGGGGAGAGACCAACTCTCTGGTGTTCCCAGCCCTGGAAATAGTGACAGGTGACTCAGACCCCCTCCCTGGAGCTGCAGCCGCCTCAGCCACCACCGTGCCTCAGCTGGCTGCTGCTGGAGCCCATGGCTTCCACCTTCCTTTTCAGGAGAAGCTGAAGAAGATTGGCTGCGGGGTTAGAAAAGACCGTGTCCAAGCCAGGCAGTTGCAACCGGACAGTGGCAGGGGGGCGTTGAGCTGGGATGTCCACTCCCTCACCCCTGATTATGGATGGGCCAGAGGGCTCAGGCGCTGTGGCAGTTGGCCAGGGAAGGTGCACTTGGAACATACTGTTTTGTCTTCTGCTGCCCCAGTCTCCTCAACTTGTAATTTGAAAATAGAAGTGTAATTTCTGAGAAGGCACCAAGTAATGGGATTTGTGGATGGACTTGAAGAGCCAAGAAATCAACACTGGCTACCTCTCGACCTGGAGAATTATGGAGCCCATTAGTTCTCTAGGCCTCAGCTTCGGTCCCCAGGCTCTGAGCACAAAGAGAGGTGGGCCTGGTGGGTGGTGCAGAGCTTCGCCTTGCACACCTCATGGCTGGTTCAGCCTGCCCGCCTGGGCCCTTCCATGCTTCCTGCCATCTCTGTGAGGGGAGCTCCTAGCCTCCGCCTAGAATACCTGGGTAGCGTGATCAGACCTTGGGCCCCCTGCATCATCACCCCATTGTAGGCTGGGAAGCTCAAGGACCCAGGCAGGGCCCCAGTGTGCCACAGGGCTTGGCCACTGTGCAACTGCCCTGTAGCTCTGGCCTCTGGCCAGGCCTTGCCCACCAACTTCTGCCCTCTGCCCCGTGTCCTCCACCCTGGCTGTGCATGGAGGGGGGTGGGCAGGCACATGGTAGAGTCTGCCAGTGGAGCCCTGGTAAGTTCTCTTCACCCCTGTGCCAGCCGCCCCAGGGAGCACCAGAGATTGAACAAATAACTGCCACGTTTATTTAAAAAAAATTTGGTGCCTAACAGAAGTGCTGTTTCTATACGTAGAAAAGAATGTTAAAAATATGGCCGGGTGCAGTGGCTCAAGCCTGTAATCCCAGCACTTTGGGAGGCTGAGACGGGCGGATCACGAGGTCAGGAGAAGGAGACCATCCTGGCTAACATGGTGAAACTCCATCTCTACTAAAAAATACAAAAAAACTAGCTAGGCAAGGTGGCGGGCGCCTGTAGTCCCAGCTACTCGGGAGGTTGAGGCAGGAGAATGGTATAAACCCGGGAAGTGGAGCTTGCAGTGAGCTGAGATCTGGCCACTGCACTCCAGCCTGGGTGACAGCAAGACTCCATCTCAAAAAAAAAAAAAAAAAAAAAAAAAAAGTTTAAAATAAAAACCAAAAGTTTTCAAAGGCACCGTGGCATTAATTATTCATCTCTTGCTGATGAAACATGGCTTTGTAGGCACGGCCTCCCCTCCCTCCAAATAAGACTAGGGCTCAGGGAAAGCCTGGCCTGGCCTTAAGAGCAGGGGAGCTGGTGACCCCTGAATAAAATGGGGGTGGCTGTGATATCCTCTATGGCTATTTAGGGAGCACCCACTGTGTGCCAGGCTCGGCTGACCTGGGGGAGTGCACAGTGGGCACTGGTCACCAGGCAGAAACGGGGCAGTCCGTGTCGCTCCACAGTCAGGCCTGTGGAATGGGTTCGGTCTGACCTAGAGGAGGGAGGGGGCAGCAGGAGGGGTTGGTTGGGCAGCAGAGCCATCTCTTGGAGGAGAGAAATGGGGACAGAGGCCACCCTGGCCAGTGCCAGAGGACAGTGGCTACACGTCTGGGCACCCAGGCCAGGGGCCTAGCAAACCGCCACAGGGTGGGTGGGTGGGTGGGTGGGGCCCTGTTCTAAATCATTTGATGACCCTTTCAGATGCTGCTGGATCCCAGAGGGAGACAGGGAGCATGCAGGCCCTGCATGGAGCCCAGGCATGCCGTGCCCGACTCCTAACGTGCCCACCAGGCACAACCAGCCACGTGGTGGTGCCACACCAGAAAGGGCCGGCCTGCCAGGCAGTCGGGCAGATGGGAGCAACATGGGAAGCAGCGGCAGGAACTTCTACTCCCTCTGCCTCCACCTCTCCAGCAGACCATATGTACACTGACCAGCCGCGTGCAGCGGGGAAGTTGGCGCCAGGCCTCGGCCACCCAAGCCCACTCTGGGCATTGCTGTCCGAACAAAGCTGGGTCCAGGGCCCTGTGGACTGAGCTCCTCCTCCTGCAGTTACGTGGGGGCAACCCTAAGCTCTGTGGGAAGGCCTGGAGCATTTGTTCTTTTTTTCTCACTCTGTCGTCCAGGCTGGAGTGCAGTGGCGCCATCTCTGCTCACTGCAAGCTCCGCCTCCCGGGTTCATGCCATTCTCCTGCCTTAGCCTCCATTGTAGCTGGGACTATAGGCGCCTGCCACCATGCCTGGCTAATTTTTTTTTTTTTTTTTTTTTTTTTTTTTTTTTTTTAAGTAGAGGCCCTGGGGTTTCACTGTGTTAACCAGGATGTCTGATCTCCTGATATCGGGATCCCCACGGCCTAGGCCTCCCAAAGTGCTGGGATTACAGGTGTGAGGCACTGTACCCCACGCATTTGTTCTTTTGTTTATTCATTCATTTATTCAGAAATGTCCGGGAGCTGGCCAGCTGGTTTCCTGGGTAGAGGGGATGTTGATCCCATCAGTCTCCTGCCTGGCCAGGGGGTCTGGGAGGCCCAGAGGAAGCGTCTCTGAGCTGCCTGGGTGCAGATGGTATCCAAGGTGACAGCTCCTGGGGGCAGGGAGATGAGCTGTACCCTGAGGTGGTGAAGTGGAACCCCAGCCCCCGCAGCCCCTGGGGCAGGTCAGGGAGTGGGAAAAGGCTGCAAGGAGAGGGGTGCGGGGGGTGGGCAGCCAGAGGATAAGGCTCCATCTCTGCTGGGAGGCTCCGACCTGGTTAGCAAGGGCTCTGGTGTCCTAGCACCTGTGCTGGCTCCTGGGATGTGGAGTGGAATCTGCATCCCTGCTGCCCATGTGGGAGGGCCCAGGCGGCTGGGCCCCAGGCTCAGGGTTTGTGTGCGGGAGACCCGACAAAGCTGGACAGAGCCTGGCGGGACCTGGCCCTGCTATGGCCAGGCTGGGTGTATTCAGAAGGCCTGCGAGGAGCCAGCCTGGATACCTCCCCCTGATTTCAGCCTGGGAGTGGATGAGGGGAGGCAGCGGGCCTATGCTGAGCCCCGCCCACCATGTCCTCTCTTGCTAGTGGGCCTGACCTCACTGGAAACATCTCTCAGCCTGGTATGAGTTCCTGTCTTCACCGAGGCTGCAGCGCCAGCAAGGCGCAGGAGTTGAGCCGCGGTCAGGCCCGGGGATTATTTTCGTTTGTTGGTGCAGGGGCCTAGCAGACCCAGACCTTCCAGAGCTGGGGGTTCTCATCTCACCTGTCACTCCATGGCTCCCTTTGGTGGTTTTTTGTCTGGAGTGGCTGCTGGGCCCACCCTGTGCTGTGGGCAGCTCTCCGGCCTGGAGCCTACCCGTGACCCTGGGTCTATCCTCAGGGCCCCTTTCTGAGCTGGAGCAACTGGGACGCAATTGCTGAGCTCAGCCTGTGTCAGGTGCACAAGTGACCTCGCTTGGGAGGCAGTGCAGGGTAGTGGGCCCAGAGAGGGCTCTTCAGCTGCCAGTCATACAGCCAGGCTGGGAGAGGTACACACTCTGGTCCCTGATTCCCCATCAGCACTGGGTGGGCTGAGGATGGGGGTGGGGACCCAGGGTTGGGGAGAGGAAGGAACTGGGTACACGGGGAGAGCCAGGGACCAGAGGGCATCATGGAGATGAAGGGGCAGGGAAGCCCAGGAGGGCACATACCATGGTGGCACAGCAGGCAGACACAGACATACATGCCCATATGGCAGCATGCTCACACACACACACACAGGCTCACATGGGCGGCATGCTCAAACACACATGCACACATGGACAGCACACACAGGCACACATGACAAGCATGCTCACGCACATGCACACGTGAGCAGCACGCTTACACACATGCACACGAGCAGCACACACAGCACACACATGCACACATGGACAGCACACATGCACCCGTGAGCAGCACACTCACACATGCACGCATACACACGAGCAGCATACACACATGCACACATGGACAGCACATGCACAAACACACGTGTGCACATGGACAGCACATACACATGCACACGTGGGCCACACATTCTATACACACACGCATGCACATGGGAAGCATGCTCACACATGCACATGTGGGTGGCACATTCACACGTGTGTACATATGTGCATACCTGGGCAGCACACACATGCACACATGCACACCTGGACAACATACACACGTGCAGCACACATACATGAGGCAGCATGCTCACAGACACACGTGCACACACACAGGACACTCAGAACAAGCCATGGGGCCTGCGGTGAGGACAGTGGGGGTACCGGGCAGGCAAAGCGGCTGCTGCAGAAATAATTAGTCCCTGGTAGACCTGGCTCACCTTCTCCAAAGCCAAAGGGTGGCTGCCAGCCCTCAGCTCAGGGGAAGGGCTCTGAGGCCCTGCCCCCACCTTGCAGTAATTCCTGGGACCTGCAGGGAGCGTCCCAAGCAGGGGCTGTGGGGTGCGGGACTAGGCCATGTGATCCCTGAGGCTGGGCTTGGCCGGGCATGCCTAGGCCCCTGCAAACCCCACACGTCTCCAGGTCCCCCAGCACAGCGGCAGTGCGGGGAGTGGAGATGTGAAAATGGGGAAGGAGGAGGCTGGAGGTGCAGGGCCGCCCTGTGTTCTCATTGGAGTGGGGGTAGGAACACTCCAGGCCTGGTTGGGGCCCTGTGAGGGTGTCGGGAACCCCAGGCCAGGCCTGGGTCGGATGCATCACTCCCTGGAGGAGGCAGCTGAGTCCAGGGATGCCAGACAGGCTGGTCCCAGGTCGCCAAGCTGACCAGGCCTCAGGCATATGGGCATCCACAGCTGTCTGGGGTCAGGCTGAGGGGCAGCTAGCAGGGTGCAGGAACTCCCAGACCCTCAGCTTGCACCGCAGAGAAGAGTAACTGCTCTGCTGTTAAAACAGTTTATTTTGCTCTTCAAAACGCTAACAGCTGTGTACAGTCAGCGTGTGGGAGCTGCCCCGAGTGATGGAGTCTGCCGATCCAGCCCTCCCTTGCCTTCCGGCGAGGAGGGGTCATCCCAGGCTTTGGGTCAGGATGGGCAGAGCAGACCACTGGGGGCCGGGCCATGATATTCCTGGGCACTCCCCGTCCCCTCGGCTGCTGTCCTGGTTGCTGCCCTGGGAGAGAGCAAGGAAGAGGGGCCCTCTGAGGCTGATACGAGGTGGCATGGTGGTGCGAGGGGGTCAGGAGGGAGGACCACCGTGGGAGGCATGGGGTGCAGTGGGAAGGTCAGGGAGGCCTTCCGAGAAGGCTGGCAGGGGGCACTGCCTGGGGCCTGGAGAGTGTGCATAGCAGGGGGCAGGGTGGGGGTAGCCAACAAGGGCAAAGCCCAGTGGGTGTGGCGATGCCCTGGGGGATGGGCCCCAACGCCCCTGAACTGGTTCAGCTCTCTAGACCAGACTGGTATGCAATGTGGAGGCCGAACAACATTCCCCCTCAACTGTATGCATATACAGTAGGCGCTCAACAGACTCTTGCTGGGTCCGACAATAGCCTTAGACAGAGGACCAAGTCCTGGGCTGGGCGCACTCTGGGCTCCTGTGAGCCCCTGGGAGCCCTGAGCTGGTTTCTGAGTGCAGAGTGAGGGGTTGTCAAGGGTGGAACCCAGGCATGCAAAGGCCTGGAGGCCAGCGCAGGGGCAGGGCACCTGCCGCCTCAGGACACCGCCGAGGTTCAAAGCCACCTGCCGGTTCCCACCTGCCTGGCACCGGACCCTGTGGGGGTGGGGTAGCCAGATGGGGCAGCCCCTTGTCTCCCTGGAACCTGCACCCTCAGAGGCCCAGGATCCCTGGGGGAGGTTCTGGGGCTGGGGAGACGGCCCCTGGGGCAGGGCAGGGACAGACGGGCTGATTCTGTCTAGGATGGGGGGGCACACAAAGACTTCCTGAGGGGCACTTCAAGGCCACAGCATTCTATGTGGGACAGGGATATCAGTCAGAGGCACCCTGTGGAGACCCCCAGGTCCAGTGCCTGGTACTGTGTCTGAGAAGACAGTTGTTCCCTCGCAGGCCGCCAAGGCACCTCACAGTCCTGGCCTGAGTCATTGTGGGGCCCTGGGGGAGGAGGATCCTCTGGGAGGACACTGAGCCTGGACTTTGGGGTGAGAGACCCAAATTCCTCAGATGCTTGGGGCCTCAAGGCCCAACTTTCAGCCAAACAAAAGCTGGGGGCACAGGCGGGGGATCCCCCTCCAGGGAGGATGCAGAAGCTGAGCCAGGCTGGGCCGAAGCTCCTTACCTGATCTGGCGTCCTCCTGTGCAACGGCACGAGAGCCTCACGGCACAGCTGCTCTCTGTGACACCCCCCGAGATACCCGGAGAATGTTCCCAATGACCACTGCTGCGCCACTGCCCGACCATGTCACGGATGCCCCTGCCAGGACTCAGGCAAAACCCAGCTGGCACTGGCACGGCCACCCAACAGCCCTGTAGGGCCCAGTGCTGGACCAGGGCCTTGTCTCCAGCCTCTCCCTCATGGGGTTTCGGCGCCTTTGGGGACCCTTGAGGGCCTTGCTGCCCCTTCCCACCCACTCATCTCTGAACTCAGCCCTAGTGCGAACGCTCACCCCGGGCTGAGCCAGCCTCACCAGCCACGTTCTGCAGCTCGAGAAAGGAACTGCCTTTTGCAGCTGGGATCTGCCCGAGCTTCAGCAGCAGCCTTCAATTATAATGCCGAGCAGCTGGCGAGTAACACAGCACGCAGCACCTAAGAGCCCGGGTGAGACCTGAGTGGGGCTGGGCTATGGGATCTCTGGCTTCTGGGTCTTTCTCACAATAGACCCTCCAGGCCACTCTCCCCCACACCCCTGGTTGCTGCACTGGGTTCAGGAGTCCACAGCCAGGTCAGCTGCTGCCAGGGTAGAAGGCCGGGACTGCAGACCCCGCCCAAGCCTGGGGTCAGCCTTCCTGGCAGCAGCACCATTTGCTGCTCGGGATCGGCCAGACCAGCTCCCTGCAGATGGGAGGGCTGTGAGGTGAGCACCAGCCAACCCCTGGAGGTTCCAGAAAATGCCAATGTGGGCACCAGGGGGCTTCCTTGGGCTGGCACGTCAGGGGAAGCCCACTGGGTCTGCTCAGTGCCCACAATGGGAGCTGGGGTCTCACCACACGGTGCTGCCCCAGGAGCTGCACCCCAGTGAGGGTCACTGGCTGGCCCAGGTGGGGGATCACTGAGGTCAGGAGTTTGAGACCAGCCTGGCTAACATAGTGAAACCCTGTCTCTACCAAAAATACAAAAATTAGCTGGGTGAGGTGGCAGGTGCCTGTAATCCCAGCTACTCAGGAGACTGAGGCAGGAGAATTGCATGAACCTGGGCAGAGGAAGTTGCAGTGAGCCGAGATCGCACCACTGCACTCCAGGATGGACAAGAGAGTGAGACTCCATCTCAAAAAAAAAAAAGACTGGGATGATCATCATATGCCAAAATGTTCACAGTGATCATCCTTTGCTGATGGAATTATGGTGGCTTTATGTCTTCACATGAGTTTGTATTTTCCACATTTTATACAATGACTATGAATTTAATAATTAGAAAAAAATATAGAGGCTGGGTGCAGTGGCTCACACCTATAATCCCAACACTTTGGGAGGCCAACGTGGGTGGATCATGAGGTCAGGAGTTCGAGAACAGCCTGGCTATCATGGTGAAACCCCGTCTCTACCAAAAATACAAATATTAGCCAGACCTGGTGGTGGGTGCCTGTAGTCTCAGCTACTTGGGAGACTGACGCAGGAGAGTTGCTTGAACCCAGGAGGTGGAGGTTGCAGTGAGCTGAGATCACACCGCTGCACTCTAGCCTGGGCAACAGAGCGATACTCTATCTCAAAAAAAAAAAAAAAAAAAAAGAAAGAAAAAGAAAGGAAAAAAAAATGTAAGGACTCCAGATAATTCATAGATGAGCTTAATTCTGCCCAAAGTGAGCTGGCATTAATGTGCTATAAAGTACAAAGCAGGCAGGGCTCGGTGGCTCATACCTGTAATCCCAGCACTTTGGGAGGCCAAGATGGGTGGATCACCCGAGGTCAGGAGTTTGAGACCAGCCTAGCCAACATGGTGAAACCCCACCTCTACTAAAAATAGAAAAATTAGCCAGGTGTGGTGGCGGGCACCCATAGTCCCAGCTACCCAGGTGGCTGAGCGGGGAGAATCACTTGAATCCTGGAGGCAGAGGTTGCAGTGAGTCGAGACTGTAACACTGCACTCCAGCCTGGGCAACAGAGTGAGACTGTGTTTTAAAAAAATTTTTTATATATATATATAATTATATTATGTAATATATATAATTATATAATGTAATATATATTATATAAATTATATTATGTAATATATATTACATAATTATGTAATATATATAATTATATATATAATATATATATTTACTTTATGCAGCCTCATTATAGCAAACTAATCTAAAAAATACTAGTCATATATCAGAAAGCAGTAACTTTTTATCTCCATTAAGAATGGCAGGGTGGAACTCTTGGTCCTGCCTCTGATAACTGGGCAGTTGTGTGGACGGCTCAATCAGAGGCTATTCCATTTCTCTGTCTCCCTCTGCCCCATCCCTATCTCTGTCTCTCTCTGAGTCACTCTGTCTCTGTGAGTCTCTCTCTGCCTGTGCATTTGTGTCCATATGGGTCTCTCACCCACGCTCACCTGCTCAAGCTCCTCATCTTCAAATGCTCCATCACAAAGGTGGTCCCACCTCTCGGCAAATCAATGACCTTCATGGACCTCAGCGCCCGCACCAGGCCCGTGCCCCGGAGGGCCTCCAGGCTCGCCACCTCCCCGTCAAACATCTGCTGGGCCTGCATCCAGAACACAGCCATGAGCCTTGCCAGCCTTGTTGACTCAGCCAGGGCCTCTGCCCACCGGGCCCTTGACGGAAGCCACCATGTGCAAATCACAAGGACCTTCGGTCACTGATAGCCGGCTGGGAGCTGGCGTCCACCCGCAGAGGGCAGGGTGCAAGAGATATGCCCTATACTGGGTGTGAACTCATCATAAAATTCACCCGCTGAAAAAGTATACAATTTGATGCTTTATTAAATTGATACTGTGTGCAAGTTCTCTCTTGCTCATGGGCAGTTAATCCCCACTCCCATCTCCAGCCCTAAGCACTGCTGCTATGATATTCCATCTCCATAAATTTCCTGCTTCTTTAATAGAAATGGGATTATATATATACACATATATACACATATAAATATATACACACATATATATATTTGGAATCTGACTTCCTTCATTTAGCATACTATGTTTGAAGTTAATTGATGCTTTAGTACATGTTGGTCGTTCCTTCATAGTCTGCTATATTCATTCATACAGATAGTGTTTATTCATTTGTCAGTTAATGGAGAGTTAATTATTTTTTTTCTATGATGAGTAATGTAGCTTTGAGCATTCATATACAGTCATGTAATGCATAATAACATTTTGGTCATTATTATTATTTTTTTTGAGACCCAGGCTGGAGTGCAATGGCACAATCTCAGCTCACCAGAAACTCTGCCTCCCAGGTTTAAGCAATTCTCGTGACTCAACCTCCCAAGTAGCTGGGACAACCGGCACATGCCGCCACGCCCGGATAATTTTTGTATTTTCAGTACAGACAGGGTTTTGCTGTGTTGGCCAGGCTAGTCTCAAACTCCTAGTTTCAGGTGATTCACCCACCTCTGCCTCCCAAAGTGCTGGGATGATAGCTGTGAACCACCATGCCCAACCAAATTTTTTTTAAGAAATAAGAGAACTATTTTCTAAATTTCCTTTGCCAACTTATATTCCTACCATGATGCATAGCACTAATGCTGTACAATGTATGGTAGGCCCCAACATGTAAGAAATGATGAAAGTAACACGTAAAGATTACCATAAAACAAAGAAGATTATCATTGTTGCTATCATCTTTATCAAATTCTCAAAACAATCTAAGAGTATATTTTTATATAAATGTGCTTGGCAACATAGCTGAAAAAAAGCATTATCAGTTACATACTTTTATCAGTAACAAAGACAGAAATTTGAAGGGGGAGAAACACTTGTACTCCCAACACAAGGTCAGAACTAACAGAAAAATTCTGCCGGTCACGTTGGACAATTTAATTGCCTGGGGCAGGGTTCTGCAGACAAACGAGCATCTATGGAGCACCTGAAGTAGGGGAATCAACAAGACTTGGGTTTCAAAAGTTACCTGGGTTTACAGCGTGAAACTTGGTTGGAGGACACACACCTTGCGTGAGCGAGGTGCCTCGGTGTGTGTGGACGTGTTGGAGGTACAGCATCATGGTGGCTTCCTCCAGAAAGGGACATTTGGGGTGGATTCATTCCATCTGGACAACACAGTATGGACATGAATGGAGGTGAAATGGACAGTAGCCGAGAGGATCAGTCCTGACAAGGGCCAAGGTGAAAAACCTGGGAAGCCCTTCAGGTGCAAAGTCTTCAGTTGAAAAAGGAAATACTGGACTTCACAGGAAATACTGAGATGGATCAGCAATGCACAGGAGACAGAATTGTTGACCCTGTGAAGTGAGTAGTGTGGATTCTGAAGTTTTCTCCTCTCTCCATTAATTTCTCTTCCAATGGAGACTACTTTGATGGTAAGCTTCCGAGATACCTTGAGCGATCAGATGAGCCTCGGCCCACTCTTGAAAGTAAAGGAAGGCTGCTAGCAAGACTGGCATCTGGGCTTGGCTGTGTGTGTTTTCTATTGTGGAAAAATATACTTAACACAATATTTATCATTTGAACCATTTAGCCAAAGTGTGCATGCAGTGGCATTCAATAGATTCACTTACTTACACTTTAGGCACAATAACAAGGCAGCAAAAGGCCAGTGGGTGATTAGTTCACCACACTTGTTGCAACTATTTGTTCTGCAGAGTTAAAACATACCAGCATTCAACCCATGTCTCCTCTCTTGAAATAAACTGTCCCCATTGCAGGGGGCCTAAATCTCCATTTACAGAACTCATTGACTATTTGCCTCTTCTAGGAGAAGTCCCAGAATGTCAGACTTCTCATGGGAGTATAAGAAGTATGAGCTCCAGGGCTCTTCCCAGCCAGAGTCCACATATTTTCCCCCATGTTTTATGGGTGAAAAGGCCCTTTAGAACCCTAAATTCACCTGGTTTATACTTGTTGCTGGGCTCTGTCATTCTAGTCAAAATCTGGGACGATGCCACCATATGTAGAGGAGGTCATGAGGGTTTCACCTCTAACATTCTGTAGATATGACCTGTTTATTCTGTCTACTGTGAGCGCCTGACTCTGAGTAGACTTGAGGTCCAAGGATTGTCATCGGCTTTGTTTAATAAATTATGCCAAGCCACAGGAAGAACAATGCACAAATGAGGTGTTTTGTATACGTGTGTTGAATGAATGAACACCAACTAGAGCCTCTCCAGATGTCTGAGTGGGCCTGTGGCTTCTATTTCAGCACCAAGGGACCCCTCTTCTGTCTGTGTCGAGAAGAGAAGCCAGAAGGAATCTGAGACATCCTTTAAAAATGTGGCCACAGATTTGCTTTCTATGCGCTTTTCCAAACACTGAAGGATATGGGCCATTGAGGCAGAATGCTGTGAGCTGCTTCGGTGAGGGGGAAGAGAAAAGTCATTAACATGAATCACGGCACCTAAAACAGAGCTGTTGGTTCAGGGTCCAAGGTATGATTCCTGCCTTATCACAGTTACAGGATTTGAGGGCTGGAAAAGGCCAAGAGATCCTAGACCTCCTCCGTCATCACAGACATGAAGCTGTGGAGGCTCCGGGTGAGGAGCGTTGAGGATAGAAGAGAATCTAAGGTCAGGCTGTTCCCTGAAAAGAGCACCGGGTCCTCCAGGGTGCACCTCCATGATCACTCTCCCCTTTCCTTTCCCAGCGCCACCCCATTTCTGCAAATGGATGCTCAGAAAATTACTTTGCACACTGAAGTCTCTGACCATGAAAGCAACAATCTGCGTGTCGTTTCTCTTTCATGTCTTTTTCCTCCTCTTTCTTCCTCATTTTCTAACTTCTTTCTTATTCATGATATCTTTGCAGCTCTCCCCTATTCCCTCTTTCCCTCTCTTAGGATCCTTGTCCCGAACTGCAGAGGTGAAGTGATGAGGTCCTGAGATAGGACCGTAGAGATGAGGGAGAATTGAGTTCGGAAGCTGGGCTTTAAATTGCCAGGAGCATCAGGGCCCAAGGTGCCGCCTCAATTCTAACCCTACCTTTTCTTTCCCCAAGGCCACCCCGTTATTATCACAGCTCTTATACCTGCCAAGGCATATGATATAGAAGATGAAGTTACAGATACAGAGAACAGCGATCTGCATGTCATTTTCTTTCCTACTAGTGTCTCTTTGATATTCTCTTTCCTCTGCATACATTCCTCTTGGTTGCTGTGCCCCATTCCCTCTTTCCTCTTTTAGGGTCATCATTGTGAAGGGCCTGGTCTCACCCAGGCAGCTGAGGTCCTTGGGTCTTCACTGTCTGTCTATGAAATCTCTCCCAGCCCTCCGCCCACTGTCTTGGCCCTCATGGTGGGATTTCCATGGGGTTGATGAAGACAGGACCACTGGCTGTTTAGGTGCAGCTGGGGAGACTGGTGAGAAAGAACAGTGCCATTGGGTTAGTGGAATGCACATTTGGTGACAGAGGGAAGGAGGCCCTGTGTGGTCCTCAGGAAGGATCATGGGCTGGGGGTATGAAGGCTGTGGTATGAAGCCCTGGTGTCTGACCCCAAGGTGCAGCACTGAATCCTGCTGAGCAGCCCTGAGTGTTCCAGGCAGGGAGCTGGGCTGGAGGTATGAAGGGCTGGGCTCACCATGGTGGAGGGACTCCTGGGAAATCTGGGTCTGCTCTGGGAACCCCTATCACAGGGTTTTTCCTGCACTGGGGCACTCTGGACATGTATGATTCTTCTCTTTCTTTCACAAGTCAAGAAATTCTCTTATTCTCCATCCAGGTCAAGACATGAAGGACATAATAGATGGAGAAGAGAGAGATGAAATGGGAGTGTGGAGCGGGCAGCATGATGAAGGGAAGCAAGCAAGTGTGTGCGGCCCTGTTCCTTCCCTCACTTTCTTACGGACACATCAGAAAAACCAACACATCCCAGGAGAACACGGAGCAGCAGCTTGTGGGTGGCCACACAGGTGCCTTGAGCACCCATGCAAGCCAGTGAAGGTGCCCTGAACTGTCCTCCCACCGCCCAGTGATTTCCCTGTTAAAAAGTACAGGCAAGTTTGGTTGGGTGATTAGAAAGAAAAAATGATCATTAGGGAAAACAAAGAGCTCCAGGACGCTGTCCATGGGATGTGCCGGTTCCTGACCCTATCCTGCTGAGGGTCCTGGTGGAGGGACAGGGTCACCTCTCCCACTCCTGTGTCATCAGACCTCCTGTTCTCTCAGGGCCCAGGTGCAGGGGACTCTACCTGTTCATCCTGGAGCCCTCCCCATTCCTCTGTTTCAGTATCCAGGGCTATTCAGTATCTCTGGAGGGCTGCCCATGTGAAGTTCTAGTTTATTTTGCTCCTTGCAGGACATTTACAGGCACTCTCTGTGGTCACACAACACCCTCAGCAGAGGTCCTGAGAGCAGCAACCAGGCTCAGTGCCCTGTGGATCTGACCCAGGGACATCAGCACCAGGTCACTTTAAGGCCCTGAGGAACCGTCTGGGTCCTGCACACCCAGCCAAGCAAAGCCCTCCTCCCTCCCTCTCTGGCCTCTCCAGTGACATGTGTCTGTGTTGCAGATCCCTGTCCCAACACCCAGGAAGGCCGTGACGTGCAGATCTCACCTAGGCCCAGAGAGGATCTGGAGTGTGATTCGTTCTGGGGAGACTGAGTCAGACAGGAGCCCGCTTCACCTCATTGAAGGGCAGTTAGTTTTTGAATATTATCGATTTGGGATTAGGTTTAGAATTATATTCTACATTTAATGTTGAACATTTTTACGTTAAACAAAATCTATTGCTAGTTTTCAATAGATTCTATAAAATGTAAGATAAATATATAAATCTGAACAGCTGGCTAAACAAAGGCAGGCCCTGGTGAGCTGTTCTGGGCACTGCACTTTGTGAAGTGCTCCCATTTCTCTGGGGAAGCCCAATGCTCCCAGAGTTTCTCTCAGCTCCTGGCCTGCCCTCAGACTCCCCTACAGAATCCCACAGCTCCTCTGTTGGCTTCTTCCAACTCTCCTGCTCTGCCACCTGCTTCTGAGGGTGCCGCCCTGCTCATTCTGTGCTAATGACGTGTAGTCTTGTGCTCAGAACACACATGGAGTAACTGGTTTAGTTGCTCGGTGTGATTCCCATCCCCAGCCACGGCAGGCTGCCAGAATGCTGGTGACGTTCTGTGTGTTTAAACATGTTTATAAGGAACTGTAAGACTGTACACTTAATATCTGAGCACTGCACCATCCTTAAAACAAAACGTATCAACAGAAAAAAATGGCCACAACGCCAACTTCAGAGGCCAGCACAGTTTGGTTCCTCTGATTCCTAACAAATGTTTACGGGAGAAAGGCAGCCAGTCTCCCGCATACTCTTCCAGAGACGAGATGTGGAGACGCATCCAGGCTGCCTTCGTCAGATTAGGAGAATCTCGACACCACCGCAGCAGCGGATACAGCAGGGAGGGGCATCTCAGACCAAAGGTTCCTGAGTGTATCTGTCAAAATCTGGTATCAATCTTCAGCAGTCTCGATTCAGACATGCTCGGGACAAACAGCAATTGAAATCTCACGGTGGGATTTGCATGGGGTTGATGAGGACAGGACCACTGGCTGTTTGGGTGCAGCTGGGGAGAGTGGTGAGAAAGAACAGTGCCATCGGGTTAGTGGAATGCACATTTGGTGACAGAGGGAAGGAGGCCCTGCGTGGTCCTCGGGAAGGATCCTGGGCTGGGGGTATGAAGGCTGTGGCAATGGACAGACCCTCTAAGAGGAGTTGTACTCTGCCCCTGTCTTTTCAGAGGTCTGGTGGTGGGAGGAGGAGCTTGTAGAGACTAATTCTCGGTGAGAAATGATGTGAGCACGAAGGTGCACCCTCTGTGCTGGAGCAGCCACTGCCCCTTCTCAGTCAGGCCTGAGCCCAGGCTGCTCAGACAGCTGCTCAGCTCTTCAGTCCATGAGACCCTGGGAGGTTGTGGGCTTCACTCACCAAACCACCCGAGCAGCAACCCAGCCAGCCTCCTGTTCATAAGAGTTTATCAGTTTTGGTGAAACTAATTTTTTATGATGCTGTCGTAAGGTTGCAGCTGGCTTGCAGCCATATCTGGCTTTAAGAAAGAAACCAGTTCCTCCACTTGTCCTGAGCTCTGAGGCAGTTGGGAGTCAAGCAGCCACTAGTTATTCAGGGCGGTCGCTGGAGCACCGGACACCTCACCTTGAGGCAGCCCACGCTGTGAAGGTGTTGGGGGAGGAGTGACACAGACTGGACGTGCTGATCCTTCAAGGGGCCTCTGTTTGGGATCGGCTGCATCATATTTTGGGTCAGGGATTAAAATGCAGAGGCAGAAGGCTGGGTCAGGCACCTTCCACAGGACAGTAGCTCTTCCCAAAGCAATCCTGGAACAAGATTTGGGAAATGGAGTGAGGGAAGCCCTGGTTCAGGTGCCCAAGGCGAGACCCAGAGGGCTTCTGCTTGATGGATCTTCAGCTCCAGGGAACCAACTTCATTCCTAGCTCCAGCCCATCCCTCCTCAGTGTGTGGCTTTGGAAAATCAGCCCCTCTAAATGTCAGTTTTCAACTGTAAAATGTGGGTCACAGCCCTGCTCTGCCCATCCCACAGGGCTCATATGAAGGTCAGAGGAGATGAGGGCAGATTCCCTTGAGGAGCTATAAGGCATCCTGCCCATATAAAGGCTGGAAAGAGATCTTCCACCTTCCATGTCTTGTAGTCAACCAAGTTTCCTCTCTGGAGGCAACTACTGCTACGTGTCTGTCTTTTTCCTGCAGAGGCTTCACATATGAACACTTGTATAGCACTTATGAAGTGCCAGTCATTTTTCTTCAGGCTTAATATGGATCTGCTTAGGGTAAGCTTCAGAACATGATGCTAACAGGCAGGCCCCATAAACACCTCCATATCACACAGCAGGGGACTGAGCACAGAGGGGTTAAGTCACTCTCTCCCTTTCCCAGGGTCCCCCAGCTTCTAGGTAGGATCTGAGCCCAGGCCATCAAGCATCTGTCCCTTGCTTTCAGTCACTGAGCTCAGCTGTCCTCCTGAATTGTCTCCTCTCATTGGAGTAACGTCCTGACACAATCGGCCTGTTGTGTATTTTAAGTGCCCACCACACTGCAGACCCCTCCCTCCTAAGCCCAACTTTGACTTAGTTGCTCCCCTAGGCAGCTGGTGAATCAAAGTGTGGCCTGGGAAGGTTGTTAACACTTGTTCATGGTCTCCTGCCATCAACATGTCAAGAGTGGTCTCTATTTTGACCTTTCATCTTTCCTTTTTCTGTCCCTTTTTCCTTTCCTTCCCTCCCTCCCTCTCTCCCTCCTTCCCTCTTTTCATCCTTCCTCTCTCTTCTTTGTCCTTTTCTCTTTCTTTTTTCTGAGTTTCACTTTTTTTTGCCCAGGCTGGAGTGCAAAGGCATGATCTCAGCTCACTGCAACCTCTGCCTCCTGGGTTCCAGCAATTCTCCTGCCTCAGTCTCCCAAGTAGCTGGGATTACAGGTGCCCACCACCACACCTGGCTAATTTTTGTATTTCTAGTAGAGAAGAGGTTTCACCATATTTGCCAGGCTGGTCTTGAACTCCTGACCTCAGGTGATCCACTTGCCTGAGCCTCCTAAAGTGCTGGGATTACAGATGCCCACCACCACACCTGGCTAATTTTTGTATTTTTAGTAGAGATGGGGTTTCACCATATTGGCCAGGCTGGTCTTCAACTCCTGACCTCAGGTGATCCACCTGCCTGAGCCTCCTAACGTGCTGGGATTACAGGCATAAGCCACCATGCCCATCCTTGAATGTATTTTCTGAAGATAATGCCTCAAAGATACAACAAGATCAGGAAGGTTTAAATATGGGATACACTAGAAAAGTGATCTGGGGTCAAGGAACTCTCCTGCCCATTCCCAGAGGCATCCCAGTCAGCACCTGGACAGACAGCAGGTTTAGCCCCGACATCACCCCCTGCCAGTTACTGTACTGAAGGCACTGTAGACCTGAAGCCGTTAAAGAGATTGAAGTAGTTGCTGTAGTTTGTACAGCAGGGCCTGAGTTTTGGTGAGGAAGGGTGGGAGTGGTGAGGCACCCACTCAGGGCTGGTGCCACCACTGCCCCTTCTCAGCCAGGCCTGAGGCCAGGCTGCTCTGATCGATAGGCAGTGACACTATGGGAGCTTGCAGACTTCACTCCTTGAGCCGTCCAAGCACCAGCCCTGTAGGCCGCTTTTTCAGTTAATCCTATTAACTGCCCAGCAGCCCGGTTCAGTCAGTTGGGAGGTGAATCTAATTCTAAGGACAACTGCTGGTTCAGTCAGTTGGGAGGTGAATCTAATTCTAAGGACAACTGTCACATGGGCATTTGGTTTGGAACGTCCTGGGTTCTGAGTCAGTTGAAAGTCAAGGAGGCTCTGGTCATTCGGAGCAGTCACCTGACCACAGGGAAGCCTCCCCACAAGGCAGCTACAGTCAAGTGCTAAGGCAGATAGACAAATCTGGTCCCCCGGGCCTTCAGCAGGGCTTCTTTTGGGGAAAGTCATTACATTTTGGGTCAGGGGTTGAAATGTAAAGCCGGGAGTTGAATCACGATTTGGGCCCTTCTCTTAGGCCAAGCACCTTCTCCAGGCATCAGCGTCTCCCTGCAGCAGCCATAGGGGTGGGAGGATTTGAGAAAGGAGTGAGAAGGGTCCTTGCTTTGGAGTCCAGGGCATGGACCCCCGGTCTCAGGCGCTCAGGGATCTCCATCTCCAGGGAACCAACTAAATTCCCTGCCTTAGCTTCATTACTCCTCAGTGTTGTTACTCTGAGCAAGTCCCTGAATCTAAATTTCAGTGCCCTGAATCATAAAAGTCACAACCGCTACTCTGCCCAGCCCACATCACTTATAATGGATTTTTTTCCATGAGCTGTAAAGCATTATGCCCATGCCATGTGGAAAAGTATGGCCCTGTCCTCCCCTGGCCTTCCATGTCCCCTCTCATGGACCTGTCCTGATGCTGCACATCTTTTCTTCCAAATGTGCAATCATTGAACTTATAAAAAAGACATATATGAAAAACCCACAGCTAACACCATACTCAATGCTGGAAAAAACTCAGATTTCCCCCTACAATTATGAACTAGACAATGTCAGCTTTCATGACCTTAATAAATTATTATAGTAAGAACACCCATGAGACATACCCTCTTAACTACTCTTTGTTTTCATAGTTTTTTTTTTTTTTTTTTTTTGAGGTGGAGTCTTGCTGTGTTGCCCATGCTATTGATTTATAGGAGTTTCTTACATATGCTGGAAATTAACCTCACTTCTTCTATTTAGCATAGTATTAGAAGTCCCAGCCAGAGTAATTAGGTAAGAAATAGAAGCAATTCAAAAGCATCCTAATTGGAAAAGAAGTACAAATATCTCTATTTGCCGGGCATGGTGGCTCACCCCTGTAATCCTAGCACTTTGGGAGCCCGAGGCGGGCGGATCACTTGACATCAGGAATTCCAGACCAGGCTGATCAACATGGTGAAATCCTGTCTCTAGTAAAACAAAACAAAACAAAACAAAACAAAACAAACAAAATTCCCCAGGCGTGATGGTGCACATCTGTATTCCCAGCTACTTGGGAGGCTGAGGCAGGAGAATCGCTTGAACCTAGGAGGCAGAGGTTGCAGTGAGCTGAGATCACATCATTGCACTCCAGCCTGGGCAACAGGAGCGAAACTCTGTCTCAAAACAAAACATAAAAAACATTCTATTCAGGATAATATAATCTGGGCTGGGCACAGTGGCTCATGCCTGTAATCCCAGCACTCTGGGAGGCCAAGGCGGGCAGAGCACGAGGTCAGGAGATCGAGACCATCCTAGCTAACACGGTGAAACTCTGTCTCTACTAAAAATACAAAAAAAATTGGTCGGGTGCGGTGGCTCAAGCCTGTAATCCCAGCACTTTGGGAGGCCGAGACAGGTAGATCATGAGGTCAGGAGATCGAGACCATCCTGGCTAACTTGGTGAAACCCCGTCTCTACTAAAAAATACAAAAAACTAGCAGGGTGAGGTGGCGGGCACCTGTAGTCGCAGCTACTCAGGAGGCTGAGGCAGGAGAATGGCGTGAACCCGGGAGGCGGAGCTTGCAGTGAGCTGAGATCCGGCCACTGCACCGCAACCTGGGCGACAGAGCAAGACTCCGTCTCAAAAAAAAAAAAAAAAAAAAAATTAGCTGGGTGTGATGGCCGGGGCCTGTAGTCCCAGCTACTTGGGAAGCTGAGGCAGGAGAATGGCGTGAACCCGGGAGGTGGAGCTTGCAGTGAGCCGAGATTGTGCCACTGCACTCCAGCCTGGGCGACAGAGCGAGACCTGTCTCAAAAAAAAAAAAAAAAAAAAAAAAAGAAAAAAGAAAAAGAAAAAGAAAAAAAGAAAGAGATGATATAATCTTATATGCAGAATTTTTAATTTCCACCAAAAAACCACAGTGCTAATAAAGAAATTTATCAAAATTGTTGTGTACAAATTCAATACACAAAGATCAGTAGGAATTCTATAAACAAGCAGTGAACAATTTGAAAAGAAATTAAGAAAAAATTATGTTTACATTAGCATCAAAGAGAAGAAAATACTTAGGAATTAGCTTAACCAAGGAGGTGAAATATGTGTAAACTGAAAACTACAAACATTGCTGAAGGAAATGAAAGAGTACATAAATAAATGGAAAGGCAACAAACACGTTTATGATTTGGATGACTGACTGCTGTTAAAACGACAGTGCTGTACTACCTAAAGTGATCTCTAGATTCAATGCAATGCCTATTCAAATCCCAACAGTACTTTCTGCAGAAATAGAAAAATCCATCCAAAAGTTAATATACAGTCACCAGGGACCCCGATCAGCCAAAACCATCTTAAAAAAAGAAGACCAAAGATTTATACTTCCTAATTTCTTCAAAACTACAGTAATCAAAACAATATGGTACTTCTGTAAGCACAGAAATATAGACCAATATGATAGGATAGGGAACCTAGGGATAAAACCTCACATACATGGTCAAATGATTTTCCACAGGATGCCAAGAACAAGAAAGAATAGTCTTTTTCAACATACAGTGCTGGGTAAACAGGATATCCAGATGCAAAGGAATGAAGATGGTGCATTGCCTAACGCCATATAACCATAACTGAAAATAGATCAGAGATCTAAGTGTAAGAGTTAAAACTCTACAACTCTCAGAAGAAAAGATCAGGGACAAGTTTCATAACATCAGACTTGGCAATAATTTCTTGACAGTGGCACTAAAAGCGCACGCAACAAAAGAAAAATAAATTGGACTTCATCAAAATTTAAACCTTTTGTGTACAAAAGAACTCTACTAAGTGAGTTAAAAGACAATACACAGAATGGGATAGAATACCTTAGAGACAAACAACATTTGGAAATTGCAAATCATGAAAGGACTGGGAATGTTTGGGGGTCAGGTAAGATTATGGTTAAAATATCAATCAGTCAGCCCTTGTTCATCCCTGACCAGATGTGTGGTGGTATGGTGGTAGACCTTTACTGGGCACTCTGCCGAACAACTGAGTGGCACTTGTACTTTAGTCCAATTGGCTATCCCTTTCACCCTGGCATTTCATCAACTAGAAGGAAAAAAAATAGTAAGACATCATAAAGTGAGAGAAGTCCCTTATGGGTCTTTCGACTCTCGTGTCTATTTAGACGCAATTAGAGTCTCACAAGGAATACCAGATCAATTTAAAGCTGGAAATAAAACAGCTGCAGGATTTAAGTCAATATTTTGGTGGGTGACAGTTAATAAAAATGTAGATCAAATAAACTACATCTATTACAACCAACAGCAATGAGGTTTTCATGAGTTAAATGAAAAACTCATGTTGGCCCCAGCCCTGAGGTTACCTAACCTGACAAAACTCTTTACATTCTATGTGTCAGAAAGAGGAAAAATGGCAGTTGGAGTTTTAACCCAGACTGGGTTCCTGGCCAAGGCTAGTGGCCTATCTCTCAAAACAACTAGACAGGGTTTCCAAAGGCTGATCCCCAGGTCTAAGGGCCCTAGCAGCAACGGCCCTGTTAGCACAAGAAGCAGATAAACCAACCCTTAGGCAAAACCTGAATATAAAGGCCCCCCATGCTATGGTAATTTTAATAAATACCAAAGGACATCATTGGTTAACAAATGCTAGATTAACCAAGTACCAAAGCTTGCTATGTGAAAATCCCCACATAACCAGTGAAGTTTGCAACACCCTAAGCCCCACCACCTTGCTCCCAGTATCAGAGAGCCCAGCTGAACATAACTATGTAGAGGTTTTGGACACAGTTTATCCTAGCAGGCCCAACTTCCAACACCATCCTTAAACATCAGTAGACTGTAAACAGTACATGGATGGGAGCAGCTTTGCCAATCCCTGCAAAATGACTCTGAAGAAGATGACAAGCCTGCCTCAGTCACACCTGGAAGCTGGTCCACGCACGGCTAAAGCATGAGGAAACTCATGGCGGGACTCATTTTCCTTGAAATTTGGACTTGTACAGTAAGGACTTCAACTGACCTTCCTCAGACTGAGGACTGTTCCCAGTGTATATATCAAGTCACTGAGGTAGGACAAAGGGGTGCTATAGTCCTACTATTTTACAGTTATTATAAGTGTACTGGAATTCTAAAAAGAACTTGTTTATATAATGTTATTCTATACAAGGTATGTAGCCCAGGAAATGACCAACCTGATGTGTGTTATGACCCATCTGAGCCTCCCATGACCACATTTTTAAAAATAAGATTAAGAACTGAAGACTGGTAGGGGCTCATAAATGATGCAAGTGTTAGCCAAAACAGGAAGAAAGAAAATAAAAAGGGTGCCCAAACAAGTCACCTTAAAATCTTGGTGCTTGTGCTGTCACTAATAGTAGTAAGTTAGGAATAAGGTGTAGTTCTCTTAATTAGAAAAGAAGCTATATGGCAGAAAATAAGTACACCTGTCATAAACTAGGACTGTGTGGAAATAAATGTAAATACTGCTCTTGTGTCATTTAGGCCACTTGGATTATAAAAAAAAAAAATGAAAAGGATCCAGGCCGCCTTCACAAAGGGAAAAAATGGCCCTTCCTGTACTAAGGGACAATGTAACCCCTTAGAGCTAGTAATAACCAATCCCCTTGATCCTCACTGGAAAAAAAGGGGAACATGTAATCCTAAAAATTGGTGGAACTAGACTGGATCTTCAAGTAAACATTGTGGTTTGAGAAAGAGTTTACAAACGCTCTCCTGAGCCAGTATTTCAAACCTTCTATGATAAACTAAAAGTGTCAGTACCAGAAATTCCAGGAAAACCAAGAAATATGTTTTTGCAATTAGCCGAGCATGTAGCCCAGTCTCTCAATGTCACTTCATGTTATGTATGTGGAGGAACTGTAGTGGGAGATCAATGGCCATAGGAAGCCTGAGAATTGTACCTATAGACCCAGTTCCTGATGAATTCCAGGCTCAAAAGAATCACCCCGCTAATTTTTGGGTCCTAAAAGCCTCAATTATTAGACAATATTGCATAGCTAGAGAAGGAAAAGAATTCACTCACCCCGTAGGATGACTTAGTTGTCTGAGACAGAAACTGTATAATGGTACCACAAAAACAGTCACTTGGTGGAGTTCAAATCACACAGAGAAACCCATTTAGTAAATTCCTAAAGTTGCAAACTGTGTGGACCCACCCGGAGTCCCACCGGGACTGGACCGCCCCTACTGGATTATACTGGATATGTGGGCATAGAGCTTAAGCCAAATTACCTGACCAGTGGGCAGGTAGTTGTGTTACTAGCACTATTAAACCATCTTTCTTCCTACTGCCCATAAAAACAGGTGAACTCTTGGGCTTCCTTGTCTATGCTTCCTGTGAAAAGAGAAGCATAGCTATAAGAAATTGAAAAAAATGATAAATGGCCCCCTGAGAGAATCATACAATATTATAGGCCTGCTACTTATGCACAAGATGGCTCATGGGGACACCAGACCCCCAGTTACATGGCCAACCGAATCATACGGTTACAAGCTGTCTTAAAAATAATCACTAATAAAACCGGCAGAGCCTTCACTATTCTGGCCCGGAAAGAAACTCAGATGAGAAATGCTATCTATCAAAATAGATTAGCTCTCGACTACTTGCTAGCAGCTGAAGGAGAGGTCTGTGGGAAATTTAACCTTACTAATTGCTGCCTACATGTAGATAATCAAGGGCAAATAGTTGGAGACATAGTTAGAGATATGACAAAACTGGCACATGTGCCCATGCAAGTGTGGCATGGATTTGATCTTAGGGCCTTGTTTAGAAAATGGTTCCCAGCACTAGGAGGATTTAAAACTCTCACAATAAGAGTTATAATAGTAATAGAAACCTCCTTACTGCTCCCTTGTTTGCTACCTGTACTTCTTTAAATGACAAAAAGTTTCATCGCTACCTTAGTTCACCAAAATGCTTCAGCACAAGTGTACTACATGATCACTATTGATCTATCTTGCAAGAAGACATGGGTAGTGAAAATGAAAGCGAGAACTCCCACTAATAAAATGAGTGAGGGTCTCAAAAGGGGGGGAAATAAGGGAGGAGACCACCCCTCATATCATCTTATGCCCAATTTCTGCCTCCAAAGAAAGAAAAACTAAAAAGGCAGAAATGAAATCCACAGGCAGACAGCCTGGCGCCGCACCCTGGGCCTGGTAGTTAAAGACTGACCCCTGACCTAATTGGTTCTGTTATCCATAGATTACAGACATTGTATAGAAATGCACTGTGAAAATCCCTATCTTGTTTTGTTCTGCTCTAATTACCGGTGCATGCAGCCCCCAGTCATGTACCCCTGCTTGCTCAATCAATCACGACCCTCTCACATGCACTCCCTTAGAGTTGTGAGCCCTTAAAAGGGACAGGAATTGCTCACTCAGGGAGCTCGGCTCTTGAGACAGGAGTCTTGCCAATGCTCCTGGCTGAATAAACCCCTTCCTTCTTTAACTTGGTGCTGAGGAGTTTTGTCTGCCGCTCGTCCTGCTACACCAGGAATAAATGTTTTCCTTCCTTGTGTAAAGTGGTGGCCAGTGCTGCCCTCATGTAGTCTCCTATTTTCTTGGAATTGACAACAAAGAGGTCAACTCAGAGACTGGGCTTTCTGGGAGGTGCCTTTTCAGTATAATTTGCCCTATATTCTTCTTCTCAATGTAAAAGATGAATAGAAGGGGCACAGACTTATGCAGAGAAGCTTTTTTCTACCCATGAGGAAAGGGAGAGGGGAGCTTGACTGCTTAGCTTGCTCCTAGTTGAGGGAGGGTTGGCTGCAATTAAATTGCTCATACAGTTTTGGGCGTTCTGATGGGCCCAAAACAGGGATGTTGGGAAATAAGAATTAGATGGAAATGACATGCAATAAGACTAGACAGGAGCAAGGACTTCTCCCTTGAATTTCAAGTTCTAAGAGGTATAGAAAGCAGATTTTACACAGTAGCTCAGGCCAGAATTGGAGCCACAAATGACAGATGAGAACTGGTGTTGCAGACTTGCTGGGAAGAGATGTGAAACAGAGAAGTGTGTATCAGGTGGAGGATGCAGCCAAGCTCCATCTATGCCATGACACTGCTCTTGAGGTCTTTGTTAGCAGTGCCTGTGGGGCTCCACCCATCCCACAAAAGTCTACAGGGTGGACAGGACGGGGCAGAGTGAGTGAATGGAATATAACCAAGATGGTGACAGAGTAGGGGAGGCAGATGTTTGTCAGGATGTTGGAGAGCTTTAATCAGCAGAATAACATCATTGCCTTGTGTTTTAAGGGACTCACCATGGTTGTAGTGTAGAGAATAGGGTATAGGAGAGTAAAGGTGGAAATGGGGCAACCAGTTAAGCTTCTGCAGAAATCCACGTGGGAAATGATGATGGTATGCCTCAGGAACTACTGGATTGTGGACATATTTGAATAATAGAGGGAAGGAGAGACACGAAGGAGGACTTCAATGTTCTGCATCCCTTGCAGCTGGAAAATATGAAGAACCATCAACCGAGATGAGGGAGCTATGAGTGGAACAGGTTTTGGAAGAAATATCTGGAAATCAGTTTTGGCCATGTTAAATGTAACTGAATTACTAGACACCCGAGTGGAGATGTGGAATAGGCAATTGAGTATCTGAGTTTGGGTTCCAGGGACAGATTGATGCTGGAGAACTAAACGTAAGAAGCACTGCAAATCCTGAGCTATTTAAATTCATGAGTCCAGATGAGACTATCGTGAGAATGGAAATAAGGTAAGATGTCTAAAGATGAATTTCTTGGGCATTCCAACATTAAAAGGTCCAATAAGAAGTAACCAGTGTACAGAAAGCCAAGGGCAGAAAGTGTATCAAGAATAGGTATGGGCCAGGCATGGTGGCTCACACCTGTAATCCCATCACTTTGGGAGGCCAAGGCAGGCAGATTACTTGAGGTCAGGAGTTTGAGACCAGTCTGGGCAGCATGGCGAAATCCTATTTCTTTCTTTTTTTTTTTTTTTTGAGATGGAGTCTGGCTCTGTCGCTCAGATTGGAGTGCAGTGGCATGATCTCGGCTCACTGCAAGCTCCACCTCCCAGGTTCATGCCATTCTCCTGCCTCAGCCTCCCGAGTAGCTGGGACTACAGGCGCCCGCCACCACGCCCGGCTAATTTTTTGTATTTTTAGTAGAAATGGGGTTTCCCCGTGTTAGCCAGGATGGCCCCGATCTCCTGACTTTGTGATCCGCCTGCCTTGGCCTCCCAAAGTGCCGGGATTACAGGCGTGAGCCACCGCGACCAGCTGTGAAATCCCATTTTTACCAAAAAAAAAAAAAAACAAAAAACAAAAAAAACCACACACACAAAAATCAGCCGAGCATGGTGGCACACACCTGTAGTCCCAGCTACTTGGAAGGCTGAGGTGGGAGGATCATTTCAGCCTGGGAAGCAGAGGTTGCAAGAAGCCAAGATCGCGCCACTCTACTCCAAACTGAGGGACAGAGTAAAACCCGTCTCCAAAAAAAAAAAAAAAAAAAAAAAAGAATAGGTATGACCAATTGCATAATATTATATTACTGTAATTATGTGTTGTTTATAGTTATTAGTGTCATTTATTTTTATGGCTGGAATAAGAGTCTATCGCATGACTTACTGTAGTTTGTTCATACCTTCTCCTGTTGATGGGCATTTGGGTTGTTTCCATCTTTTGACTACTATAAATAAAACTGTCATGAACAACTCTTTTTATGGAACTGTGTTTCCACATCAGAGTAGAATTGCCAGGTCAAGCAGAAAGAGGACGTTTAATTTAAGACATTCTCAGAACTTTTGTCAAAGTTTAGTTAAGAGTTTTCTAAAGTCCCACTAGAAATGTATGACAGTTCCAGCTAATCCCCATGCTGCTGACATTGGTGGTATCAGACTTAAATTTTAACAATCTTTGTGAGTTCCCATTGGGTTGTAGTTTTAATTTTGATATACCTGATGATGAGTGATTTTGAGCCATTTTTCATCTATGTATTGACCATTGCAAATGGTCTATCTTCCCTTGCAAACTGTCTACTCAGGTCTTTTATCCATTGTGTTTGGGTTGTTAGTCTTTTGATATTGAATTGTAGAGGCTGTTTATGTATATTAGATATCTTCTAGCACTTTCTACCACTCTAGTTTGTGTATTTACTTTCCTAATGCTGTCTTTTGATGAGATTGTTTTAAATTTGATAAAGTTATAATCATTGTAATGCTTGATGCTTTCTGGGTCCTGTTTAAGACATCATTTCCTATGGCCAGGTTACAAAGATATTCTTCTATGAATCTTCTAAAGCTTTGTAGTTTTAGTTTGGAGTTTTAGTTAGTTTGGGTCATCAACTCAAACTAACATGCATTCATGAGTCAAACTAACATGAAGTAGAAGTCAAGATTGATAATTTTCTTTCAATAGGAGCATCCAATTTTTTCCAGCACTATGTGTTAACAAGACCTTACTTTCCTTTATTGGACACCTTTGGTGCCTTTGACAGAAATCAACGGACCATAAAAGTGTGGGTCAACTTCTGGCTTTCCTTTGAGTCCTGTCTCAAGATTTCTTTGGCTGTTTTATATTTTCATATAAATCTGTGTTGATTCTTGTTTATAAAAGCCTACAGTGTTTATACTTGAGATTACATTAATTTGTGGAACACTGACATCTTAAAACACTGAGTGTTCCAATTCATGCATGTGCTATATACATTTATATTTTAAACTTATCTCTTCATTCAGGATGTGGCTCCTTCACACCTTTGTTGCCGAGGTTAACATCCGGGCTGGGCACGGTGCTTCACGCCTGTAATCTTCACACTTTGGAAAGCCAAGGTAGGCAGATCACCCGAGGTCAGGGATTCGAGACCAGCCTGGCCAGCATGGTGAAATCCCATCTCTACTAAAAGCACAAAAATTAGCCGGGCATGGTGGGACATGCCTGTAATCCCAGCTACTCAAGAGGCTGAGGCAGGAGAATCACTTGAATCTGGGAGGCAGAGGTTGCAGTGAGCCATTTGTGCTGCTGCACTCCAGCCTGGGTGACAGAGTGAGACTTCAACTCAAAAAAAAAAAAAAAAAAAAAAAAAAAAAAAAGTTATCTATATCTATAGCCTTCATCAGGTTGAGGTGGTTCCATTCTGTTCCTAGTGTACCAATAATTATTTTCTTAAATATGTTGGAATTTATCAAATGCATTCTCTATATTTATTGAGATGATCATCTGGGTTTTCTTTATTTTGTTAACATGGTGAATTACATTAATTTTATAATATCAGGTTAATCTTGCATTTTAGGCATAAACACCACTTGGTCATGAAGTATTATTTGTGTAAGTATCTGGAAGTTCACTAGTCTCTAGTTTTTTTATAATGTGTTTGTCTGGTTTTTGGAATCGTAGTAATACTGGCCCCATAAAATATGGAGAAAATGTTCCCTCTTCTTGTTTTCCAAAATAGTAATTATAAGACTTGTATAATTTCTTTCTTACATACTTAATAAAATCTCTGGGTAAACTGGAGAGCATGTATGTGTGTAAGAAAGTTTCTATTAAATAATTACTCATTCAGATTCATCATTAGATATTAAGAGTTTCTATATTTTCTTACAGCAGTTTTTGTCCTTAAATTTTTAAATTTTTTCTTAGTTGTCAAATTTGTTGGCATACATTTTAAATATTTGATTTTCTTTTTAAGTATAAACTATATAGCAATATTCTACTTTCCTGGCATTGCAAATCTGCACCTTTGATCAATTTTAATTGATCATTCCTACTATGAGATTTTATTTATCACTTGTTGAAGCATCAACTTTTGGCTTCATTTTTGTTCTCTATTTTTTGTCTGTTTTCTATTTCATTGCTAATCAACTTAAGAGTTATTATATCCTTTCTTCTACTAACTTTGTCATTTTCAAGCTTCTTAATAAAAATAGAACATTTCTTTTATTCTAACATAATTATCTAAAGGTTAAAAAGTTCTAGGCCAGGCGTGGTGGCTTATACCTATAATCCCAGCACTTTGGGAGGCCGAGGTAGGCAGATCACCTCAGGTTGGGAGTTCGAGACCAGCCTGACCAAAATGGAGAAACCCCATCTCTACTAAAAATACAAAATTAGGCAGGTGTGGTGGCACATGCCTGTAATCCCAGCTACTCAGGAGGCTGAGGCAGGAGAATGGCTTGAACCAAAGGCAAAGGTTGCAGTGAGCTGAGATCACTTCTGCTTTCCAGTCTTGGCAACAAGAGTGAAACTCCAAAGTGCAGATTAGTAAATTACTTTCTGGCACCACCGTTTATCCTAAACCTTACCTGCTACAATTTGAAATCAGGTACTGATTTGGGATTGCGTCCTAAAGAAATAATTAAGGGCACTGAAGAACAAAATTATTCTTGATAGAAAAAAAGGCAATCAATTCAAACATTCAATGAGATAAGAGCATTATACTTATGAAATCTTTTTGTAGATAAGAAAATTAGTGATCTAGATTTATGTTTATAGCCATAGAGAGATGTTCTTTTTTTCCCCCCCCTTGAGATGGAGTCTCACTCTGTCGCCTAGGCTGGAGAGCAGTAGTGTGATCTCGGCTCACTGCAACCTCCGCCTCCTGGGTTCAAGTGATTCTCCTGCCTCAGCCTCCTGAGTAGCTGGGATTACAGGCATGCTCCACCATACCCAGCTAATTTTTGTATTTTTAGCAGAGACAGGGTTTTGCCATGTTGGCCAGGCTGGTCTCGAATCTCAGAACTCAGGTGATCTGCCCACCTCGGCGTTCCAAAGTGTTAGGATTACAGGCGTGAGCCACCGCACCCAGCCGAGATGTTTATTTTTTTTAATGTGAAAAATCAGATCAATTATTTTTGAATTCATGTGCCTGGAAAATTCTGAGTTTATATTTTTTTAAAATGTACTAATTAGTACCATCTTACTCAGGTTCAGGCTTGTATAACAAAGGACCACAGGTGGGTGGCTTGTAAATAACAGAAATTTATTTCTCATAGTTCTAGAGGCTGGAAGACCAGGATCAAAGTACCAGAATGGCCAGATTATGGTGAGGTCTATCTTCTGGGCTGCAGACTGCCAGTTTCTTGTTGTATTTCTCAAACGGTGGAAAGAAGGCACAAGAGCTCTGTGGGATCCCTTTTGTGGGGGTACTAGCCCCATTCAAAAGGGCTCCACCTTCATGACCTAAGTCACCTCCCAAAAGCCCCACCCTGTCATTCCATCACCTTGGGGATTAGGATTTCAACATATGAATTTTGGGGGGACACATTCAGCCCATAATAAGTACAATGTTTCCATTGCAAGTCAGGAAATCTGTAACTCAATTATAAAATAACTGTAGGATTATTCAAAGAGGCCTTGCTGGCTAATTCCACTAAGCTTCACTTTCCAAGGAATGCACCCAAACAGTGTCGAGGAACACAGGTCACCAAGAAAATATTTGGGAAGAACTTGTCCAAAGGGCTGTCTATGGAGCTCCCTGGTACAAATGTTTCATTCCTTTTTTCTTTCTTTCTTTTTTCTTTTAGAGACAGGGTCTGGTTATGTTGCCCAGGCTGCAGTACAGCAGTACAATTATAGCTCACTGCAGCCTCAAACTCCTGGGTTCAACTGAGCCTTCTGCCTCAGCTTCCCAAGTAGCTGACACTGTAGTCATGCACCACCACACCTGGCTTTTTTTTTTTTTTTTTTGTAGAGACAAGGTCTTGCTAAGTTGCTCAGCCTGGTCTTAAACTCCTGGCTTCAAGTGATCCTCCCATCTTGGCCTCCAAAAATGCCGGGATTTACAGGGCCAAGCCATCACATTCAGCCCATTCTTCCTTCTTAATTGTGCTGTGTACTTTTCATTTGTCCTTCTATATACTCCCTGACCAACCCTCGCACCCTGCTCTAAGCCTTGGAGAAGAGGGGATTTTCATTTTCAAATGAAAGCTAGGAAGAGCCTGGATTTCAAATGGCCTGGGACATTGATTCACTGACTTACTTTGGCCAGTGAATCTTTACTGGCTTCCTTGCCCTTGACTTCTAGTTGGGTGCAGCCAAAGCAAGGCACCAGCAGGAGCAAGAAGGAAGGGAGGGCACTAAGAATGAGCTGTCTATTCATCTATACTGACACACAGCTCCTGCCACACAGCTCAATGCAGTAACCACATCACCGCATGTCTCTTCTAACTAGAGGTGTGTATTAGTGAGTTTTTATGCCATACAAAACCACCTCAAAATCTGAATGGCTGCAAGAACAAACATTCGTAATTTTCTGCAAGGATCTGAGCTTAGGCTTTCTTGAGCTCAGCTAAACTTTGTCCAGGCTGCCAGTTGATTTCATGAGTCCACTCTTTCTAAGGAGGATGTTCTTGTCATGGCAAATGACAGAAGCACAATGGGGCAATCATGACATGCTAGCCCATATCCAGCATCTGCTCTTATCATATCCTACATCATCTTCTGTTGAGCTAAGCAAATCCCATGGCCAACCCCTAATCCAAAAGGAAGGGGAGGGATACTCCTCCTAGTCTTTTGGGAAGCACTCTGAGGTCACATGGTTCAGAAAAACAAGCCTTAGAACAATCATTACATCTATCTCAAGGGGCTAACAGCTCCCCATGGTTGCTATCCCTGGAATACAGCACTATTGCAAGCTGTCTTTTCTACAACCTGCCTATCCCTATAAATAATTCATGTATGTGACTGGGCATGGTGGCTCATGCCTGTAATCCCGGCACTTTTGGAGGCCAAGGTAGGTGGATCATCTGAGGTCAGGACTTCGACACCAGCCTGACCAGCATGGTGAAACCCCATGTCTACTAAAAATACAAAAATTAGTTGGGTGTGGTGGTGTGCACCTGTAGTCCCAGCTACTCAGGAGGCTGAGACAGGAGAATTGCTTGAAACTGGGAGGCAGAGGTTGCAGTGAGCTGAGATCACACCACTGCACTCCAGATTGGGTGACAGAGCAAGACTCCATCTCAAAAAATCAATAAATCATGTATGCATTATTTTTATTTAATGTTGTATTATTTTAACATATTGGTGGTGGTGGTGGTGTTAGTATATTTTACTAAGCATGCTTCAATCCTCCAGTTTGAGGTTGGCAGATATTTTTGCTAGTACCGTGAATAACACGGGGTTCCATCAGGAATTCAGCCCACATTGACTGAACACTGCCTCTGTGCCCAGCTTGAGGTGGATTAGAAGCTGCTTAACAAAAATAACAACTGTCTTTGCTGAGCTCATACTGTCCTCTGTGCACTACGCTAGAAGCTTCAGTTAACCACTCTGGGCTGGGTCTTATAAATTATTGCAATATAAGGAAACTGAAACTCAGAGTCCTAAAGCAACTTGCCTAACATCAATCAGCTGGGAGAAAAAAGAGGCAGATCTGAAACAGGGCGCTCCTGATTCTACAGCTCTTTCCTCTTGCCCTTGACAGCCTCCCATTACAGTAAAAATATGTGCCTTGTAAATATAATAAACTCATTTCATTCTGACCCCATCTCTGTGCAGAAGGTTCATTTACTAAGCCCATTTTGCAGATGAGAAAATGGAGTCTCAGGGAATAGAACCTAATTCTCCAGAGTCTCTTTGCTATACATTTGCAAAGCTAAAATGCAAATATAATTCCACAGAAATCCAAAACTCATTCTCTTTCCACCATACCTCACCACTAACCACATTTACTATTTCACCAAGGCTCCATCCACAGCAGGTCCCATGGGAACTCTGGCCAACTCCGACCACAGCCTGCTGAACAGATGTCAGCCTCCTCCACCCTCTGCTTCATCACTCCTCGAATGGCCTGGCCCCTTTCTGGGCTCCCCAAGCTCTATACTCCCATGTCACTTGCTCAGCAACCCATGTTTTACAGCCCTCTTGATGAAGAGCAAATCTGTATTAATTTCAGAATGACTCAAGCTTTAAATTAATGGTCATGATTGGCTTGGCCATCCTGAGAGGATATGCTGTTGACTGGCCCAGGCATATAAATCTAATGACAGCCTCAGGAAACTCATTGACAGAGCAATGTAATTCCTTTGGAATTAAGTGTGAGAACTTCCCCTGAACCATTTCTGTTATGAATTATAGTGATGATGGTGATAGCTATACAATAATAGGTAATATTTATTAGCCACTTCCCATGCATTGTATCATCTTACATCTTTACAGGAGCCCCATCCCATGCTATCTTAGCTCAGACCGCTACAACAAAATACCATAGCCTGGGTGGCTTAAACAGCAGACATTTGGCCGGGCATGTTGGCTCATGCCTGTAATCACAGCACTTTGCGGGGCGAGGTGGGTGGATCACGAGGTTCGAAGTCGAGACCAGCCTGGCCAACATGGTGAAACCCCGTCTCTACTAAAAATAGAAGAATTAGCCGGGTGTGGTGGCGGGCACCTGTAATCCCAGCTCCTTGGGAGGCTGAGGCAGGAGAACTGATTGAACCGGGGATGCAGAGGATAGTTTGAGCCGAAATCACACCACTGTATTCCAACCTGGGTGACAGAGTGAGACTCCATCTCAAAAAAAAAAAAAAAAAAAAGAAAAAAAGAAAGAAAATAAACCAAGCATGAAGACCCAGCTACAGAATTCTCCCCCACCTAGAAGGATGGTCTCAAGGTGGATAAGCTACACCTCAGCCAGACATGATGGCCCCCACCTGTGCTCTGGGGGACAATAACTCAAAATAGCCACCGGGAGAAGACACACAGACTCTGTACCCTTCACCACCCCTGCGTGCTCCCCATGCCAAGTTTCCCTTTTTAAACCCCTTCACTCAGCCCTAAAACTTAAAATGGTCTCTGGGAGGCATGAGCGTGGTCGTTTCCTAACTGCTAACATTTAAAGAAAGTTACTTTCCTTTCACCACTTTCACTTCTTGCATTTTGTCTCCTGACTGGTGAGCAGCCAGACTGGTGTTTGGTTATATTAAGATGACCTTTCTTTTAGAAAATAATGGAGACAGTGGGTGTGTGAGGTTTTCTTGTCCCTCATAACCAACATTTTAACATTTACCACTCTATAATTTTATTTCCAAATTTCAGGCCCAAAAGATTTAAGATTGAAGATTTCTCTTCATGAAGAAGCTATATTGCTGACTTAGAAGGAAATTCAAGTTCATACTTGGCCAATAGAACTGTGTTGGTAGGCTACTCTTACTGGAATACATTCGATAACACAGTGTGTATCATTATAAATGCACCAAACAATAAGAATAATAAAAAATTATCATGCCAAAAGCACTAATAACAGAAGAAGAGGAGCTCAATTTTTTTTTTTTTTGAGACAGAGTCTTGCTCAGTTGCCCAGGCTGGAGTGCAGGGGTGCCATCTCGGCTTACTGCAAGCTCTGCCTCCCAGGTTCACATCGTTCTCTTGCCTCAGCCTCCCAAGTAGCTGGGACTACAGGCGCCCACCACCACGCCTGGCTAATTTTTTGTATTTTTAGTAGAGACAGGGTTTTACCGTGTTAGTCACGATGGTCTTGATCTCCTGATCTCATGATCGGCCCACCTCGGCCTCCCAAAGTGCTGGAATTACCGGCATGAGCCACCGTGCCTGGCCACAAGAGGAGCTAGATTTTTAAATAGAATGAAAGATTAAGCCCTTGGATTATTTGATAATCATATTAATAAAGAGAAGTGGCCGGGTGCAGTGGCTCATGCCTGTAATTCCAGCACTGTGGGAGGCCGAGGTGGGTCGATCACCTTAAGTCAAGATTTGAGACCGGCCTAACCAACACGGAGAAACCCTATCTCTACTAAAAAAAAAAAAAAAAAATTAGCCAGACGTGGTGCAGCATGCCTGTAATCCCAGCTACTCGGGAGGCTGAGGCAGGAGAATCGCTTGAACCTGGGAGGCACAGGTTACAGTGAGCCGAGATCACACCATTGCACTCCAGCCTGGGCAACAAGAGTGAAGCTCCATCTAAAAAAAAAAAAAAAAAAAAAAAAAGAAGTAGATCTTCTCAATGTAACTATTAGGTACTATGTATATTTCACAATGTAAGTAAATCTTATATTGAAGGAATAAAGTCTGCATAATAAGAGCTCAGTAAATAACAACTTCTATGAGCAACAGGACAATACTATGTCCCTGGCATTTGGACTTAGACAAAAACCTTTGTTGAATCACAGCCTGTCCAGGTATGCACTGTGTGACCCTGAGCAGATCATGTCATCTCTCTGACACCGTTTCCTAGTATGTTGGGTGGTGAAAACTCACATTACAGAGGCCTGTGGGGGTACAGGAGTCAATCTGTGCAAAGCGCTCAGCATGTGCTGAGTGCTCAGCAAGTTACAGCCACTGGAGTTAAAATCACTACCATAATGGTGAAGAGCCCTGGCAAACGCTGTAGTCTCCATTGTAGTCTCCATTCTCCCCACTGAGAAATCCAAAGGGCTGACCAGCTCCCCTGTCTTTCCCAAACTAGGATCCCAGGAATTAGAGATGGTGGTGCTTAGGTAAGTACACAGCAGCATCTAGTGGACTAGAAGGAGAATTGATGAAGTGTCACAATAACACTGGGAAGAGGAAGTTTTAAGGCTAGGGAAAAGGTTGGCAGAGAAGTCAGGAAGGAGGCCTGCACGTGCTGGGTGTCCCCAGTGGGGGGATCAGAGGAGGTCCCTTAACAGTTACCAGGACCTCAAGCTCTCATGTGCTAGCTGAGGGTATCCTTTTCCCTCTCCCAGGCCTCCCTGGTTGCTGGGTCTCTGGATCCTATGGGCTCAGGGGCCCTTCTTTTTCAAGTTCTGCTTCACGTGTCTGTGTCCAGCTGAGGGCACTGACCCCATTGCCCCAGTCCCCAGGGCTGATGCCAGGACAGTAGAAAGCTCTGTGCTGGGGCATAGCCAAGGTGTCCCCCATGGCTCTGGTCCACACATTGGCAGCTGGGCCTTGTGTCCCTCTGACACCAGATCCTAGGGTTTCTGGCTCTGCCACCTCTGCTGTGATGCTCCATTCCAACCATGTGGCTCAGCAGGGAGGGGCACTACACACTGTCCCTTCTCCCTACTCCTTCTGCATTCCTACACGCCCTGCACAGGAGCCCTCTACCCTCCTCCTTCTGTTAGGAGAATTCAGAAGATACCAACTTTCTCCTCTTTTCCTTTCTGTAGTGGAGGTCCCGGCAGGATCCCCTCATGAGCTGTGAGGGTTAAATGGGAGAAGGTTGGCCGGGCGCGGTGGCTCAAGCCTGTAATCCCAGCACTTTGGGAGGCCGAGACAGGCGGATCATGAGGTCAGGAGATCGAGACCATCCTGGCTAACACGGTGAAACCCCGTCTCTACTAAAAAATACAAACTAGCTGGGCGAGGTGGCAGGCACCTGTAGTCCCAGCTACATGGGAGGCTGAGGCGGGAGAATGGCGTAAACCTGGGAGGCGGAGCTTGCAGTGAGCTGAGATCCAGCCACTGCACTCCAGCCCGGGCGACAGAGCAAGACTCTGTCTCAAAAAAAAAAAAAAAAAAAAAAAAAAGAGAGAAGGTGTACTGGGCTTGAAGCACAGGCAGGTCCCACAACAAATGCTCACAAAATGGAAGCCTCTGCCACCATCTGCCTCATTCCCATCAACCCAAGTAGCAAAGAGCCACCCCTGGCCTCCCAGTACCTGGCCTGTGTGGGGACATGTTGGGGCCTTCTGACCACGGAGACAACAGAGGAGAAAAAAATCATGTCCCCTCAGTTATGGGCCAAAGGGGAGCCTCCGGCCCAGATGCCCAGACACACCTCTCCTGACCAGTCCAGGAGGAGGGTGTGAAGCAGGGGCCAGGTTCACCCTGGGCTCCCATAGAAGATAGAGAGGCTGTAAGGCCCCCAGCAGCAGTGAGCAGAGAGAAGCTCTGGGAGGGAGGGAAGGGGTGCTGGGTCCTGGGGGCTCCCAGGCTTGACCTGTACAGGGCCATCTGCTGCTCAAGTCCGAGGCAATGTGGGACTGAAACAGCCCAGGCCTAGGTGAGACCCGGAGTGTGCCTACTTGTGCACTATGGGAGGGAAAGACTGTAGTCCTGGGGTGCCCTAGGAATACTTGACCCTGCCCTGCCCAGACCTCAGGCAGCAGAAAAAAGCCCTCATGAAGAAGATAAGGGACAGAGGATACCCGGAGTTCTGTGTGATCAGTAAAGGTGGCCTGATGACAGCCATGACTTCAAACACAATTTGAAGCTGGATCCAAGGCTGGAGAGCAGGGGGAGGATGGGCATGCCGGGTGATGGGCATGGCAAAGGCACAGGAGTGATGGTGGCACACAACTGTGGCTGACGCACATGGGCCCTAGTTGAGGAACCCTGAATGCAGGTGTCTGCATCAACAGTCAACTCAGAGACCCCATTTTCCATGCCAACTGGCCTGCCCACCACCCAGAAAGGCCCTGTACACTGTGCCATGTGGCTGGCCCCGCACTGGGCCAGGCCTCCATGAGGATAAGGAAACATGGGAGGCAGGAGGTCGGGGCCTTGCCCTGGGGAGGGAGAAGAATGGAACACAGGCAGTGGTCATTGACCAGAAGAGATGGAATGAGCAGAGGATGCTACCAGGTAGTGAGTATAAGGAATCATATAGTTCAAGGTATTCATCTGACATATACCAGAAACTCACACAAAATAAGAAAATACACAAAACCACATAATCCAACAAAACTTTGGGCAAAGAACCGAGAGACATTTCTGAAAAGAAGGCAGGAAATGAACAGGTAAAAAAAAAAAAAGTTTGTCCACATCACTAATTATCACAAAAATGTAAATCAAAGTCACACTAAGATAGTGTTCCCATCCACATAAAATGAATGTTGCCAAAAGCAAAAACAGAATTCTTAACAGGCAATCACCAGCATGCACCTGCAGACAGGGAACCTCTTAGACACTACGGTTGGGAATGGAAATTGGTGTACACACTACGAGCAATAGTCGGCAGTTCCTCCTCCAGCTAAAAATATAACCACTATATCATCCAGCAATCTCAGCACTGGGAAATACAAAGTACATGGATGTATTATGCTCCCTGATTACAAATGACATAGAAGAGCTACAGAGATCCAAACAATATGGTTTTGGCATTAACATAAAAATACAGAACAGACACAATGAGGGAACCAAATACCAAACCCAAATTCATATATGATGGACGCATTTGAAAAAAATATACCCAGGGGATGGGAGACTCTGGGCTGCCTTCGGTCGGGCTGCAGAAGTGTCCTGGGGGGACCTGAAGCTGCCTCTCACCTGCGCTCTGGATGGTTTCTACTCCATGAGGATTTCCAGAGTTTCCCCTCAGCCACCGTCAGAGTAGGGCTTCTATGGGGCTGCGACCATCTGTCCCAGCCTTTCCTGTCTCCATGACACACCGTGTGACCTTCGTATACTGCAATATGTAGCTGCGCGTACTGAAAGCGTACAGTTAAGATGACCTACAACCGATGCTACTCGAAGTCTTCCAGAGATTTTTCAGATATCTTCAGACCAAAACAAACTAGTGACATTCCATGGTGTTGCAAACTGGCACCAGCAACTGCACAGAAACAGCTCCCTATGCACCATCAGACACTCTCCAGACCCGCCCCTCGCTCACAAATGTAACAAACGAGCATGAACCCAGGCAGTCTTCACTCCTAAGGGCTACATAACAACCTCTTATCGGTCAGGAAGCCTTTGATCTGGGCCAGGATGCTGACGCACAGGGGTTAATTGTGCCTCTAATGCTGAGTGTTGCTTCCCCTCACTGGGTTAACCCCTACCCTTGCACCAACAAGGGCCCCCAAGGAAACTGCTGTCTGACATCCAGGAGCCCACGTGGAATGTTTCAGCAACTTGGATGGCCTTGGCTGTCTCTAGTACCAGCCTTTCCCTCTGTGGGGCTCACTCCCTGACTCTTGCTTGTGCAGACCAATCTAAAGCGGCTGACATCTCCTGCTCCCTCAGCCTCCCGGGTCACCCTGATGGCATCATGCTGGCCATGGGCAGGTGCCTCCAATCAAGAACGAGGTACCCACAGGCTGAGTTCCCTGGTGTGGGGAACAATGCCTGGGGTCTGCAGACAGCCCACCCAAGGTAAAGAATCCAGCTCTGACACTTACAGCTGAAAGACTGTGTGGCAGAAAAGGAGAGACTCTCTGGGCCTGTCTCCTCTTCTGGCTCACTGGATTGTTAGGAAAATTACTGAGACACTGGGCTTAAAGCTCTCGGCCTAGGGCCCAGAATGCCACAGGAAATCAAATCAGGGTGACCAAGGACTGAAGACTTCTCCTTGGCTGGGAATGGGGGATCAGGGTTGCAGACACAGGGGCACAAAACGATGCTTGTGTCATAAGAGAAGAAACTGGGGATCTGGTCCACCACAGGCTCCTCAACCTCAGTGTGAGGCCTTGCTGGGCCCTGAGCTCACCTCCCCATTGGGAGTCCATTATGACTGCAGTCCAGAGGGGTCAATGTCCTCGCTGATGCTGGAAAGAAGTCCCGGGAGATGCGGAGGGCATCCTGTACTGGCAGGCAGTCTGGGTGGTCCACAGGTGTGTGCTTCAGCAGGTCCTGGGAAGGGATGAGGTGGTGATTTGGGAAGCCGTGTTTCTGGTGCTCAATGAGAAGTCCCTGGGGAGTGCTCAGTCCTCACCGAAAGAATTCAAAGGGCAGGTACTCACGGACTCACATTCATGCCTGCAAAATCTGAACTGAAAATTAGAATCGGAGCAGCAAGGTTGACTCTAAAAGGACCTGGGCTTGCTTTTCTCCCTGCTGCAGTCATTACTCTTTTCTCCTGGCAGAGGCAACCAGGTGGACGCTCATCTCACCAAGCATTTGGAGAGACACCCCTCTACCCACCCTGCAGCTGCTCCAAGGATCCTGGAGACCAAAAGACAGGGGTTGGGGAAGCAGGATGTTCCTGCCTCCACCAAGAGAGCAATTGGCCAAATGTCAAGCTCAGAAGCTAAGCTCTATTGAGGCTCTGTCCCTGCTGGCATGATCACCACGGACCAGGCAGGCATACTCAGGGCCCAGAATCCCTCTGACTTTTCAAATGGGCTGTTCTCAGTGACTCTGGCACCCACCCATCTGAGGCTCAGTCTTCCGAGAAACTCTTAAGCCCTCTCTGGTCCTTCCAGGGTCTTAACACTCATGTGTAAGACCAGCATACTCTGAGTGACTTACTTGTTCAGTGGGCTGGTACAGCAGAGCTGTTGGGGACAGCACAGAGTAAAAGGACAATGACATACAAAGAACCACTCAACACCTCAGAGACCAGCTTTGTCTCCCACCCGCCTTGCTTCCCACGTGAACACCTGCTTGCGGGAAGCCAAAGTGGGTCCACAGCAGCCCCCACCTGTGTTCTCACTCCCAGGGCAGACCAAGCAGCAAGAACAAGTGACACACAGCCCTGGTGACCCTGTCCCCTCCCTATCCATGCCTACTCTCCCATCAGAACCGGCTTCTTCGACAGCTGCCCCAGTCCTGTCCAGGCCTTACCTGGCTCAGAGCAGATGATCCCCTGCACCTCCCACCCTGAATCACACGGCTACACCCAGCACATGCTACAGAGGCCCAGCACACTCTGGGTCACATCCAGAGACTCCACAATAGGAGAGGAGACATGCTGTTTCCCAGGAAGGGCAGCTCCCCAGGCCTGGTCATTCTCCGACTCCTCCAGTCAAAGGCCGGGCACAGCCAGCTGAGATCGCCATGCTTCACTCTGACCCACACGACTGGCCTTGCCTCCTCTATGGGAAGAGACCCCTCCACACAGCCTCAAACCCAGACATAACAGGACAAGACAGGCTGGGCGCTAGGGAGGCCAGCCAGATCTCCACACAAAGGCTCCGCTCTTAAGGAGGAGGCAGTCTTAGGGGCAAAAGTTTCCTGAAGCAACTCAGGTCAGGCCTCATATACAAGAGCCCCAAAAGAGGCTGCAAAAATAGCAGCTCAGCCAGGCAAGAACCCAGGGCCACACCCTTCTGAGACCCAGACACCAAGTGAGGATCGCTGGGATTCAGCAGGAACAGGTGGACGTGACAGCTGATGGACCAATACTTCCCAACACCCTTCCAGCAAGCAGCTATAAGTCGCCTCTCCCAACGAGTCACTCCACTTCAGTCCTGCACCTGGATGCCTCTGTGCATGGGGTCATGATCTTTGGCCTCCTGCCACAGGAGCAGTGAGAGGCAGGATGGTGGCCTGGAAAGAAGGATCTTAGACTGTATGTCCCATAGGACCAGGTTGTGAGAGATCCCACAGCCAACACTCATGCCCCAGGCAACCCCCAAACCCAACAGGTCCCCAAAGCCCTCGATATAAATAGCCTATGCACTGCTAAGCAGACACTTCAGGGAACAATCTGCTGGCTGTGAAGAAGATGCAGCCTCAACAGGGTTTCATAAGCCATCTGCAAGCAAAGCCTTCTTTGCTTAGATGCCCCTTAAAAGCACTAGGGAAGCTCTTAAAAGATACAGGACTAGGCACAGTAGCTCATGTTTGTAAACTCGGCATTGTGGGAGGCAGACGCAGGAGAACAGCTTGAGGTTAGGACTTTAAGACCAACTGGGGTGGAATAGTGAGACCTCATCTCGCAAAACACAAAAATTAGCATGGCATGGTGGTGCAGGCCCATAGTCCCAGTCACTTGGGAGGCTGAGAAGAGAGGATTCCTTGATCCTGGGAGGTCAAGGCTGCAGTGCCCATGATTGTGCCACTGTGCTACAACCCAGGCAACAGTGCAAGATCCTGTCACAATCAATCAAACAAACGAAAAATCAAAGATGCCTGTCTCCTGCCCCATCAAATAAATCCAAATCTCTGCAGGGTGACACAGGGTATTAACATTTTTAAATTTTGCCTTTGCTGAAGTAAACATGTAGTAATGGCTGAAAACCACTGTATTATGTAAATCCACTTCCTATAACTTATTTGTAGCCCTTTCATACCTAGGAATTTCTACAGACCCTCTCTGTCGGCTTTGGAAGCCAGAATGGGCAGGGCCAGGTGTGAGGTGTCCTAGGACACTGAGGCTAGAGCACAACTCCCAGCTCGGGAGGACCCATGTCTGAGACTAAGGCACCCACCGGGGGCTCAGCCTATCTTAAGAGGGAAAATTACACCTCAGCACCCCAGAGACCCAAAAGAAAGCTTGAGTTCAGCAAATACCTGACAGTGGGCCCTAGAGTGGCAGCCACAGGGAAAACTGCCATTGCACTGTCAGCTCCCTCTAGCCCCCTTTCAGGTCCCAGCAGGAGGAGGTCTCCGATTGAGTTAAGATGTCTCAAAAAATGGTGGGTTGAACCTCAGAGGAGTTATTAATAGGTCTATAGTCACCTGAAGACTCCACCTGACTAGGGCCAAAAATGAGTCCAAGGAGGGCAGCCAGGAAGAAAGCAGGGTAGAGAGGAAACATAGGGAGAGGGGGCCCTGGGACCACGTCGGATATGGAGGGAACTAGGGGAACGAGGGCAGCCCTGATGATTGTGCTCCCCACGGCCCCTGCATGCCTGTGTCCCCTGAGAATTCAGGGTGAGGAGCTCACTCTTGCCCTTCACCTGTTCCTGGGCTCTGGCAGGCTGGCCTGCTTCCTGCCCCAGCCTCACCCACTCTCCGCACTCCTCACCACTGATGTGGGCAAGCTGATCTCTCCGGTTTGCTGGGCTCTCACTCTCTGCCCAATGGCACCAAGTTAACTTCTTTCCATGCTTTATTTTCTGTGTGATTAAAAAGGGAAGCAATTCTCACTAATACCATTTCTCAGAGAAGAAAACAGGCACAGGGATGCTCTATGACTTCCTCACGGTCACCAAGCTACAAGTGGGAGCTGGGCTTTGCATGGAGGTCTACCCATGATCTTAAAGTTGAGCCGTCCTCCAAGGAAAGGACAGCACCTGTAAAAGCTCAGTGAATGGGGCGGGAGTATCCTCACTAGAGCCCAACCAGGCTGGTACCCTGATATCCAACCTCCAGCCTCCAGAACTGGGAGAAATACAATTCTGTTTTTGATGAGCTCCCCAGGCTATGGCTCTTTGCTGTAACATCCTGAAGTGGTCCTGAAGTGCTATTCTACCATCTGTGTCCTATTCCATCATTCAGAAGGGAGTCACTAAGCCCTCAGTGCTGTCTTTGTGGATGCTGCCCACCCAAGGCTGAGATGACGCACAGGGTCTGGGTCTAAATAAAATAGGAAGGCATTGGAAGGTGCAACGTCAGAGAAGGAGGATGTCTGAATATCATTTAACCTCAACGTCTACTGGTGCAGCATGAAAGACGAGGCCCAGAACAAAAGTGGCTTTTCCTGAGATCACACTGTGGACCCCAGACCCACTGGAGTTTTATTCCATGCTACCTCTCACTCTTTCTTGCATTTCTTCCATCTCGAAGGATGTGCAATATCTACAGGGAACACCATACCATGAGTTTTTTAAGATTTATCTCAAACACACCTCAGGAGTTCCCTAGGAAGGAGATGGTAGTGTAACCCCCATTGTGCATGCTGGGGAGGCCACAAAACACCATAGGATTTCTCTAGGGTCTCACAACTGCTAAGATAAAGGCTGTCTGACCCAGCACTGGCTCCTCAAACCTGGGACCCTGGTTACATCCAGGTCTTCCCAAGGTGCTAAAGGGGCACACTTTGGCATAATGGAGAAGAGGTAAGGAGGTGACGGGGGAGGGTGAGCGGCCAGAAGCCCAGAGGGGCCTTTGAGTAGGTCTGATGGAAAGGAGGAACTTACAGGATGGAACCTACAAGATGTGACCTCACTTCCTTGCTAACAGACCCCCAGTAGAACACAGAATTCTGGTAACTAGGCACCCATATTATACACACAGCCCCATTTCCAGTTCATTTGGTGGGCGACACTCCGGAGAACAACATGTTCTCCTGCTGTGTCCCGACGTGCTGCCGACCTCCTCATCGCAGAAGAGGCCAAAATGAGAGTCTTTCTCAAGAATATAGACATTGGTTCAACCCTCATTCTCGACGCCTCTGGCCCTTTGCCAGAAGGCACCCACAGGTAACACAGGGCCCAGGGCAGGCCTGTCCAGGCCAGGCCTCAGCTGTGCCCATCAGGGCAGCACCGAGTCCCTCCCCATATGTTTGGGGGAAACAGGAGATGAGGGGCCCTCCCTGGACAGGAGCAGGTAGGTTGTCAGGTGTCTGGAGTCTGATAGGTATGTCAGGCTCACAGTCCAGACCATGCCTAGCAGGATGGGAAGGTGAGTGTCGAGGACACACTTTGTCTGCTCAGATCTGAATCCCAAGACCTCGAGTTTCATCTGCCGGAGACCTCAACCTTCTCTGGCTGGAGGTCTATGCAGATGCTCCTATGTGCCAAAACTTGTTGGGGTGGGGGGGGCCAGGAAGGAGTTGTATTGTGGGTGTCCCACTGTGGGGTCAGCCAGGCAGGCCACCAACACCTCTTGGCCCGGCTCTCGGGCACTCTCTTTGCAGAGCTCCACACAGCAGATCAAACAGGAGCTGTTGGATGGATTCCATTTCTCCATCTTCCTCAAAGACGGGCAGGTGCCCCATGCCAACAACCACGGCCAGTGCTGGTCTGGGGTGAGACAGGGCACAGAAGGGTCTCCACAGACAGGGACTCCAGAAAACCAGGGTGGGCCCAGGACTCAGACATGAATATGGGGACTCCCTAAGCTCTGTCCTAGGAATTTCCCAATTGAATGACCCACTGTCTTCTCCCAAAGGAATCTGGCTGCCATTAGTCCCCAGTGGCAACTTGGTTACAGGCAAAATCCCTTTCATCTATCAGAGGAAGATCAGAGAAAATCCTTCTGTTTTCACTTGATGCTATGCCAGGAGTATCTCAACACGTTGCCACAACAATTGAGTATAATGGTAACACTGTAGCAACATACTCATACTGTTATCATTGTAGCTCCCCACCCTAAGTGGATCTCCGGCAACGGGCAGTTCCACTGTCCTGTCAGACCTCCTCCAGGACTTAAAATCCAACATTTTGACACAAGCAAGTGGGGGGTGGGGGGGGTGGGGCGGGGCACTGATTACAACAAAAGAAGGTGAAGCTACTCTATGCATGTGTGTTTAAAGTGTCATCAAACAGAACTCATCCCTGTAGCCCCACCAGGCAGGAGCTGCACCCTCGCATCTCACTGTAATATTCCTTAAGGGAGGCCATGTTCCACAGTGGGTCAGCCTCTCAGTGCTGGTGGAGCCTGTCGTGGTAAAATTTCCTATCTAGGCAGCCTTTCTGCAGGGAGCATAATCCTATGTGTGTCCTAATAGGCTGGAGCAGTTTGCCAGGGCTGCCATAACATGCACGCTGACTGAAGGGCTAAACCACAAATATCTGGTTCCTCACAATTCTGGAGACTGGAAGTCCAATGTCAAGCTGTCAGCCTGGGGTGGTTTGTCTGGGCCTCTCTCCTTGCCGTGGAGATGGCTGACTTCTATCTCGGTCAGCACAGGGTCTTCTCTTCAACTTCTCTGTGCGCTCACCACCTCTCCTTGTAAGAACCCCAGGCATATTAAATTAGGGGCCACCCTAATGAACTCACTTCACCTGAATTACCTCTTGGAGAACTCTGTGTCCAGACACAGTCACATTCTGAGTCTCTGGGGCTGAGAATAGAAACGTTTACATTTGGGGGAGGGGATATAATTTAACCCATAAAATATACAAATCCCCTGTGGAAGACAGACACCCGGGAAAGGGAAATCTGGGTGAAAGGATGTGCAGATAGCAACTTTCAACAGCTCTAGCCAGTTGACTTTCCAAAAGGCCTCCAGCAGCCTCAGCCTCTGAAGGTAGCTGCTTCTCTGAACACAGCCTCCCCGAATACTAACATGCTTTTAACTTTTTGCCAATCTACTGTCTGCGTGGCAGAGAAAATCACCTTGCTTCATTTCCAGTTTCAAACATACATTTGCGTAACCTTTCACGGGTTCCATACCTGCCTGCATTTTCTTTTTTTTTCTTTTTTTTTTGAGACGGAGTCTCGCTCTGTCACCCAGGCTGGAGTGCTGTGGCCAGATCTCAGCTCACTGCAAGCTCCGCCTCCCGGGTTCCCACCATTCTCCTGCCTCAGCCTCCCGAGTAGCCGGGACTACAGGCGCCCGCCACCTTGCCAGGCTAGTTTTTGTTTTTTTTTGTATTTTTTAGTAGAGACGGGGTTTCACCGTGTTAGCCAGGATGGTCTCGATCTCCTGACCTCGTGATCCGCCCGTCTCGGCCTCCCAAAGTGCTGGGATTACAGGCTTGAGCCACCGCGCCCGGCATCTGCCTGCATTTTCTATTCCTCAAGTTGCCTGGCAGATTCCGGGCCTTGGTATGCATTTCTTCCCACCCTGGAGTCTTCCAGCATTTTCCCCTTGCCCAAGGCTGGGATGGACGTAGCTGTTTCTCCAGACTCACGTACATCTTAAAGAACAAAAACAATCATATCCCTATGAGTCAAAGGGTTCTTGTCCTGTGCCCTGTAGCTAAAATGAGGAGGGGACGAGGCCTCCCCCGGCCTTGAGGACTTGCAGGGATGATGCTCCTCATGCAGGCGGTTGATACACGGGGTGCCGTTGCCCCACAGATGACAAACACCGTGACGATGCCTTGAAGGCGTGAATCATTTTATCACTTTCCATCCTCACATGCAATTTTACTTTGAAAGCCTAGAACCCTTTCACCATGGGCACCCAGGTTCTCCACATGCACAAGTCCCTGAAGGGTTGGTGCTTCTTGGTGTGAGTTCCAGATCCCAATCCTCTGGTGGCTCATGGTGTTACCACTGACTCCCATGTCCCTCCTTGTCCCCCTAGTATGGAAATGAGATCTGCAGGATGCCAACTTTCCAGGCCGGCACAAGGGAGAAGCTGTTGGACTCCCTGGTTCCAGCCTTGCTAACTAAACCCATCTCTTCCTATGCCACCTGCCTGGGCCCCTCCTGGGACTTTATCACCGTGCCACACTTTTTGGAACTACTGGTTAGAAGGTGAGTGTCCGTCCCCTCCAAGGCAGAGAGGTGCCTCTGTCCCCTACTGGCTGGGTCTTGAAGATGCAGCTCTTGGAGCCTCGGATGGCTCCTCTGGAACAGGGAGTAGTGAGAAGATGAACCTCACAGGGTTCTTGTGGGGACTGAATGATTTACGACTTGGCAAACAAAGGGGTCCCTAGAACCTAAAACTCTGGAAAATCTGCTGTGGGTGCTGTGATTCATGTTTATTATTTTTGTCTTCCCCCTCACTGAAGCACCTCTCAGCATTCTGTCTCAATGGCCCATATCCTTTGCAGTTTGGAAAAACACACAGAAAGCAAGTCTGCAATGGCATTGGTAAAGGATGTCTAAGATTCCTTCTGGCTGGTCTTTCTTCTTGACACAGACAGAAGAGGGGTCCCTTGGTGCTGAAAAGGGAGCCACAGGCCCACAGACATCTGGAGAGGCTCACTGGGGTTCTCCAACGGTTGAAGTTCACTCATTCAACACATACATACAGAACACCTCATTTGTGCATCGTTCTTGTGGCTTGGCATAACTTCATAAACAAAATAATCCCTGGGTCTCAACTCTACCCACAGTCAGGCGCTCATAGGAGACAGAATAAACAGGTCATATCTACAGAATGTTAGAGGGGAAACCCTCATGGCCTCCTCTACATATGGTGGCATCCTCCCAGATACTGACGAGAATGACAGAGCCCAGCAACAAGTATAAACTGGGTGGATTTAGGGTTCTGAAGGGTCTTTTCACCCACAAAACATGGGGGAAAAGATGTGTAACCTGGCAGGGGAGAGACTAAAGGAGCACTGGGGCTCATACTTGTAATTCACATAAGGCAGCTGACGTCTAGGGATTTCCCCTGCAAGAGGCAAACAGTGAGTTCTGTAAATACAGACTTAGTTCCCCTACAAAGGAGAGGGGAGGTTGGGGTCACAGCTGGCCACAAAGAGACCCATTCCCCAGCACCATGGCTATGCAGCTCTCCCTGTCCTCCTCCACCCAACATCTGCATCTACCCTCCTAACCCCAGGACCAGGGGACCCAGAGCTGGAGCTCTGATGAGCAACCTGCTCATAAATCAGGCTGGAGCTGCAGTCTTAAGTGTCCAGGTGCACAGTGCTGTGATCCAGGGCCTTTGGGAAGAGAATGTCAGTGGAATGCCGGGGCGCGCAATGGTCTGTACAGTCCTGCTGCATGGCCAGGTCTGCCCCTTAAAGGACAGCACTGATGACCTGGGGTAGGGTGAGGCTGTCCTCTACACAGGCAGGAAGAGGCCAGGGACCCAGAACCACGCAAGTGTGCCCTGGAGGGTTGTGTGGGAGAAGGCCAGGCCTCTGACTCAGCTGTCCACTCCATCACCAGCACCACCACCTCCATTTTGTTCACCTGGCCCCTTGAAAACACTTCAGTTTGCTATCAGCCCCCACAACGGTCATCTTTCCGGATAAAGCTGGCCTTCAGGAACTTCGCCTGGCCTGGACTGGGCATGGAGGACCATCAGGAACTTGTCCTAGGCCAGTTGGTGCTTCCGGAGCCTAATGAGGCCAAGTCAGATGGTGAGGTGGCTTGCAGTCTGGAAGACTTTCCAAGGGTGGTGTTTAGGGGCTACAATTCCCTTAAAATTCCATCCGGTCATTTCTGTACTTGGAAAACCCAGTAAAAAGTGACTGCTATGGTGACCTTTTCTCCTCTTCCAGATCCTGCGCCATCTCCTGGGCAACACGCGTTAACCATGCTGACCCTGGAGCCAGCACCACCACTGCTGGCGGACCTGGGGGCTGCTCTGGAGCCAGCGTCAGGTGCAGCCCTGGGTGCACCAGGATATCTACATTCAGCACCAGCACCAGCACCAGGGCAAGGGCCCCTTTCAGGAACACTGCTGGAGCCGCAGTCAGCCCCAGAGGCCCCCTGTCCCTGTCCCGGGAGTGTAAAGAACCAACCCCCTGACGAGCTGTCTGATGTAACGACCTTCCCTCCCAGGCTGCTGGCAGAGCAGCTGACCCTGATGGATGCGGTGAGCAGCTGGGCTTTGCAGGCTGTGCCTCTGGCATCAGCTGTCTCAGACGAGCCTCTCTCTGAGGAGTGGCCAATACCCCGGGTCCAATTGCACCTCTACTTCTTACCAATCATGGGATTTGGATGAGTTTCCTCATCCACAAGCCTTCCCTGTCTGCATGTGGACAGCAGAGATGGGACATCGCCCGTGCCAGCTACACAGAGGGACTGTACAGACTGAACGACAGGGGATGGACAGAAAGCAGGACAGGGTGGTGATCACTGAGGGGCAGGCAGGGCCATGGGTCACTCACCCAGCTGCTCAGGAGCCTCACTACCCTCAGCGCTTATTAGGTGCCTGATGCATACTAGATTCTATGACAGACACCCAAACAGAGCCCATAGTTGCAGCTGCCATAAGGAAAGTGCACCGGTGTGGAGAAGTAGAGGGCTGATTGGGATGGGAGGAAGACAAGGTCTCAGGACGGGCAGGCCTGAGCCACCTTCTACTCCTTGGAGGGCGGATGGCCTAGGAGAAAATGTCACTCTCTCTTCCCACTCTCATGGAGTTTTGGGCCATGATGCATTCAGGGGCCTCGGTGGGCAAAATATCAAACCCAGGGACTCCCACACATCTGGAGCCCATTTTAAAGCTTTCTGAGCTCCAGCTCAGTTCCTGCCAGAGACCATGGATGACTGTGAGCTCAGTCCCTGCCTGGGACTGTGGGTGACTCTGAGCTGGGGTGTGCTCTGTCCATGACACTCTCCTCCTCCCCTAAAGGAGCTGTTCAAGAAGGTAGAGCTCTACGAATGTTTGGGCTCTATCTGGGGCCGACGAGCTAAGGAGGGGAATGAGCACGTGGCACCCACAGTTCGTGCCACCATCACACATTTCAACAGGCTCGCCAACTGCGTCACCACCTCCTGCCTCGGGGACCACAGCATGAGGGCCCAGGACAGGGCCAGGGTGGTGGAGCACTGGATCAAGGTGGCTAGGGTAAGCCATGGTTGGGCCTGAGGATTCCCTCTCTAAAAATGGGGAACTGCCTCTTCTCCTCCATCGGCTTTCAGGATTGGCATCTGTATCTCTGGCCTAAGCCCTTCACACTCCCTAGGCCCTTCTTGCCAGAGCTTCACTGACCTTGACTCCCATGGCCCAGTGGGGGCTGCTCACTTCCAACCTGGGCTCTTCCTTGGGTTGAACTAAAATCCTAGATGAGTGATATGCACTCGACTCCAGGTGTGCCCTCCTGAGGCTCCCTAGGCCTCTGCTTTGTCCAGGAGGGGAGATCTCAGCAGAGGGGGCTGAGGCTGAAGTAGGCCGGGCTCCAACTCTGGACCTCACAGCTCACTCTTCCCTCTCCAGGAGTGCCTAAGCCTCAACAACTTCTCCTCGGTGCACGCCATTGTCTCTGCTCTGCGCAGCAACCCAATACATCGGCTACACAAGACATGGGCAGCAGTGTCCAGGTGAGGAGGACTCTCTCCATGGGAGCACCAGGGTTGACCTAGGGATTCGTAGGTCTCCCCATGTGCCCTCAACGACTCTGAAGGGTTCTTGGAGACCAGGGACACTGGAGGCAGGGATGGGCCCATGGGTGTGGTCACTAAGCTGTCTTGGACTCCTAGGCAAGGATTTCCAACTCAGGACTAAGGTTTTTTAATCATCAGGAACAGACTGGAGCCAACTGGAGGCTTTCAGGTGTTTGCACCCAGCAGTGGAACTGTGTCCAGCTGGAAGCTAACTGTGAACATGCAGGGGCTCATGGGAAGTGGAGACGGGCCAGTGGAGGAGCATGACAGGTCCCACCCTGGTCCTCTGGAGTCCTTTTCATCAGAGGACCCCATTGGAAACTCTCACCCAGGAAGTTGGGATTCTCTGGGCTTTCAAATAAAAGGGATTAGATTGGAACTCACAAATCTCGCAGCTTATTCCCAAATTTACTCTTTTTCTTTCCTCTGTCCACAGCAAAAGCACAAAATATCTAAAAGAACTCTACAAAAAAGACACTACATTGAAGAGGGACCTGCTGATCAAGGTACAGTGGAGTCTGGGAGATGCAGCACAAGTGTTTAAGGGTCAGAGAAAAGAGCGAGTTTGGAAGGGCATTGGACCTGGTGTGAAGTGGTTATTTTCCTTTGTTTTGACTTACCTACTAAAAGTGGACCTGAAAATTTCCCTCCATGCCTACCTTGGGCCAACAGGGAGAGGGGTATGAGGGTCCATGGGCACATGGGGGAACAGGGGCAGGAGGCCCTGGAAATGGGATGTGGCAATGGCTGCTGGGCTGCTGAGCGGGGGTGATGAGCTGCAGCATTAGCAGGGCTCTGGCTCCCACGCTGGTCCATGCTGCTGGCATGGAGCTTCCTCCAGGCTGAGGGATGGTTATGGTAGGTGGGATTTTCTTCCCTCCTCAAACTGGCCAGCAGTTCCTCAGGAAGCCAGGCCTCTGCTGCTGCTTCTGTCTGCAGTGCACCTCCATGGGCAGGGGACCTCTGCCCACACTGTGGGAGAGGGGGAACGAAAACAGAGGAAAATCATGTGCCCGGGAGTCCAGTGGACCGCCCAGCTATGGGCACCAATGGGCATGCTCGGGACAGACATACATGTTTGCGGTGACTGCCCGCTCTGCCCTTTGCAGACACCCAAAAACTGTCATGTCACAGGATTCTCACCAGTTAGCAGTGACACATGCTCATGACAAGTATCTCAGGGATTCAGGCATTCCTAGGGGATCCTCCCTGGCCAGATCTCAGAATCTTCCATGCAAATGAGAAGGCAACATGTTACCCCACCCAGGATTCTGCAAAACTCTGCCATGTCAGTCAGAGATGGAGCCACAGGAGGCCACATCTTGAGTAGAGGAAGAGAGAGTTCTGTGCACGGAACTCCCCTGAGGAATCAATGGCAACGCAAAATCTTTGGCATGGCTCAAACCAAGTTTGTGTGTCACAGACTCCAGTGGGGCTCGGATAGGCAGGTGCCACTTAACCAGGTCTCCTAAAATGCCCTGTCCCTTTCCCATCACGACTGTGCCTGGTTGGAGACCTAGACACTCAGAGACTCCAGCAAACACGACCCTGATGGGTGGTGGTGCTAGGATATGGGGTGAAGGCAGCCGAGACACAGCCTCCAGGACAGGCAGGAGGCGCCCTGTCTTTTGGGGTCCTGGGGAGTCACTCTCCACTCTGGGTCTCTGTTTGCTCTTCTGGAAAATGAAGGGATGCTGAGCCTGTAGTGCAGCCCTCACATGATGAAAATGAGGTTAAAGAAAAGAAAGCAATTTGAAGGCGCGCATGTCTGGTTCTTCCTCAGAGGGATGAGGATGAAAACAATGGCAACAGCTACAGGAAACAGTACTCAGGAAGCCCTGTGAGGTAGCTGTGGTTTTCATCGCTCTTTACAGAAGAGGAAACAGTCTCAGGGAGGCCCGGCTGCATGATTGGGTGACACACACAGGAGTGTGGAGCTGGGCCAGTGGAATGAGCACTGTGCCAGATGACACACACCAGTCGCTGGGGATCCAAGTGCGGGGTGGCTGGGGTGTAACTGGGGGAAGGGAGGAGAGCCTCACTGTCTCCATCACTGACACCTCGCAGGCAGGGAGCTTTAAGGTGGCCACCCAGGAGAGGAACCCACAGAGAGCGCAGATGAGGCTGCGGAAGCAGAAGAAGGTGAGCGAGCCTTTTTCATGGAGGGGCCGCAGGCGATCAGAGGACAGGGCTCCCTTCCCCGCCAGCTGGAGGACTCCATATCAAGACAGTGGGGGTTTCCTCCCAGCCCTGTCCTCCTGTGGACACTGGGCTGGGAAAGCTGGACTCAGAGTGGATGTGGGGAAGGGTAAGGCTAGAACCACATGCCCCTGTGAATTGTTAAAATCCCACCATAGAGTGGGATTTTAACAATTCTAATAATTGGGAATGCTTGTTAGACTTGGAGGTCAGCTGGGATAGAGGAGGCAGAGAATTGGGAAAGGCAGCTGAGGGTCTTTGGCTGCTCCGACTGGGAGACCTGGGGAGCGGGGTTCTGGGAGACAGGGGCTGATGAGATTTCATAGGACAGGACCTTGGACAGGCACCTGACGGCCAATACTCATCACAACTACCCCTCCCACTTCCCACCCTTCTTGGCACAGGGAGCGGTCCCCTTCCTGGGGGATTTTCTGACTGAGTTACACAGGTTGGATTCGGCCATCCCGGACGATCTGGATGTGAGTGAGCCTGGGGCAGGTTGGTTGGGAAACAGGATCCTGAGGCTTGGGAGGAGAGGGTCCTGGACCGAGCCCTTAGATCTCAGCCCTTGGCAAACCTCCTCTCCTGAGAGCCTCACAGATGCTCCTGTGGGTGGGGGTATCAAGCCCATCTCATCATCTCTGCGTGATGGAGGCTCCATGGCAGTCACCAGTCCCTATTCCTGAGTGGTGAAGCTGCAGAGCTGCCTGACTGCAATGCTGCTGAGGTGTGGGCTGAACTGCACTCAACCTTTCTCTAGGGTAGTCCCGTAATAGGAGAGTGAAACTGAGCCTCTCCAAAGGCAGGTAGTTGCAGGGTCACTGAGTGCTTTCTTTCTATGAGAGGCCTCAGTTTCCCTGTCTGTCATCAGGGAGGGTTGGGGCAGAAGGTCCCTGAGCCTCAGCTCCCATGCCCCCTGCTCTAGAACCTGGAGCCTGAGGCAGGTCCAAGTCCTGTCATGTGCACATTCCCTGACCCTGGTGGCCCTGGCAGTAGTGCAGAATGGGAAGGGGTGGGGTGGGGCTGGTTGAGGGCCAGGGACCTTTCTGATGGACTCTGTCTGCCTTCCAGGGCAACAGCAACAAGAGGAGGAAGGTGAGCAGCTGGGGCACTCACGTTGCATGAGGGTGGGGATGTGGACGTCACAGTCCACCCTGGGTAGGACACTCCCTGGCTCCATCCTCTACATCTTAGGTTTACTGGGAGGGTTTGACACACACAGGAGGAGGAGACCTAGCCCAGTGGAGAAAGTGGGAAATGGAATGGAATCAAAGACCAGTTCCTGCAGGAGGGGCTTTTTACATCCAACTCTGAGAACAGGCTGGGGGCTGCATGGGGCCCCTTCAGAAAACTGCCCCAGGGATCTGCCCCTTCTCCCTGCCTACCAAAAGTACTCTCAGCATCTTCCACCCAGGCCCTGTCAGCAACCTGTCCTCTGTCTCTAGGAGGTCCGAGTTCTGCAGGAAATGCAGCTGCTCCAAGTGGCTGCCATGAATTACAGGCTTCGGCCTCTTGAGAAATTTGTCACCTATTTCTCAAAAATGGAGCAGCTCAGTGACAAGGAGAGGTGAGGGTCTAGGGGATGGGCAGAGGGTGGGAGAAGGCTCCCCATTTTTTTTTTCCCCCAATATGGTCTGGCTCTGTCGCCCAGGCTGCACTGCAGGGTGACCATCTCTGCTCATTGCACCATCTGCCTCCTGGGCTCAAGCCCTTCCTCAGCCTCTCAAGCAGCTGGGATTACTGCTGTACACCATGTCCCAGGACGTGGTACAGCCTGTACAGACACCATGTCCTGTTGCTCTGCTGTTGTTGTTCTGGTACAGATGGGGTTTCACAATGTTGTCCAGGCTGGTCTCAAACTCCTGGCCTCAAGCAATCCACCCACCTCAGGCACCCAAAGTACTGACATTATAGGTGTCAGCCACCCCACCTGGCCTAGAGGAGGCTCTCCTATGGCCATCTGCAGAAAGCCTATGGCCAAGACTCCCAGGATTTCAGCTGGGCAGGCACTGACAGGGGACCTGATGTGTGGCTCACGGTGGCCTCACAGCTGCCTCTCTCTCCTGCAGCTACAAGCTGTCCTGCCAGCTGGAGCCTAAATCCCAGTAGGCCGGCAACATCCTGCAGTAGCTGGGACCCCACCAGGGTGCTGGCCAGAACACCGGCTCTGCCCCGTCCTTCACCCAGACCGGGGAACATTAGGGAACCACATCTAGGAGGCTGGCAGCTCAGCTGCATCTGGCCCCTGCTACTCAACACCAGCTGCTCCTGCTGGCCAGGATCAGGCCATGGGACTTTTGCGAGTCAGGCGGGAGACCATTTTATGTTTATTTTCTTTAGTGTATAAGTAAGAGTTTTTTGTTTAACTTTAATTAAAATAAAATTTTAAAACACTATTCAAAATGTTCTATAGTTGTTGGACTGAGAAAAGTAACTGCAGTGCAGTAACCGTATACCAGTCTTTAGAATTCATAGTCCAGTATGTCGAATTGAGGCTATGGCTGAACAAGTCATAGAACAGTGTTCACGTTACGCATGGTAATCACTGAACCTTTTCCTTCTTTGTTCAAATTAATGATTGTTAACTCTATTTAAGGAAAACAAACAAAACAAAACAAAAAAGCCCTTAAAAATCATAGCATGTTACCCAATCTACCACACTTGTTCTACTGACCAGCTACTCTCAAATCTAAATTCTAGTGAAATTCAAGTTCCAATGGGGTACTCTACTTTCTTAAGGTTTAAATATTTAATGAATCACTGAAATATTTACTGAAGGGCTGGAGATAGGAGGTATTTAAGCAAGTGGTAGGGCTGGCCTTCTCCAGAAGTCCTGGACAGAAGGGAACTGGCCATCAGTCTCCAGGAGGGAAACTTTTTCCACTATCGATCATCCCAGACTTTCAGACACCTCTCCCCTAAGTGAACATCAAGAAAGGAGAGGATTGTTTGAACCCAGTGTCTAAAGGATTTCCCACAGCTTAATTTGAACACAAACCCCATTGTGCTACATCAGACAAAAACAAGCCAAAGAAATCAATATTTCAGGGTCTGCAATATCATACCTCTAAATCAACACCAAATAAACACCTAAACCCAATCCTGGAGCCACAAAGCTCCTACAAGAAAAGTAGGAGTCTGTATCTCAGCAAAACTTGTATCTCGGCATACAGTTTGCAAAAAAGAAAACAAAAGCAAAAATTATCTATGGCAAGAAACCCTTAGACCACGCAACTGATTTGGTGATACTTTTTCTTATTTTTTGTACTTTTTGGATGGGACACAAAAATCACTGCTAACAAATGTGAATACAAACACATGGGACTATACATCATTTTAGACCTTCCGCATGGGGAAGAGAAAGAATGAACCATTAAAGAAGGCATCCTACCAACTGAAAGAAAGTTCAGCAGAATCCTATCTGTGAAAGGGGTTGTTATCTAACATGCATGAGAAACTAACACTACTCTAACTGGGAAAATGAACAAAACCAAACACCCTAGCTAAAACTGGGCAAAGAACCTGAACAGGCACATCTAAAAAGAAAACACGAAATTGACAGGTCAAAGAGAAGCTGCTCAACTTCACTAATCCTCACACAAATGTCTAAGTGAAAACCACACTCAGATAACCTATCACTTTAATTAGAATGAAACTTACCAAAAACAAACAAACAAACAAACAAACAACCCACCCATACGTTCACAGGCAGTGGCCAATGTATAAATGCAGAAAAAGGCTGAGATAGGCGGATCACGAGGTCAGGAGATCGAGACCATCCTGGGTAACATGGTGAAACCCCGTCTCTACTAAAAAATACAAAAAACTAGCCAGACGAGGTGGCGGGCATCTGTAGTCCCAGCTACTCGGGAGGCTGAGGCAGGAGAATGGCGTAAACCTGGGAGGCGGAGCTTGCAGTGAGCTGAGATCCAGCCACTGCACTCCAGCCTGGGCGATAGAGCGAAACTCCGTCTCAAAAAAAAAAAAAAAAAAAAAAAGCAGAAAAAGACACTTTTATACACTTTTGCTGGAAATGCACATTATTATACACATGAAGCAAAGCAGCTGAAGGTGCCTTAAACATTTGACATTACAACTACCCATTCACCTAGCAATCCCACCGCCGGTTATACACAGAAAGCACATGGAATCTGTTATGTTCAAGAGATATTGGCCTTCCTATGGCGACTGAAGCACTATTCACAATAGCGAAGGTATCCAATCCACCTACCTGTTCATGTACAGATAAAGGGATAAAGAAACTGCAGTACACAGTGGAATCCTCTTCAGCCACAGAAATTCATGAAACCATGTCATCTGCAGCAACGTGCAGAAACCTGGAGGACATGACCAGCGAAATGAGTCAGGCAGAGAAAGACAAACACGGCATGATTTCATGAATATGAGAATGAGATCAACTTTCTCTCTAAACGACTTTATCTCCTAGACAAGAAAGTTCCACAGTGGTGAAGAGAGGCTGTGGGTTGGCGGCTCAGGGCAGAAACTGGGAAATGGATACAATGTTACACTCAGATGAATAAATTCAGCTATTCTACTCCACAGCAGGGTGTCTAGACTTAATAGTATCCTACCATATTTTCCAAAAAGGGCTGAAGAGAAGGATTCTGAATATTGCAAGCACAGAGAACTAATAAATAATAACTACACAAGGTAACAGAGACAGTCAATGCCTTGCTTTCATCATTACACAAGGTATAGATGCATGGATCAAAATGTCCCACTCTACTCTTTAATTGTATACCTTTACTATAGAGCAAATTGTTGTTAAGGACATGGAAAGAAACAATGCTGAAGTTCATGTGAGACCAGGAAATGCCCTGTATTTCCAAAGCAATTCTGAGAAATCGAAACAACACTGGATGCATCACACCCCGATTTGAAATTTCACTCAAGCTCTAGGAACCTGCTTCCGCATGGATGAGTGGAAGAGAACAGAGGACCTGCAGTAAACCCATACACCTCATACCACTTGATTTTGGATGAAATACACAATAAGTAACGGGGAAAGAACTCCCCTTTCAACATTCTTGGAATAAATGGCGAGCCATATGCGGAAGAGTAAGTAACACTAGGCCTCTACTTCTCACCATGTACCAAAGTTCACTCAGATGAATGAAAGACGTAAATGCAAGACCTCAAAGTACAAAAGTCCTACAAGAGACCCTAGGAAATACCCTTGTTGACATCAGCTTTGACAAAGGATTTATATGCCCAAGACCCCACATGACACTGCAACAAAAGCAATAATCGACATGTGGGACCTAATACACTAAAGAGCCACCACACAACACAAGAAATTACCAACAGAGTGGACAGATGACATACAGGATGAGAGAAAATTGTTCCCAAACTATGCACGTTACCATTAGTTAAATGGTCATGTCACAGGATTCTCACCAGTTAGCAGTGACACATGCTCATGACAAGTATCTGGGGGATTCATATGTTCCTAGGGGACCCTCCCTGACCAGATCTCAGAATCTTCCATGCAAATGAGAAGGCAATGTGTCACCCCACCCAGGATTCTGGAAAACCCTGCCATGTCAGAGATGGTGCCTCAGAGGGCCACTTCCTGAGTGGAGGAAGAGAGAGTTCTGTGCACGGAACTCCCCTGGGGGATCACTGGCAAGGCAAAACCTTTAGCATGGCTCAAACCAAGTTTGTGTGTCACAGATTCCAGTGGGGCTCAGATAGGCAGGTGCCACTTAACCAGGTCTCCTAAAACGCCCTGTCCCTTTCCCATCACGACTGTGCCTGGTTGGAGACCTAGACACTCAGAGACTCCAGAGAACATGACTCTGATGGGTGGCAGTGCTGGCATACGGGGTGAAGGCAGCCGAGACACAGCCTCCAGGACGGGACAAGGCGCCCTCTGTTTTGGGGCCCTGGGGAGTCACTACCCACTCTGGGCCTGTTTGCTCTTCTGGAAAATGAAGGGATGCTGAGCCTGTAGTGCAGCCCTCACTGTATGGAAATGAGGTTCCAGAAAAGAAAGCAATTTGAGGGCACTCGTGCCTGGTTCTTCCTCAGAGGGATGAGGGTGAGAACAATGACAACAGCTACAGGAAACAGTACACAGGAGGCCCTGTGAGGTAGCTGTGGGTTTCATTACTCTTTACAGAAGATGAAAAAGTCTCAGGGAGGCCCGGCTGCATGATTGGGTGACATACACAGGGAGTGTGGAGCTGGGCCAGTGGTATGAGCACTGTGCCGGGTGACTCACGCCAGTTCCTGGGCATCCCAGTGTAGGGTGGCTGGGGAGTAAGTGGCGGAAGGGAGGAGAGCCTCACTGTCCCTGTCCCTGAAACCTGGCAGGCAGGGATCTTTAAGGTGGCCACCCAGGAGAGGAACCAACAGACAGCCCAGAAGAGGCTGCGGAGGCAGAAGAAGGTGAGTGAGCCTGTGGCATACAGGGATTGTAAGAGATTAGAGGACAGAGTTCCTTTCCCTACCAGCTGGAGGCCTCCATATCATAACAGTGGGGGCTTCCTACTCAGCTCTGTCCTCTTGTGGTCACTGGGCCTGGAAACCCTCCATTTGAGAGACCAAAGCAAGGGTCTGGGAAAGCTGGACTCAAGAGTGGATGTGGGGAAGGGTAAGGCTGGGACCATAGGCCCTTGTGACTTGTTAAAATCTCACTATAGAGGTAACTAGCGGTGCTTGCTAGACTTGCAGGTCAGCTGGGATGGAGGAGGCAGAGAAATGGGAAAGGCAGCTGAGGGTCTTTGGCTGTTCCATCTAGGAGACCTAGGGAGGGGGTTTCTGGGAGACAGGGGCTGATGGGATTTCATGGGATAGGACCTTGGGCAGGCACCTGAGGGCCAATACTCATCACCACTTCCCCAACCCTCCTTGGCACAGGGTGTCGTTGCCTTCCTCGGGGATTTTCTGACTGTATTACACAGGTTGGATACGGCCATCCCAGATGATCTGAATGTGAGTGAGCCTGGGGCAGGTTGGCTGGGAACCAGGATCCTGAGGCTTGGGAGGAGAGGGGCCTGGACTGAGCCCTTAGACCTCAGCCCTTGGCAAACCTCCTCTCCTGAGAGTCTCACAGCCGCTCCTGTGGGTGGGGGTGTCAGGCCCATCTCATCACTTCTTAGTGATGGAGGCTCCATGGCAGCCACCAGTCCCTATTCCTGAGTGGTGAAGCTGCAGAGCTGCCTGACTGCAAAGCTGCTCAGGTGTGGGCTGAGCTGGACTCAGCGACTCCCCAGGGTAGTCCCGTAATAGGAGAGTGAAATTGAGCCTCTCCAAGGGCAGACAGTTCCAGGGTCACTGTGGGCTTTCTTTCTATAAGAGACCTCAGTTTCCCTGTCATCAGACAGGGTTGGGGCAGAGTGTCCCTGAGTCTCAGCTCCCATGCCCCCTGCTCTAGAGCATGGAGTCTGTGGCAGATCCAAGTCCTGTCATGTGCATATCCCTTGACCCTGGTGGCCCTGGCAGTAGTACAGCATGGGAGGGGGCGGGGTGGGGCTGATTGTGGGCCAGGGACCTTTCTGATGGACTCTGCCTGCCTTCCAGGGCAACAGCAACAAGAGGAGAAAGGGGGGACTCACACTGGATGAGGGTGGGGAGGTGGACCTCACAGTCCACCCTGGACAGGACACTCCCTGGCTCCATCTCGTACATCTTAGGTTTACTGGGAGGGGCTGACAAACACAGGAGGAGGAGACCAATCCCCATGGAGAAAGTGGGAAACGCACTGGATCAAAGACCAATTCCTACAGGAGGGGATGTTTACATCCAACTCTGAGAATAGGCTGGTGGCTGCATGGGGCCCCTTCAGAAAACTGCCCCAGGGATCAGCTCCTTCTCCCTGCCTGCCAAAGGCCCCCTCAGCATCTTCCACCCAGGCCCTGTCAACATCCTGCCTTCTGTCTCTAGGAGGTCCGAGTTCTGCAGGAAATGCAGCTGCTCCAAGTGGCTGCCAAGAATTACAGGCTTCGGCCTCTTGAGAAATTTGTCACCTACTTTCCAAGAATGGAGCAGCTCAGTGACAAGGAGAGGTGAGGGCCTAGGGGATGGACAGAGGGTGGGAGAAGGCTCTCCATTTTTTTTTTTTTTCCCAACATGGTCTGGCTCTGTCACCCAGGCTGCACTGCAGTGTGACCATCTCTGCTCACTGCAACGTCTGCCTCCTGGGCTCAAGCCCTTCCTCAGCCTCGTAAGCAGCTGGGACTACTGCTGTATACCATTTCCCAGGACGTGGTACAGCCTGTACAGACACCATGTCCTGTTGCTCAGCTGTTGTTGTTCTGGTACAGATGGGGTTTCATGATGTTGTCCAGGCTGGTCTCAAACTCCTGGCCTCAAGCAATCCACCCACCTCAGTCTCCCAAAATACTGACATTACAGGTGTCAGCCACCCCACCTGGCCTAGAGGAGGCTCTCCTGTGGCCAGCTACAGAGAGCCTATGGCCATGACTCCACGGCCAGCATCAACCCTCTTGCATGGGGACCGCTGGGGACCCAGGATTTCAGCTGGGCATGCACTGAGAGGGGACCTGATGTGTGGCTCATGGTGGCCTCATAGCTGCCTCACTGTCCTGTAGCTACAAGCTGTCCTGCCAGCTGGAGCCTAAATCCCAGTAGGCCGGCAACATCCTGCAGTAGCTGGGACCCCACCGGGATGTTGGCCAGAACACCGGCTCTGCACCATCCTTCACCCAGACCGGGGACACCAGGGAACCACATCTAGGAGGCTGGCAGCTCAGCTGCATCTGGCCCCTGCTCCTCAACACAAGCTGCTCCTGCTGGCCAGGATCAGGCCATGGGACTTTTGCCAGGCAGGTGAGAGACCATTTTATGTTTATTTTCTTTAGTGTGTAAGTAAGGGTTTTTTTCTTAGCTTTCATTAAAATAAAATTTTAAAACACCATTCAAAATGTTCTACAGTTGTTGGAATGAGAATAGTAACTCCAATGCAGTAACCGCATACCAGTCTTTAGGATTCATAGTCTAGCATGTCAAATTGAGACTATGGCTGAAGAAGTCATAGAACTGCGTTCACGTTACACATACCAACCGTTTAATGTTTTCCTTTTTTATTCAAATTAATTATTGTTAACTCTGTTTAAGGAAAACAACAACAAAAAAACCCCAAAAACCCTTAAAAACCATAGTATGTCACCCATCTACCTCACTTGTTCTACTGACCATCTACTCTCAAACTTAGATTCTAGTTAAATTCAAGTTCCACCGGGGTACTCTAATTTCTTAAGGTTTAAATATTTAATGAATCACTGAAATATTTACTGAAGGCCTGGAGATAGGAGGTATTTAAGCAAGTGGTAGGGCTGGCCTCCTCCAGAAGTCCTGGGCAGAAGGGAGCTGGCCATCAGTCTCCATGAAATACAGATAAAGTTTTTCCACTGTGGATCTTCCCAGACTTTCTGACACCTGTCCCCCCAAATAGCTAATAAATAGGCAATGGATATAAACACACACTTCTCTAAAGATGATGTATAAGCAACCAAGAAATAAGAAAACACACTCAACCCAATTGTCAGAGAAATACAAATTAAAAGCACAATCAGATATCATCTCACGCTGGTCAGAATGGCAATTACACAGTCAAGAAAAAAAAAAGAAAGGACACTAGCAAGGCAGCAGAGAAGGGGGACACTAGTCCACTTATGGTGAAAATGCAAAGTAATTCAGACACCATGGAAAGCACTTTGGAGATTGCTCAAGGAACTTACACCAGAACTACCATCTGACACAGCAAGCCCACTACTGGGATATATATACACAAAGGAAAATAAATCCTTCTGTCCAAAACACACATGCACACAAACGGTCTTGGCAGCACTACTTACAATGGCAAACATGTGAAATCAACCTAGGTACCCATCAACAGGGGATCAAAGGAGGAAAATGTAGTACATATATACTATAAAAAACTAGGCAGCCATTCAAAAAACAAACAAACAACAACAACAACAAAAAAAAAAACAAGGAAATCATGTCCTTGGCAGCAACATGAAAGGAGCTGGAGGCCATTATCTAAAGACAAATAAGGAAAACAGAGAACACCAAATGCCACATGTTCTCACTTCTAAGGTGGAGCTAACATTGAATACACCCTACCGTAAAAGTGAAAACAACAGACACTGATGACTCTCAGATGGAAAAGGAAGAAGGGACAAGGTATGGGCTAAAGACCTACCCGGTGGGTACAACTACTCCCTGCGTGATAAGGTCTCTGGGACCCCAAGTCTCAGTGTCATGCAACATACCAAAGGCAGTAACTAATCTGCCTTTGTACCCTTTAGTCTATAATAAATGTAGAAACTGGGCCGGGTGCAGTGGCTCATGCCTACAATCCCAGCACTTTGGGAGGCCGAGGCGGGCGGATCACAAGGTCAGGAGATCGAGACCACGGTGAAACCCCGTCTCTACTAAAAATACAAAAAATTAGCCGGGCGCGGTTGCGGGCGCCTGTAGTCCCAGCTACTCGGGAGGCTGAGGCAGGAGAATGGCGGGAACCCGGGAGGTGGAGCTTGCAGTGAGCCGAGATCGCGCCACTGCACTCCAGCCTGGGCGACAGAGTGAGACTCCTTCTCAAAAAAAAAAAATAAATAAATAAATAAATGTAGAAACTATGTTAAAAAATACAAACTTAGAAGCTAAAACAATGAACGAAAAACACAAACTTTTATAATTATCCAAATAATCTTTTATTGGCATAAACTAAGAAAGTGGACAGAATGAGTAAACCAAATACTCAACCCCAATTTACATATAGTGAACACATTTTTCAAAAGAACACCAAAAAGACACAATGGGCAAAAGATAGTCTGTTTAATAGATGATTCTGAGCAAACTGAATATTCACAAACACTGAAATAGGACCCTTATGTCATGCAACACAAAAATTAATACAAAATACATTAAAAGCCTAAAACTCAATTCTGAAACCACAAAACTCCTGCAAGAAAACATAAGGTGCACACGTATTTTTGAAAAGAAATCCATGCACGTTGGCTGCTAAAGGTATTTAAAAAACATTAAAACAAAGGAAAAACTCTAAGAAAACACCCATAGACAATGTAAGAGCTTGCCATTTTCACTAAAAAGATGGGCACCCGCTTCCACAGAACAGTGGAACAGATTAGAAGACCCAGATAAAACCTGCACACCTGAAACCATCTGATACTTGAAAAAAAGTCAACAAAAATAAGCAATGGAGAAAGGATTCCCTATCAGTAAGTGGTGTTGGGATCAGTGGCTACCTAGATGCAGAAGAAATAACCCTGGGCCCGTGTCTCACCATGCACAGAAAGCAGCTCAAATTGAATCAAAGATTGAAAAGCAAAATCCTGGGCTGGGCGCGGTGGCTCATGCCTGGAATCCAAGCACTATGGGAGGCCAAAGTGGGCAGATGACTTGAAGTCCGGGAGTTCAAGACCACCCTGGCTGACATGGTGAAACCCTGTGTCTACTAAAAAAGCAAAACTTAGCCAGGCATGGTGGCGCCTGCCTGTACTCCCAGCTACACAGGAGACTGAGGCAGGAGAATCACTTGAACGCAGAAGGTGGAGGGTGCAGTGAGACAAGATCGCTCAATACATTCCAGCCGTATGACAGAGTGAGAGTTGGTCTGTAAATAAATACATAAAAATCCAAGACCTGAAACTATAAAAAAAACCTGCATGAGAATCTAGCAAACACACTTCTCAACAGAGGCTTTGGCAAAGCATTTATATGTCAAGTCCCCAAAAGCAATGGCAACAAAAACAATTCCTGGTAAGTGGGACCTAATACACAAAAGAGCTGCTGCAGAAGAAACAACCAACAGAGTCAACACACAGTCTATAGAATGAGGGAAAATATTCCCCAACTATGCACTTGAAAAACGTCTAATATCCAGGGTTTATCATAAAGACCTTAAACACATAAAATCAGGAAAAAAAACCCCAACTTATAAATGGGCAAGTGACATGAGCACACACTTAAAGGAAGGTGTACCAGTAACCAATGAGAACGAAAACATGCTCAATCTCACTGATTATCAGAGAAACGCAAATCAGAAACATACTGAGATACCATCTCACACTGGTCAGAACGGCAATTATGACACACAGTCCACAACAACAGAGGCTGGTGGGGCAGATGAGCAAAGAAATGCAGGTTCACTGTAGGGGGAAATGCAAACTAGTTCAGACTCCCTGGAGAGCAGTGTGGAAATGACATTTCTCAAAGAACTTAAAAAGAGAACCAGCACTGGAATCCGACTCCTAAGGATCTACCCAAAGGAAAATCCTTCCATACAAAACACACATGCACTCGTATGGTATGTTCATGGCAGTACTACTCACAATGGTAAAGACATGGAATCAGCCTTGGTGCCCATCAGCAGTGGATCAGAGAAAGGAAATGTGGTACATACACACCACGGAACACTACACAGTCATAGAAAACAAATCCATGCCCTTACCAGAAACCTGGACAGAGCCGAAGGCCATTATGTCAAAAGGCAAGAACAGAAAACCACAATTTTCAAAACAGCTACAAAGGTCAGTTGTGAATATTCTCTCCACAGAGAAATCATAAGTCTGGAGCTCACAGAGATGCCAGACACTGCAACTTCATTATGATGCTATGTTTACACAGATCAAATTGTCCCTTGGACCTGCAGGTTATATGCACATACCCTACGGCAATGAAATTGCTGTCCCATGTTGGTAACATTCATTCTCACCAGAGTGAGATGATATCTCAGTGTGGTTTTGACTGACTTCTCGTGAGGATCAGTAATGTTGATTCAGAATCTTTAACCTGTGCATCCATCTCAGGTCTTCAGGTCCTTCGCCCAGTCTTACACGTCAAATTGAAACAAGTTCACAATAACTTGGCAAACATCTCTAACCACAAGCAAAATGTAAGTCAAAACCACACTTAGATACCATTTCAATCTAATTGGAATGAGTATTAAAATGAAAAAAAAAAAACAACAAAACATCGAAAGAAAGGGAAACATTGGTGTGTTTTCAGAGAGAGAGACACTCTTCTCCACAGTTCGTGAGAAGGTTAAACTAGCACACACGATACAGAAACCACTTGGAGGTTCCTCCAAACCTTAAAAGACTCCAACTACCGTTTCAACCAGCAATTCTACTACTGGAAATACACTCAAAGCCATTGAAATCAGGACACCAAAGATCGATCTACCCACCCATGTGGATTCCAGCACTGTTCCCAAGAGCCAGTGTAAGCATCAACCTACCTGCTTGTCCACAGACGAAGGGAGAAAGAAGCTGCTCCACATGTACACACCGGGATACTCTTCACACAGAAAACCACAATGAAATCCTATCGTGGGGAACCACAGGGTTGCACCTGGAGAACATGATGGTAAATTAAATGAGTGAGGGGGAGAGAAACAAACCTTGAGTCATCTCACACATGCAGAATCTGAGGAACTATCTCAAAGACCTGGCGAGCACAATATTGGTTTGCAGAGATTGGGGGAAAAGAGGAGTAATGGGCAGGGATTGCAAATGGGAAAATGAGAGGAAGAAAATTCTGTTGTTTTATTCCAGTGCAGGGTGACCAGGGTTAACAGTATCGGCACATCACTTTCAACGCAGCTTGACAGGAGAATACTGAAGGTTCTCACCATAAAGGAATAAACAATGGGAAAATGTAACAGAAACACTAAGTACCCTGATTTCATCATTCCACAATGTATGCATGGACCATACTGCCCCACTCTACCCTCTCATTGTATTGTTCGTTTACTATGCAACACATGTGTTGCAAGAAATAGAAATAGGTGATGCTAATATTCATGTGGGACCATGAAGTGCCCTGAGTTTCATCCTCAGCAATCCTGAGACATCTAGACTACACTGGACATATCACACTTCCTAATTTCAAATTTCATGGAAAAGCTAGGGACCTGCTTCCACATAGAGCAGAGTAACACAAGAGAGGACCAAGAAGTAAAATCACACACTGAAAACTATCTAACATAGAACCCATCAAAGTAAGCAAAGGGAAAAGGACACCCTATTCAATCAAGGTTGCTGAAATAAGTGGCTAGCCATGTGCAAAAGAATAACACTAGGCCCCTACCTCTCACCAGACACAAAAAGGAACTCTACATGAATGAAAGATTCCAACGGAAAAACTCAAAGTATTAAAATCTTATGAGAAAACTTGTGAAATATCCTTACCCACATAGGCTTTGGCAAATCATTTAGATGGCTAAGTCCTGAAGAGTAATGGCAATAAAAACAGAAATTGACAAGTCAGACCAAATATCTGAAGGAGCTGCTGCACAGCAAAAGAAACCACCAACAGAGTAAACAGACAGCCTACAAAATGGGAGAACATGGTCCCAAACTGTGCATCTGACCAATTCTAATATGCAGAATCTACAAGGCCCTTCAACAAGTCAACAAGGGAATATCCCATTAATAAATGGGCAAGAGGCATGAACACGCACTTCTCAAAAGTCAATGTAGAAGCAACCAACAAATAGGAAAACATGCTCAAACTCACTCATTATCGGAGAGCTGCCAATCAAAAACATGACGAGGTGCCATCCCACGCAGGTCACAATGGTGAGGACCACACAGACAAGGAACACATGCTGGCGAGGCAGTTGAGGAAAGGAAACACTGGTATGCTTTCGAGGGGGATGAAAACTAGTACAGACACCGTTGAAAGCTGATCGGGGATTTCTCAAAGAGCTGCAAACAGAACTGCCATCTCACCCAGTAAGCCCACTCCTGTGCATCTACCCAAAGGAATATCAATCCTTCAATCCAAAAGATACAGGCACTTGAATGTTCATGACAGTATTATTCACAATGTCAAAGACATGGAATCAACCTAGCCATCAACAGTGGATGAGAGGCCGGCACAGTGGCTCACACCTGTAATTCTAGCACTTTGGGAGGCTGAGGCAGGTGGATCGCTTCAGTTCAGAATTTGAGACCAGCCTGGGCAAAATGGTGAAATCCCATCTCTACAATAATAAAAAAATTAGCTGATGTGGGGGCAGGCACCTGTAGTCCTATCTAATCCAGAGGCTGAGGTGGGAGGATCACCTGAGAACAGAAGACGGAAACTGCAGGCCACTGTCGTAAGTGAACTAAGGCCCAAATAGAAAACCAAACGCTACATGTTCTCACTTATAAGCAGGAGTTAAACTTTGAATGGACTCAAACATAAAGAAGAGAACACCAGACACCTGGAATGACCACCAGACCAATAAGAAAAACAGGGGAGAGGGAACGTGTGCTGAAGACCCACCCTGTGGGCCCTCTGCTCACTGCCTGGGTTACGGGGTTGTTGGGACCCCAAGTCTCAGTGTCATGCAATCAACAGATGTAACTAACTTGCATATGTACCTTTTAAGCTATAATAATAAAGAATGCACTGAAAGAAAAATCCAAGGTGAGAACCGAAGAAAATAATAAATGAAAAAACAATCTGTAGATATCCAAACAATCCATGACTGTCATAAACACAGAATGAGGACCTAAGAGACACAATGTGGCAGCCAAATACTCTATCCAACATGTTATGTAGGGAACACATTTTTCAAAACCCCAAAAAGATACAATGAGAAAGGGAGAGTATGGTTCAATTATTGATTTTGAGAAAACTGAATATCCACAGGCAAAATACTGAAATAGGACCCTTATAATGCACGATACACAAAATCAACACAAAATAAAGACCTAAACTCAATCTTGAAACTGTAAAGGTCCTCTAAGAAAACATAGAGTGGGTGTATATTTTAGGAAACACTGTATCTATGCAAACAGGCTGCAAAAGGTAAAAAAGCATCACAACACTAAAAACAAAGTAGGGAAACTACACCAATAGACAATGCAAGGCTTGGCTCCGTGTGTGTGTGTGTGTGTGTGCGTGTGCACATACGTTTTTCTGTTTCGTGGAAGTGGGGTGTTGAACACAAAAATCACTGTTAACATATGCAACTATAACCATATGAGACTAGGGACACTTTAAAAAGTCTACAGGGAAAAGGAAACAAACAAAAAAGAGGAATCCTAAAGACTGGGAGAAACGATAAAAAATCCTAACCCTGAAAGAGGTTGTTATCTAACACATACAATAAACTGATATGACTCAGTGAAAAACAACAACAACAATAAAAACAACAAATATCCAAGGTAAAAGGATCTAAGTAGACCTGAGTGAAAAGAAGTCAGAAAACTGACTCATAGGTGACAGTTCCTCAATATCACTAATCCTCACAAAAACATGAATCAAAACCATAACTGAAATCAAAACCATCTAATTTCACCTAGAATGAGTATCACAAAAGACAAAAATCAAAATTGTTGAAGGCAATGGTCAGTGTAGACTTACAGAAAAAAATAATCTTCTACACTCTTTGTGAATGAAAATTACTGTACACACTACAAAAACTTTTGGAAGTTCCTTAAAAAAGTAAAAGGTAGGCCAGGCACGATGGCTCACACCTGTAATCTCGGCACTTTCGGAGGCTGAGACAGGTGGATCACCTGAGGTCAGGACTTCCAGACCAGCCTCACCAACATGGTGAAATCCCATCTCTACTAAAAATACAAAAATTAGCTAGGCATGGTGGCAGATGCCTGAATTTCCAGCCAGTTGGGAGGCTGAGGTGGGAGAATTGCTTGAACGCAGGAAGCGGAGGTTGCATTGAGCCGAAATCACGCCACTGCACTCCAGCCTGGGCGACAAGAGCAAGACTCCACCTTTAAAAAACAAAAACAAAAAAACTAAAGGTAAAAGTACAACTGCCACTCCAGCTTACAATCCCACCACTGGGTACATGTTTAGAGAAAATGAAATCCCTGTGTTATCTGCCTTTTCATGTGTCCTGAAGCACTAGTCACAACAGCCAAGATGTGGAATCAACCTACCTGTCTATCCACAGATGAAGGGATAAAGGAACCACAGTATATATACACAAGGAAACACACATCAGCTGTAACACTTCAGGAAATCATGTCATCTGCAACCACTTGGAGAAACCTGGAAGACAATTAGGTGAAATGAAACGAGTCTGTTAGGGAGAGACCCATGCTGCATGACATCAGGCATATGGAATCCAAAAAACACTGTCTCCTAGAAAGAGAACTTTCAACAGGGGCTACTAGAGGCTGGGGAGAGCAGGGAGCCTGGGCAGGGATTGGTAACGGGTACAGAGTGACGCTCAGAGACGAGGAATCCATTCTGGTGTTCTATTGCACAGCAGGGTGACTAGGGTCAACAGAATCTAGAAAAATTTTTCAAAATCAGCAGGAAAATACGGTTCTGAATATTCTCTCCACAGAGAAAAAATGATGATGGAAGATCACAGACATGCCAGATACGATGATTTCATCATGATTCTATACATAGATATCTCAAAATGTCCCTTGCACCTTGGGTTGTGTGTGTGTGTGTGGGTATAATCTATACTCTATAGAAACAAACTGCCATCAAATGTTGGTAGTATTCATTCTAACCAGAGTGAGATGAAATCTGAGTGTGATTTTCACTTATGCTTTTGTGTGCATCAGCAATGGTGGGAATCTTCTCTTTGACCTGTGCATAAATCGCATGTCTTCAGGTCCTCTGCCCAGTCCTACACAACAAATTAAAAACAAATTCACAATAACTTAGCAAGTACCATTTATACACACACAAAAATCAAGCACACACTCAGATTCCATCTCACTCTACATGCAACGGATGCTACAAGAAAAAAATTGAAAAATATTAAAAGATAAAAAAAAAATCACAGATCTTCAGAGGAGGCACTTGTCTCCACACCTGGTGGAAAATGGAAAATGGTGAACTAGCATGCACACTAAAGAAACCACTTGTATGTTCCTTGAAATCCTAAAACTACAACTACCATCTTATCTAGTAATTCTATTACTAGGTATACAAGCACAGCACATGATCAGGACATGGAAGAGATGATCTGTCATCCCAGGTGGAATTCAGCCCTAGGCACAAAAGCCAAGGTAAGAAATCAGCCTCCCTGTCCATTCACAGATGAAGGGATGAAGAATCTCTAGTGCACAGACACAATGGAATACTTCTGGGCCATCAAACTTCACGGAATCCTATCATTTCCAGCAACATGGCTGCACCTGGAGATATTCTGTTCAATCAAATCAGAAACGCAGACAAAGACCATGCCTGCATGTTCTCACTTATGTGGGAGCTGAAAAATGTAACTCACTGAGGTGAAAATACAGTAATGGTCACCGCAGGCTAGGTGGAGGAGAGGACATCAAGGATTGGCAATAGGTACACAGAGAGTTACAGGAGAGGAATACATTCTGGTATTCCAGTCCAAAGCAGGGCGACGATACTTAACAACATGGTCGTGCCGTTTTCAAAAGAGCTACCAAGGAGGATACTGAATGTTCACACATCGAAGATATCAAACCTATACATGGTCACAAGCATGGGAAACTCCCTGATTTTCTCCATACTCAAGGTATACAAACAAGTATCACAATGTCCCAATGCACCCCTAATTCTGGACATAAAGTATGAAACAAATGTTTTATGAAATATTAATGATATACGGCTAGAAATTCCCATGGAACCACCAAAGACCCAAAGAACCTGAATATGCAAATCCTAGGGAATACAAACTGAATTGGAGGCTGCACACTCCCCAATTTCAAAATACATGTAAAACCTCCACTCATCCAAAGACTATAGTAGTGGTATAAAAATGAATCCATGAAACTAGGGACATAAGAGAACCTAAACGCACACCTGTATGCAGTCAACACATTTTTTTTCAAAGGAACACCTAGAAGATGCAATGAGGCTGGGTGCTGAGGCTCACACCTGTACTCCCAGCGTTTTCGGAGACTGAGTCAGGCAGATGACTTGAGGTCAGGAGTTTCAGACCAGCTTGGCAAAAATGGTGAAATTCCATCTCCAGTAAAAATACAAAAAATACTAGTCATGTGTGCTGGTGCACACCAGCAATCCCAGCCACCTGGGAAGATGAAGCACGAGAATCTCTTGAAGCAAGGAGGCAGATGTTGCAGAGAGCTGAGATCTCGCCACTGCACTCTCGTCTGGGTGACAGCATGAGTAGGACTGCGTCTCAAAGATAAAAAAGATGAGATGAGGAGTCAGCAGTCTGTTCAGTTGAGCAGTCTGAAACGACTGGATAGCCACATACAAAACAATGAAATAAGACTTTGATGTTATACAATACACAAACATAAACTCCACATACATTAAACCCTAAACACAAGACCTAACAGCGTAAAACTGCTACAGGAAAACACAGAGTGAGCTTAAGTTTAGGAAAACCTGAATCTAAGCTCACAGGATGTAAAAGCAAACAATAGAAAAAAAGAAAAACAGAAAAAAATCCACTTTGAACAACAGAGGTCAAAAACTCTAGTTTTTGTTATTGACCTTATCTTACAAAAACAGTCACTGCTAGCCAGGCACAGTGGCTCACGCCTGTAAACCCAGGACTTTGGGAGGCCGAGGTGCACAGATTGCTTGAGATCAGGAGTTTGAGACCTGCCTAGCCAACATGGTAAATCCTGTCCCTATCAAAATACAAAAATTAGCTGGGAGTAGTGGCACACACCCGCAGTCCCAGCTACTCGGGAGGCTGAGACAACAGAATCGCTCGAACCTGGGAGGTGGAGGTTGCAGTGAGCCAAGATTGTGACACTCTACTCCAGCCTGGGCAACAGAGTGAGACTCTGTCTTAAAAAAAAAAAAAAAAAAAAAAAGGTAAAACAAAAAAATCACAACTAAAACAATCAAGAAATAAAAACACAAAACAGCCTGAAGAAGTTCTGCATAGTAAAGAAAACAATGCACTAACCAACACTCAGAAGGCATTCTTCAGACAGAAAGGATATTACGAGGAATCATGTATCTAAAAGCGGTTGTTATCTGACATCTTGGAGGAACGAACACCCCACTGAGGAGCAAAACACCCAAAACCAAGTAACCCAGCCATAACTGGGCAACAAACCTGAACAGACATTACTGAAAAGGCAATATGCAATTCACTAACAGGAAAAAAAGGTGGTTCTCACCACTGCTAGTCATCTCTAAACTGTAAATGATAATCACACTCAGATACAAACTCACTCTAATTCTAACAAAAAATAAAAACCAGTTATTTCAAACGAATGCCCCAGGGAAACCTGCATACACAGATACTCTTCCACACTGTTGAGAGAAATCACCATTACCATAGGTACTACGAAAACCACTTGGAACTTCCCAAACAATCACAAAGCTAGCTACCACTTCATCTAGCAATTCCAACAATGCGTATCTACTTATGGACAGAGAAATAACTACATGGAAATCATAGCTGCCTTCCCAGGTGGAGTGAAGCACTACTCACAATAGCCAAGGGCAGATCACCTGAGGTCAGGGGTTTGAGATCAGCGTGGCCAACATGATGAAACCCTGTCTCTACTAAAAATACAAAAATTACCCAGGTATGGGGGAACACACCTATACTCCCAGCTACTCGGGGAGCTAAGGAGGGAGAATCCCTTAAACACAGGAGATGAAGGTTGCAGTGAGCTGAGATGGCGCCACTGCACTGTCCAGCCTGGGCAACAAGAGAGAAACTCCGTCTCCAAAAAACAAAAACACAAACACAAACACAGGTAAAATAATGGGTTTCTCAGTATCACTGTTTGAGATCAACTCATCTCAAACATGTAAATGAAAACTACACCCTGGCACCATCTCAATCTAACTGATATGAATATTGCCAAAAAGAAAGATTGTGTTTGAAATAAGGCAAAAGCTGGTGAAAAGACAAAGAAAGTGATAATCTTACACACTGCTGGGTGGAACTTTAATCAGGATGTGCTCTAGGAAAAATAGTAGAAGGTCCCTGAACAAATTAACCATACGCCTAACATATAATGTCATCATCCCATCTACAGCCATCCATGGAAAGCAAATGAAATTTGTATGCTGGAGACAAAGCTTCCTTCTCCTCTTTCTTGACATGCTACTGACAATAGCCAAAGGATGGAATCAACCTACCTGTCCATCCACAGATGAAGGGATAAAGAATTTCCAGGACACAGGCACAATGGAATACTTTTCAGCCATCAAAATTCAGGGCATTTTTCATTTCCCACAACACGGCTGCACCTGCAAGATACTATGTTCAATCAAATCAGAAAAGCAGAAATAAGAGAAAAATCAACCCTGCATGTTCTCAATTATGTGGGGCTGAAAAATTTAACTCACTGAAGGTGAAAATACAGTAGTGGTCACCACAGGCTGGGTAGAGGAGAGGACATGGGCAAGGACTGGCAATAGGTATGCAGAGAGTTAAAGGAGAGGAATACATTCTAGTATTCTACTCCACAGCAGGGTGACTGTGTGTAACAATATGGTCGTGTCTTTGTCAAAACAGCTACCAAGGAGGATACTGATGTCCACACCTCAAAGATATAAGACCTATACCTGATCACAGGCACAAGTAACTCCTTGATTCTATCCTTATGCAAGGTATACAATTATCACAATGTCTCACTTCACTTCTAATTCTGGACATGTGGTATGAACCAAACTTTTTATAAAATGTTAACTATACACAGCTAAAAATTCACATGGAACCACCAAAGACCCTGAATATGGAAAGAAGTCCTACCTAGGAAATACAAACTAGATTGGAGGCATCACACTCATCTTCAAATTACAGGTAAAAGCTCTACTTACCCAAAGACTACGGCAGTGGCATAAAAAGAAACCATGCACCTCTGGACATAACAGTACCTAAACACACACCTGTATGCAGTCAACACATTTTTTCTCAAAAGAACGCCTACAAGATGCAACGAGGCTGGGTGCTGTGGCTCACAAATTAAAACCTAAACACATGACTCAAAAACATAAAACGCCTACAGGAAAACAGAGTGAGCTTAAGTTTTGAAAAACCTGAATCGAATTAAAATAGTTTGAAAAACAACAAAAGGAAAACACTTCCAATAATAGAACTCAAAAATTTTGGTTTTTATTATTGACTGTATCCTACAAGAACAATCACTGTGTGACTGGGCACAGTGGCTCACACCTGAGGCCAAGAGGCGGGTGGATCACAAGGCCAGGAGATCAACAACATCCTGGCTAACACGGTGAAACCCCGTCTCTACGGATTCACAGCCGAATTCTACCAGAGGTACAAAGAGGAGCTGGCACCATTCCTTCTGAAACTATTCCAATCAACAGAAAAAGAGGGAATCCTCCCTAACTCATTTTATGAGACCAACATCATCCTGATACCAAAACCTGGCAGAGACACAACAAAAAAAGACAATTTGAGACCAATATCCCTGATGAACATCGATGCAAAAATCCTCAATAAAATACTGGCAAACCGAATCCAGTAGCACATCAAAAAGCTTATCCACCATGATCAAGTGGGCTTCATCCCTGGGATGCAAGGCTGGTTCAACATATGCAAATCAATAAATGTAATCCAGCATATAAACAGAACCAAAGTTAAAAACCACATGATTATCTCAATAGATGCAGAAAAGGCCTTTGACAAAATTCAACAGCCTTTCATGCTAAAAACTCTCAATAAATTCGGTATTGATGGAACGTATCTCAAAATAATAAAAGCTATTTATGACAAACTCACAGCCAATATCATACTGAATGGGCAAAAACTGGAAGCATTCCCTTTGAAAACTGGCACAAGACAGGGATGCCCTCTGTCACCACTCCTATTCAACATAGTGTTGGAAGTTCTGGCTAGGGCAATCAGGCAAGAGAAAGAAATCAAGGGTATTCAGTTAGGAAAAGAAGAAGTCAAATTGTCCCTGTTTGCAGATGACATGAATGTATATTTAGAAAACCCCATCATCTCAGCCCAAAATTTCCTTAAGCTGATAAGCAACTTCAGCAAAGTCTCAGGATACAAAATCAATGTACAAAAATCAAAAGCATTCTTATACACCAGTAACAGACAGAGAGCCAGATCATGAATGAACTTCCATTCACAATTGCTTCAAAGAGAATAAAATACCTAGGAATCCAACTTATAAGGGATGTAAAGGACCTCTTCAAGGAGAACTACAAACCACTCCTCAGTGAAATAAAAGAGGACACAAACAAATGGAAGAACATACCATGCTCATGGATAGGAAGAATCAATATTGTGAAAATGGCCATACTGCCCAAGGTAATTTATAGATTCAATGCCATCCCCATTAAGCTACCAATGACTTTCTTCACAGAATTGGAAAAAACTGCTTTAAAGTTCATATGGAACCAAAAAAGACCCTGCATTGCCAAGACAATCCTAAGCCAAAAGAACAAAGCTGGAGGCATCACGCTACCTGACTTCAAACTATACTACAAGGCTACAGTAACCAAAACAGCATAGTACTGGTACCAAAACAGAGATATAGACCAATGGAACAGAACAGAGTCCTCAGAAAAAATACCACACATCTGCAGCCACGTGATCTTTGACAAACCTGAGAAAAACAAGAAATGGGGAAAGGATTCCCTATTTAATAAATGGTGCTGGGAAAATTGGCTAGCCATAAGTAGAAAGCTGAAACTGGATTCTTTCCTTACTCCTTATATGAAAATTAATTCAAGATGGATTAGAGACTTAAATGTTAGACCTAATACCATAAAAACTCTACAAGAAAACCTAGATAATACCATTCAGGACATAGGCATGGGCAAGGACTTCATGTCTAAAACACAAAAAGCAATGACAACAAAAGCCAAAATTGACAAATCGGATCTAATTAAACTAAAGAGCTTCTGCACAGCATAAGAAAACTACCATCAAAGTGAACAGGCAACCAAAAATGGGAGAAAATTTTTGTAATCTACTCATCTGACAAAGGGCTAATATCCAGAACCTACAAAGAACTCAGACAAATTTACAAGAAAAAAACAAACAACCCCATCAAAAAGTGGGCAAAGGATATGAACAGACATTTCTCAAAAGAAGACATTCATACAGCCAACAGACACATGAAAAAATGCTCATCATCACTGGCCATCAGAGAAATGCAAATCAAAACCACAATGAGATACCATCTCACACCAGTTAGAATGGCAATCATTAAAAAGTCAGGAAACAACAGGTGCTAGACAGGATGTGGAGAAATAGGAACACTTTTACACTGTTAGTGGGATTGTAAACTAGTTCAACCATTGTGGAAAACAGAATGGCAATTCCTCAAGGATCTAGACCTAGAAATACCATATGACCCAGCCATCCCATTACTGGGTATATAACCAAAGGATTATAAATCATGCTGCTATAAAGACACATGCACACGTATGTTTATTGCGGCACTATTCACAATAGCAAAGACTTGGAATCAACCCAAATGTCCAGTAGTGACAGATTGGATTAAGAAAATGTGGCACATATACACCATGGAATATTATGCAGCCATAAAAAAAGATGAGTTCGTGCCCTTTGTATGGACATGGATGCAGCTGGAAACTATTGCAAGAACAGAAAACCAAACATTGCATGTTCTCACTCATAGGTGGGAACTGAACAATGAGATCACCTGGACACAGGAAGGGGAACATCAAACACCGGGGTCTATTATGGGGAGGGGGGAGGGGGGAGGGATGGCACTGGGAGTTATACCTGATGTAAATGACGAGTTGATGGGTGCTGACAAGTTGATGGGTGCAGCACACCAACATGGCACATGTATACATATGTAACAAAGCTACACGTTGTGCACATGTACTCTAGAACTTAAATTAAAAAAAAAAAGAATATTAGAAAAAAAAAAAAGAAATCCCGTCTCTACTAAAAATACAAAAAAATTAGCCAGGTGTGGTGGCAGGCACCTGTAGTCCCAGCTACATAGGCGTGTGACGCAGGAGAAGGGCGTGAAACCGGGAGGCAGAGCTTCCAATGGGCCAAGATGGCAGCCGCACTCCAGCCTAGGTGACAGAGAGAGAGACTCCATCTCAAAAAAAAAAAAAAAAAAAAGAAAAAAGAATCATCACTGCAAACTAAAATAACAATCAGTTAAAACAAACAAACAAACAAACAAAAACCGAAAAACTACTGCACAGTAAAGAAATCAATGCACCTACCAACACTCAGAAGGCATTCTTCAGATAGAAAGGACATTATAAGGAATCATGTATCTGAAACTAAGACACCATTGAGGAGAAAACACTAAAAACCAAGTAACCCAGCCTAAACTGGGACACAAACCTGAAGAGACATTACTAAAAAGACAGTGTGCAATGCACTAACATGTAAAAAGGTGGTTCTCGACATTATCAGTCATCTCTAAACCGTAAATGAAAAGCACGCTCAGATAGAGACTCATCCTAATTTGAACAATTAAAAGAAATCAATTATTTCAAACAAATTCCCCAGAGGAAGTTGCATACACACTCTCATACACTGTTGGGGAGAAATATACAGGCACTATGAAAACCTCTTGGAGCTTCCCAAACAATCAAAAAGGAAACTACCATTTCATCTGGCAATTCCAGCAGTGGGTATACACTTAGGGACAGTGAAATCACTGCATGGAAGCCGCAGCTGCCTTTCTAGGTTGAGTGAAGCACTATACACAATAGCCAAGGTATGCAATCAACCTATCTGTCCATCAACTGATGAAGAGATGAAGGAACTTCAGCATACAGACACAACGAAATACGCCCCATCAACAAACATCGATGACAGAACATCCATTGCGGCAACACGGATAAACCTGGAAGACATTATATTCAATGGAATCAGCCAGGCAGGGAAAGACAAACACTGCATCATCTCACCCATGATGAGACTAAAAAAGAATTATCTAATGGAAAGTGAAAGTATAATAGTGGTTATCAGATGCTGGGGGGAGGAGAGGGCATGGGCTGGCATTGGTAATGGGTACCAAGTTGCATTTCCAGGGGAGGAATTAATGCTGGTGATCTACTCCACAGGAGGGAGACTACAAGTAACAATATGGTAGGATCTCTTTCAACAGAGCTAGAAAGGAGAGGAACAATGAAGGTTCACATCACAGACAAATAAAAACTAGACATGGGAATAGATATGCAAAACACCCTGACTTCATCATTCCTCAAAGTACACAAGTAAAAAAAAATCCCACTGTACCCCCTAATTTTGGACATGTATGACAAACCCAATTTTAAAACTATAAATGAACAATGGCAAACTTCACACAGAACCATGAAGACCCTGAAAATCCAAAGCACTTTCCAGAAATAGAAACTCACTTGAATGCCTCACGCTCCCAGACGTCAAATTTCATCGAAAAGCTATACTTACTGAGGCAGCAAGGAACTGGCATAAAAATAGAAACATATGCCATTGGACAGTATCAGGCAGCCAACAGGCAAACCTGAATGTACTTACAGTCAACAGATGTCTCAAAAGGCCAGGCGTGGTAGCTCACGCCTGTAATCCTAGCGTTTTGGGAGGCCACAGCGGGCGGACCACTTGATGTCAGGAGTTTGGGATCAGCCTGGCCAACACGGTGAAACCCTGTCTCTAATAAAAATAGAACAATTAGCAAGTGTGGTTACATGTGCCTGTAATCCCAGCTACTTGGGGGCTGAGGAGGGAGAATCGCTTGGATCTGGGAGGCAGAGATTGCAGTGAGTCGAGATCACACCACTTCACTCTAGCCTGGGCAAAAGAGCAAAACTCCGTATCAAAACAAACAAACAAAAAACCCAAACAAAATGGGAAACGGCTAGTCCACTCTGTAAATGACTTTAAGAGAACTGGAAACCCACACACAAAACATGGAAACCTCCTTCACTTTATCTTTTATCCTTATGCAAGGTACACAAGTACTGCAATGTCCCCAATGCACCCCTAATTCTGGACATGCAGTATGAACCCAACTTTTCAAGAAATTTAACTGTACAAAGCTAAAAATTCACATGGAACTACCACAGACTCTGAACATGCAAAGCAATCCTAGGGAAATACAACCTTGTTTGGAGGCCTCACACTGCTCAATTTCAAATTACATGGAAAAGATCTACTCATCCAAAGACTATGGTAGTGGCCTAACAATGAAACCATGTGGACATAACAGAACCTAAACATATATCTGTATGGAGTCAACACATTTTTTTCAAACACCTGGAAGATGCAGTGAGGAGGGGAAGGTCTGTTCAATTAATGAATCTGAAAATACTGGATATCCACATGAAAAAGAATGAAATAGGACCTTTATGTTACACAATACACAAATATCAACTCAAAATAAACGAAAACCTAAACACAAGACCCGAAAGCATAAAACTTCTACAGGAAAACACAGAGTGAGTGGAAGTTCAGAGCAACTTCATCTATGCTCATAGGTTGCAAAAGGAAAAAACAGTTGGGAAATATATGGAAAATACACTAAAAGTCAATGCAATGCATAAAAATTGTGATTTTTCTTTCTTGCCTGACCCAAAATCACTGCTAACAAAAGGAAAACAACACATGAAAAAGAAAACTCAAGAACTACAGCATGGTAAAGAGAGCAATGAACCAATCAACAATGAGAAGGCATCCTTCATATAGGGAGGGCATGATGAGGAATCATTTATCTGAAAGAGGTTGTTACATGGTATGCACAGGAAACTAATGCTACTAAGAAGTGAAACATGCAAAACCAAGTAACCCAGCCAAAGTTGGCCAATGAACCTGAAGAGACATTTGTCAAAAGTCCCAGCTACTTGCGAAGTCGAGGTGAGAGAATCACCTGAGCCTTGGGGAGGTGGTCAAGGATGCAGTGAGCCGAGATCACACCACTGCACTCCAGCTTGAGCAAACAGAGCCAGACATGATCTCAAAAGAGGAAAAAAGAAAAGACAAGAAATAAACTACACAGAGAAAGACAAACATCGCATTCTCTCACTCAGGAGGAATCTAAAAATCTTATTTCATAGGACTAGTAAGCATAACTGTTCTTAACATGGGTTGGGGTTCAAAGGTGGGGCACGGTCAGGGATTGGAAACAGGTATAAAGTTACATATTCCATGAGAAGAATGAAACCTGTAGTTCTATTTCACAGCAGCAGGGTGAGTAGGTCTAACATTATCAGAGTGTACTTTTCAAGAAAACTAGAAAAGAGGATTCTGAATGTCTTCACCTCAAAGGAATAATAATTCTATGAGGCAAGAGATATGCTAAATACCCTGATTTCATCACCAAACAATGCACCCATGGACCAAAGTGTCTCATTCTACCCTCTGGTGGTACACATTTACCGTAGGGTAAATTTTTGTAAAGAAATTTAATGAAACAGGCTGAGCATTATGGCTCACGCCTGCAACCCCGGCATTTTCAGAGGCTGACACAGGCACAGCACTTGAGGCCACGAGTTCGAGACCAGTCTGGCCAACATGGTGAAACCCCATCTCTACTCAAAATACAAAAATCAGCTGGGCACAGTGGTGCTCACCTATAATCCCAGGTACTCGGGAAGCTGAGGCAGGAGTATCACTTGAACCCAGGAGGCGGAGGTTGCAGTGAACCAAGACTGCGCCACTGCACTCCAGCTTCAGTCCAGGCAACAGAGTGAGACACTGTCTTGAAAAATAAAAAAAAAAATAAAAAGAAGACATTCAAGGGATCAACCAACATGAAGAAATGCACAACCTCACTAATCATCAGTGAAATGCAACTGAAATGCAACTCACAAACACAGTGAGATAACATCTCACGTTGGTAAGAATCGCCATTTTTCCAAAGTCAAAACAACATGCTGGCGAGGCGGCAAAGAAAAGGG